>NC_140479.1:17549338-18149338 GCF_051167445.1 Perissodus microlepis | reverse complement strand
CTAATGGGATAAGCGAGAAGTGGTGATAAAAGAGAGAGGAGATGAGAGAGTGGAAGATGGGAGCTTGATAGGGAGACATAAAGATGGAGAGGAAGAAAGATGGAGAGAAAAAGAGGTGGAGTGGGTGGCAGTGGCAGTGAAAGATAGATTTAACCCAAGGGCAAGTTTGAGTCTGACAAACTGTCAGTAACTGAGCGGGGGTGACTACAAGTCTACATGTAAATTGGATGCAAATGTGTGCGTGTGTCTGTATGTGTGTGGTATGGCTGAGGAAGTGTTAGTGACTACACATATCACAGTACACCACAGGGGACGCAACGGTAAGACAGTGAGTGTGTGGGGGTTTATGTGCAGGGACCTGTGATGTGCTCGGTGTGAGTACGGACCGCATGTATATGAGGTGCGTGTGTGTACGGACCCGAGCTTGCATTTTAAAGTTTCTGTGGGCAGTATATGTGCTCGATGCATAAGTCGCTTCTTCCTCAAAGGCTGTGTGGGTGCGTGTATTTCTGTGTGTGAGTCTCCAAGGAGATAGATTCTGTCCCGTGGAATGAGAGTGTCGTCAACCATCAGCGCTTCTCACTGACACGGAGTTCCTCAAAGACACAGAGATGAAGAGAGAGGAGGAACAAAGAAGAAAAGGAAAAGAAAGTCTTTTGAAGGATAAACCATGGGATTAGATAAGGTGCTCCTTCTGGACCATTGAGCCAGTGTACTCTATGTGTGTGTCGGAGAATGTGTGTGTGGAGGAGAGCCCATTGCACTGAGCACATTAGCTGCTCGGGGTGAACAAAGCCCCTCACCTGCGAGCTTTATAATATGGGCCTGGGAGCCAGAAAGGGGCTCAGTATTTGTGTGTGTGCAAGTGCAGCCCTGTGTGCAAGCCAGCAACAGGAAAAAGGATGGGTTTTTACTGAATAGAAAAACCAATCTGGCTGCGCATGTGTGCCCCATATCTAGCTTCCATTGATGTGTGTACGTGTATGTGTGTGCATGACAGCAAGTAAATAGAAAAATGGGGGCTGCCTAACCTTGTATTCAATGGGCAGCCATTCTGCTTGTATGTGATTGTGTGTGTGAGTTTGTGACCTAAATCTAGCTGGTGTGTATAAGTGCACATGTGTGCCTGTGTGTGTGTGTGTGTGTGTGTGTGCTTCTCATACATTCCTTCTTGCATGTGGCATAAATCCCTTTATGTGAATCTGGGAGATTTCCAGATGCTGTTCTAATGTTGCACTATTGTTGTGATAATGTGTGTTATGGTACTTTGTTATTGTGCAGCACCATGTATCTCATCACAATAGCAGAATGGACAATCTGAGAGTGCACGAGTGTTGCTCCCCACCGTGACCAAAAGTGGCCAGAGCCATTTGAATTGGATTATCTCATACATTTTCTATTATCCAGCAAGACCTTGAAAGAGATAGGCCTGCTGAGAGTCACAGCCAGAGATTTAAAGGGTTTGGCCAATTTGTAGGATGCCGCCTCTCTTAAATAGAAACATTTGTTTGACTTATTTTTTATTTTTGTCGACTTATCCAGGTTAGTTTTGTTGAGATCAAGGCACTCCTTAAAAGCACAGCTAACTTACTGGCAGCACAATTAATTAGCAGGTGAAAACAATTAAAAGATGTCAGTGTGGATGATGATTAATCTCAGAGAAATATGCAAGAAAAAAGTAGAGCAAGAAGGATCGGGGTAAACAGAGATGAAGCTCTTGCTACAGCAGCTGAAAAATACAGGTATTGGGTAAAATACCTTGTAATGATGGCCTCCCAAACTACAAAGATGGGTCAGTTCTTAACACCGGTGGTGTTTCACCATGTAGGTTTTTTTTTATGTTGAGATTTTGATTTTACTCAAACGTTACTTCAAGGTAAATCCATTGAAGGTCTACAGCCTTTTTCTGTGTAACTGGGACAACATCTCTAGGGATGGCGGCTGCTGTTGAATTGAATGTCATGACATAATTTTATCAATGCTTTAAACACAGAGACTATACTTCAGAGGCAGTCGGAGAGCCCAACATAGAACATTTCCTCGTTTTGCAGTTTTGGTCTGCAGAAAAATTTAATTGCATCTTCTCTACCTCATGCTCCACTTCTCTTCCAATTTTTTGTGGAACTTGGGTAAGTAGCTTTAGCATTTAAAGAAATGCAACAGTCAATTAAATTTACCCCTAAGTTCATAGCTGGATGCGTAAAACCATTTTCAGGTAGAAAAGCTCTTCTCATCCTAAAACTCAGATGACAAATTTTCTGCTCTTTTGTTTTTTTGGCAGCACATACATACACATACAATACAATGCATGCACGACCATATCTCTGAATACTCCATGCAACCATTTAGCAGCTGAACTACCATCTCCAGCTGGCTGCTAATTCTGCACAGTGCATGGTGAAATTTATTTGGCTAAATAAAGGGGACTGAAACAAAAATAATCAGGTGTTCTGTCATTAATAGCACACACGGGGTTTAAGAGCTTCACTGATTAAGTTTAAAAGCAAAAAAAACCAAACAGATGTAATCTTTGTATATTTCAGTATGTACGAATAAAAGTTAGGTTGCAGATTTTCTTCCAAAGTAATTTGTCACCTCATGCCAGAAAGTTAAAGCTGCACTTCAGATTGACTGATTATCAGTTCTGCAAATTCCAACCCAGTACTTGTGACCTTGCAGAAAACACCCTTCTCGAGCTGTTGTGGTGTGAGCAAACTTTTGATGAACATGTGAAGAGGCAACGCACAATACAAGCTGCGTGCTTGATGTTGTGTGATCAATTAAGACACACAGCTGTTCATTTTCCAAGCTGTTTGTGTCATTTCACTGCCTCAGACAATAGCTGCTGCTCGGATGCGGTGCAGTACTGTTGCATTTGTTCTCTGAGCTTCGGTTATTGGTGACTAAATCACAATATAGTGTATTAATAGGTGAGCGATCTTTTGAAATACTTATCCTAAAATTATATTTTATACATAAAGCTGTTTTCACCTTGAAGAACAAGCTACGTTAAGACAATGCTTGTCATCTTTAACATGAAAAAGAGAATCACAAGGAAGTGCTATTCTTTGCAGAAATATATATGTGCCTATACTTTTAAATACTTTGAATAAAGGACTTGTAGTCATTGTAGTGATTTTAGATTTTTGAAATGACTGTGGTTACAATAACCTTGATTTCCCCTCCCTAATAGTCTTCTTTATCTGCCTGATCACCTGATTGTCTGCTCTTGTTTCTTGTCTTGTTTGACTTTATTGCATCCACCACCTGGCAAATAACTTTGTGAGAAATCCTTAGTTTAACAGACAAAAACTTTCCAAATTTAACCAAAGTTGTTAAAAAAGAAACAACGCAAATATATAAAAAAGCAGATCCTCCTTTAAATTTTACATAAGCTCCAATGATTTTAGTGTCAGTATTCTCATCTCTTTTCGCCAGTCTTGAGTCTCTCATAAAACTTCCTGTAATCCTCAAAGGATTACAGCAAGGGATGGACCTGCATGTATGTGTGTGTGCAGAAAAAGGCGCAGCATGAGCAGTGACAGAGCCAGAGTCTAACAGGGGGAACCAACCTCGCCAGGGCTCCAGAGCCTAGATTCATTGCTTTAGCAGCAATGCATTTTTGATGTACCCCCTTTCTGCTTCAGCTTCACCATACGACCCTGACGGAATAACAGCGCCCCCAGCAACCATCAGTATAGCTTAAATTTTCCCTGTGACGTTTGCAATGTGTTGGTGTATGTGTGTGATGAGAAAGCAGGTGCACAGAACGACGAAAAGAAAGACAGAAAGGGAGAGGGAGACATCGAGAAAGGGAGAAAATGTTCCCCCTTGCCTGTTAAATATTTGAGAAGCCTTCTGTGGAACAGTGATGCAGTCAGAGACAGGCCTGTTAGCGCTCTCTGTGTATGTATGCGTGTGTGTGTGTGTGTGTGTGTGCGCGCGTTTGGTTTTTGCAGAGAGACAGGGCAGTTAGTTTGGACTAATTCAGCCGTGAGTGAGAGGGAGCACTTTCAATGTTTATTTATCTACCTGGGAGAAAAAAGGAGGCAAAAAAAGAAGAGGAGGAGAGAGAGGGGAGAGAAGAGGAAGGGGTTGGAGGGAGAGAGATGGAGAGAAAGAGGCTGGCCAGGTTGTCACAAACCATTAGACAGACGGACCCAGTGTGCTCTGCCCCATGTCAATGAGAGAGAGCCGGCTAAAGACAACCATTTGTGCGTTGTGTGTGTGTTAATGCGCGTGCATCCTTGTGTGGCTTTGTGTTTATTTATGGATGTGGGTTTTGCACAAGTGCTTGAATTCACAAAGAAATAATGTGCACTTGTGTGACTGGCACAGGAGCCAGAAATTAGCAGAAAGAAAGGTAAAAGCTTTGAGTGTGTGTGTGTGTGTGTGTGTGTGTGTGTGTGTGTGTGTGTGTGTGAGTGAGTGAGTGAGTGAGTGAGAGAAACTAAGTCTCTAGACACTGTTGAGAAGATGAGGCAGGATGCCCTCATTGTTTAAAACAAAAGGAGCTCTCTGTGCCACAGAATAAAATATCCAAGGTTCACACAAACACACACACACTTTCATTTGCCTCTGTCTGTGTGTGTGTTGTTAAAACATCAATATTGCAGCTTTCTGCCAAACCGCTGCTTAAATAGAAATGAAATGTAAATAAGACTGATGTGATCAGACAGCACATGACAAAAGACCGAGAAATGTGTAGGTTCTTAAAGATTTCAAGGTGTATGTGAGTAATGAGAGTTTTTGAGGGGCATCTATAGCAGGCAGGTAGCCTAGATAAACAATGTTTCAAACACACACACACACCTTCAGGCCAAACTCCTACTAAAACTCACTTGGGGTTGGAGCTATTCCAGTAAACAGCGTGTCTGTCAAATATGATCTTCTCCTCCGCCCACACGGACACCCAAGACAGGATGGCCAGCAACACCACCTCCATCACACACTTCTGCCCGAGCTGGCACAACATCATAGACATCTAGGGGGGAGTCTTTTATTTCTAACTGATATCAGGCTTTCACTGCGCTGCTGCTGCTCCAGAAATCCTTTCTAAATCATCAATGTCCTTCTGCGCGTCTTTTGATAAAATCGGCTCGGCGGTTAACTGGCTTGATGCTTGAAGTTCCGATAACCTCGGGGGTGTTTCAAGTCATACTGAATGTTTGAAATTCACTCTCAAACTTGGCCAGTTGCGTATAAAACAGAAGAATTCACATGGTATTTACGAAAGCGTCGTCGTCGGCAGGATGCTGCTGGTGCGTCTCCTCTGCAAGGTCCGAAAGTTTTCTCCCATTACGCGCAGCCGGAGAGAGAGATGCGCTACCTGGATTAGGTCCTGTCTCTCGCTCGCTCGCTCTCTTTCTCTCCCTTTTCAGAAAAATGGTAATCAGACTCCAGAATTCATCCGAGGTTTACAATTCTGTCGGTGATATCGTAGCTCATCAGCAGACCTAAGACAACGCCAGAACCGGCCGTCATATTTGTTTACCCAGATTTCTGCTGCGCCTGGCGCACGCTTTGTTCCGCTTGTTCCACAGTGCAAATCTCTTTGCAGCCTAAAACTGCGTCCACTTGACCTTTTCTCTTATTGCAGTTCAAGAAAATGCATTCCGCACACAAAAGCGCGCTCCTTTTCGCTATTTTTGCTCAAACTTGTCACAAAATAACATTTGCAAGACGGGAGCATCCTTGTTAAACAACCGTAAGCTCTCACGGCGTCTCAACTTGGTGATCCCTCCGCTGCCACTGGCTCCAATCCAACGTAACTCCAGTTACTGCGCGTCTTGCCGTGCGTCACGCTGACCGGCGCAGGCAGGGAGCCGTCGATGATTACAGCTTTAATCCCAACACGCTCCCGTGCAACCTCCACCTATAGCGGCAACATCACTCAGAGGTACCCCGACTCGGTGTAAGTAACCCCCACCCCCTCTCTCCATCTCCCGCTCGCTTTTCTTTCTGAGCGGGCGGGGTCTGGAGCCGTGCTGTGCTGCGCTCCCTCTGGGGACTCGTGGCTGGCTGACTCACTGCGCCCTGGCCATATGCAGCCGGAGATGTATAGTGGAAAGTCTGAAGTCACTTAAACGCTTCATTCTAGGTAGTTAAATGACTTTTTATTGTGACACGAATTCGAAATCTTTGTATAAATAGTTGACATTATGATTCTTTCCCCCCCCCCCCCCCCCAGAGGGAAATGGTAAATTATAGCTGAAGTTGACTTTGTTATTTTTCACCACAATCATCAATTTGACTAAAGACTGTTTGTTTGCATCTTATCGGGGCATGTAAATCGCCCACGAAGTTCACTGTTTGAAAGCCGCTCTCTGATGAATGGAGAGAGAAAGAGGGCGTCTGATGGATCGCTGGAACAGTGGAGTCATTTTCCATCAGTGTCCATTAGGCCCAAATGGCAAGCGGAGGCAGCACCGAGTCTAAAACCTGTGAGCCATAAACCTCCAGATAGCTGTTTGACAGAGCCCTGCCACCCCTGATGCCTCTGTCCTGCGAGAATGTGCAGCCTACTCTGCGAAAAACGTATCCATCGCAGGTACTTAGTCTCCCCCCAAAGGAAGACGAAATAGTAGCTACACTTGTGGTTCCCGCAAAGCGCTCCATGCGTTTTCGAACAAGTGTTGATAAGACTATGTTGTGCAAAATGAGCTCCAGCGAGGATCAATCCAGTCTCAACAAGATGAGAATTGATTGCAGAAAACAGTTTTCAACAAGTTCATTTGCAATCTTTAGAAGGGCATTACCACGTTAAGAAAATGAAAGGAGAGAAATACAATTTGCAGAATCACGAGCGAGTAAAAGGGTTTTCAAGAGCGACCTCTAACCAACTTTGATGTTCCTACAAAAGACAGTTTCCCCCAAATCAAACCCAAATTACTTGTTCCAAACTTCCCAAACCTAAAAGGCCCTGTTTTATTAAATCCAAGCTTTCTGCTGCTCCATCCTTCACATCTCATTGTGCCTCTTGGTCGGACCCTTTATGCAAAGTGGCCTAGTTTTTCCTCTGCCCTGCTCTGCCTGCAAAGTAATGTCTATAATTTGGGCTTCAAATTCAGGCAGGGAGAGAACCCATGCACCCCCATAACCCAAATACAGCTGCATGTTGTCCGCCTCTGTGTATGAATTATTCAACATCTGTCTGAGGCGTGCATATGTAAACAGGTGGATAGTCTCCTGATGGCTTCCTTAAGAGGAAACACTATAGACCAAAGACATCCTTCACCTCAGTTTCATACTTTTCCTCCTCAACTGTTACACTCTTAATGCGAGTCTAAAGCTCATGTAAGTGACACAGACTAAACAGTGTTGAGTTGATTCTGATATTACAGCCTCTTAGGTGAACCTAAATCTAAGAGTGTTGGTCAGAGAGTCAGCATAAGGGTGCATGCCTCCTTAATGTGGTGTTAAATCCTAGAATATATTGCTGGTTAAGCTTGTGATTGCACTGCAGTTTAACTCTACTCAAGAGAAATAAATTATAGACATGAGTAAGCTCCAAGATTCAAAAGTCCAATGTGTTTTCAAATGGTTCATTCACAAACCAGCCATTCAAATTCAGCGTTTTCCTGACTTAAATGGCTGCTTTAGGGATTGAAAATGTCAGAAATTGTATACAGAACAGCTCCTTGAACCACTTGTCCACCCTGCCCCCATTCATTAAGCATGAGGTTTTCATTTGTGTGTGGCCTTTATGTTTGCCAGGGCGTGCTTGATTAGAGACCGCAGTACTAATGTAAATAAATGTTGCCAGATGTGGTTGAATTACTACGCCACATGGTTTCATTTAGCCCCATGCACATGGGCACTGGCGGGATCAAGCAAGGGACACCCCAAGGGTCTGTATTTGGGAAACAAATGGGAGGGGAGGTGGGGTATGATTACACAAATTGCACACTTATGTTTAAAGTGCACATGCAGTGCACTTTCTGTGTGCTTTAGACAGTGCAAAGGAGTTGAGCAGAAAAAAAAAATAAAATAAAGGCCTTCTTTGGTGTCGAGTAACTGGTGAATCAGAGCAATCTCGGAACAAAAATGTTCTGCATGACCGTTTAAAATTAGATCAAAGCACCATATTCTGTGAGCTAAGAACATTATGTATCTACATTTGGATCATCTTACTTTGAGTTACCCTTCCACCCAAGTATGTAATGTCTTTGTGTTTCTGTATATTCCAAAGAGGTTTCTGTGCACACAGGTCTCTGCTTCAAATTAATCTTAGTAGAGAGTGAAATGGAAAAATGCTGCAAGCAAACTAAAGTCTCTGAGGCAGCATCAAAAACATAGGTGGACATAAAACGTGAGACTTGTTGCAATTTTTAATGACTTTAAACATGAAAATGCAAGTTTGGGATAGCACCCCAATGCCAAAATATCATGCAGATTTTTCCCCATTTGGGCTGTGCTCATCAAATATTCCGACTGACATCTTTCTTCAATATGACCTTCAAGGCATGCTTTTCTGCACAATGTAATGGCACGGGAAAAACGAGCGTGAAATTCAAACCAAGCTGGAGCTCGCTATATTTACGATTGCACTCGATGAGCTGCTGGCTCTATACAACAAAATCCAGGTCTCAGCCACAAATACACACCACTGGGCTCAGTTCTATTCTCATTTGTCCCCCCCCCTCCAAAGGCAAGGAAGAGCTGAGGTTAATCCTCTCCGCTGCTCTGTAAGGAAGTAGTAGAAGAAAAAGGAGGATAGCGAGACAAGGAAAAAAAAAAGGGTATAATGCCAGAAAGCCATGGGAAACACTTGAGATTAAGCCACTAACTATTGACATTGTGTGAGTGGCAGGTAAAGTCACCTCTGTTCAGAAACCTTTGAACACCACCAGAGAACAAGACCTCCCCCTAGTGGCCAAAAAGGTGTACACCTAAAATTACTCACAGGGGTTTGGGGTTCACCTCTCCCCGCATCCCAGGGCACCTCTGATAAAGCATGGATGCCAGATATGCTGGGCAGCTATACTCCAGTTTTTTCTTAATTATTAACTTTATGAGATACAGTACCTTGGTTTCCACAGCAACACCCCTCCTTCCAGAGTTACACCCGCTAAACTTCAAAAGGTCAAACGAGAGCACAGGAGGATTACTCTGAATCAGTGAGAATAGTGAGTATCCGGCACTGCATCCCCAATTAACTCACCACAGTTTCATCAAGGAATTGTAACAGGATTGCGCTGAGTCCAGATGAGCAGTCAGTCAAGTTTAGATGGGATGAGTATGAAGCTGGAAACGCAGTAAAGGACAAAATACAACCCACAGCAGTAAACAGGATGAGAAATGTTGAAAATGTTACAAGATGTTAACCGGTACAGAAGGAAAGTGAGGAAGAGACAGAAACCAAATGAGGCCAGATGAAAGAAAGAACAAACTAAAGATTTATTGAAGGCAGCAGAAGATGCAAGAGACAAGATCAGAATGGCAAGGGGGGAGTGGGGCACATACAGAGACACTTCTGTGTTCATATAGGTTTAATGTCTTTGTGTTACAAAAGTTTTTTTTTTCTGTTTTACAGCTCAGGAGAGCTTAATAGGTCTGTGCTGTTTTATCAAAATATACATGTTTTGAACGTATGTGGATATACTCCAAATGATTTTGTGGTACAAAAACATGAATATATACAACCATCAACCCCCTTCATACAATACCCCCACCCCCCATATAAAAAAGAAAAAAGAAAAGTAAAAGCTTTTAACAAAATTGAAAGGCGTACAATTTTTCTACACAACATCACAGCTAGGACTGCGGTTCAATTAAGTATTCATTCTAAACAATCTCTACCAAAGTAGGCTCTTTGTAAAGTCAATCAAACAAAAGGGGTACAATATACAGTATATGTTGTTAATCAAAAGACAATTTAAATTAATGTGACTTTTTCCAAAGCATCTGAGGAATAGAAATTGGAACTGCCTCGTATTTGTTGTAACGTGGGGGTGAAAGACGAGACAAAAAAAATACTCCTAAGAAATCAGAACGCTACAAAACAGCAGGGGTAGAACATACTTTGGTCCTTAACAGCAATAACCGTCTGCAGCTACATGAAGCTTTGTTAAATCATGCATAAGAATCTTACAAAAATAGAGAGAGCACATCTGTATCTGGTCCAAGACAACAGTGGTCAAGGCTGTGGAAACTGGTGCTTGAGGCACACAGGAATGTGACAACGTGTAAGACTTCAGCGTGGTGGATCTATTGTTGAGGAAAAAAAGTGCACTAAACACACCTGACTGTGGCATAAGTGTACACAGACAGGGTACTGGGTGAGGACTCTCTCACCCTGCAATTCTGGTATCATAAATTTAAGGAAAAAAATAGATATACTGGGGTTTCAAACACCATTCAAGACTGTTATTACCATCAATTGACAAGTGAGTCAGAGCTGCCCTCTCACAGGTATGATTACCTGAATATAATGGGATAAAGGCATCTTTGTAGACAGGCTAAGATACAAACACCTGAATGAGAGGTAAACAAAATCAACTAATCGTGCCTGTTTCAGCCTTAAATTAAAAACTTAAGGAGTCAAGGCACTGAGATAGCAATCAAACCCAGCTACTACAAATAGCTATCAGTTAAGCTTAGAAGTGATACAAGTAAATTTTAACATTTAAAAGAGATAAATGAATATATAGGTGTCCACATATATATATATATATGAACGTAATGTGGTTAAATGAGGCTCCAAACAACTGTCCTGAGGACTAAGTGATAGGAGACTGTAAGACAAAAAGGCTGAATACAGCTCTACACCTGCAACGATACACCTAACAGAGCTACATCACCTAGCAAGGATATTAAGCATCTAACTGACTTACATTCATAGTTTCTAGATACATATAATGGGGCTATATGCATACAGAGATAAACATTTGTTGTTGTTTTTTAAACAAGAAACAGAAGATTAAATGAGCCACTTTTCCCCATTTTAACAATGCTGGTACAAACCAAAGGACAAAAAAATAAAATAAAAATTGAGAGCCATACATTACCAAATTAAGCCAGAACAAATCTGTCTGGAACAAATTCAAAGTAAGGCACAAGACTGTAGAGAGAAAGACAGCGAAAGAATGCATTCAACCAGACCTCTTTCATAGCAGTGATGTTGTTATGAAATAGGATGGTGTTGTTAATCACATTAACTGTGGCTCTGCACTTAAACCTTCATTAATATCATTAGTAACACTTGTGTTTACTTCCATTTCACATTAAAACAGCTGCTGTGAAACAGGACTATTGAATAACTTTTGATAGTGGTATGGATCCCCAGAAGTAAATAGGTGGAAAGTCACACAGTAAAATAAAAATGGATGCTGGGAAATAAGTTTTATGGTCTCAGAGTCAAAACTTAATCCTTTGTCTCAAACCGTTTCACACTGGCCAAACAGGTTCTAAGTGGCATTTCAAAAAGGCAAACACACACACACGTATCTCAACACAACTACTGTAATAAAAAGGAATGCTGAAGTGTGTCTGGTGCGGATACAATTCATCCACATAAGCATACATCTGTGGCGGAGGGTGTTTAAGTGATTTGGTCTTAAAAGGACAGTTCAACAGCTGCCTCTACTTTACCTCCAATTTAAAAAGAAAATACAAACATGTTTCATTGTAGAATGTTGCCTCTTTCCCAGGACCCCATATGCAAACTTATGGTGGGGGAAAAAAATTATTAAATGTTAGACTGGATTTGATCCCGACCTCCTAATAAAGCTTTTATCAAGTTTTAGATGAATTGTTTCATTTGCAAGAATGCATGCGTTTCCATTGTTACAAGAGCTAGCAAGTGTAACAAAGCTTAAAGGACAACGCGATAAGCCCCTTTCAGACATGCAATCCCTTCCAATAATCTGACAGCATCCAAAGGTGTCGGGTTTGTGTTAAATGAACACCCTAGCCACTTAACCCACAAAAGCTGTGACAGCACTCTTACTAGGTTGGACCTTATGTAAGACTTTCAACACACGGGCGCGTGCAGTCACAGCATTATCACTGTGCATGTCTCTAGTACATCTGTTAGATGCACAGCTCACTAGAGAATGCCTTAAACAGCAATAATGTAGATAGTAACATTTTGCATATTTGAAACATCTATGAGAGATCTCTGAGTGTCTGTGGGAGGAGCGGTGTACAGTCCTATGATCAGCATTGTGCAACAAACACACCCTGCTCCTAGTGACAATGGCAGAAAGAATATTCCAAAGTGCGGTTACACCTTACTGGCATTACTACTGACAGTACTTGTTCACACAAGTCTTTTGCAGGTATTGTGGCTCTCTCCGTCATTGTTGTGGATTTGTGGGAACGAACGCTAGAGTTTAAGCAAGGAGTCTCTAAATGACAGAATGCTGTCAGATAAACAGATAAATTAAACGGGCATTGTTTAGTAAGTCATGAAAGGATGCCAGTGTACAAATTCAGGAGCTTTTCTTTTAAGGATAACGCAGAAGAATAGGTGTTTTTTTAATAACAGGCATTCTGAGTTGTCCCAGTGGGGAAGCAAAGGTATAATAACGATTACTGTGAAACAGCTTGTATTAAAAATAGGACCTACCTAAGTGGAGCCCTCATTAATACATCCCTGCTTTCCCCACTTTGAAAAGTCAATAGATCTACGGAAGTCATCTACCAGTTTATGTCAGTCATTTTTCTACACTTTAATTTAAAAAGCTTTGACATCAACTTAAGACTTTACAACATCAACCAACAAAAAATTAAGTTGTTCCCCCCCATTTTCTTAAGCTTAGAAGAGAATCACAATGAATAAACAATGTTGAACCTATTAATGACGGTGAATGATTTGTTGTGAAAGGAGCAACATTCATCAAAGAAACAGCTATAAATAGGTAATGGTGGCCATTTCCACTGAATGCAACCTCGAGAGTGGTAGCATTCAGATGGCAACAGACTTGGAGGATGAAAGGAAAGGCACTCAGATGGTGGACTTGGAGAAGGACACTCGAAGATGGTGGTTTTCCCCCAGATCGTGGTTGTGGAACTCGATGAGGGACTCTATTGCCTCCTCGACTGAGCCCATCTGAATCAGAGCCATCTTGCGATCTTTTCTGTTAAAGAAAAAAAAATAAAATTTGAACAATTTGTTCTCAAAGTGTAAGATCCAGCCCACTTGTGTGTGGGTTTTTCACCATTTGCTTTGTTGTACTCTCAAAACTAGGTTTAGTTCATGTGTCCATCAGACTAAAAAGGCCAACACTTTACAGCAGCTCTTGGTTAAATTGCCTGCTTTAAATTAAGGTTGTAGAGTGTTCTGAAGAAAGAAGAACTCAGCCGCAAAAAACAAACAATTTGAGAAAATTGGGGTTAAATGGACTAAAACTTACTGAAAGAACTTGAAGGCCTTGACTGTTGCTCCTGAGCTGGCAAATAGCCTCCTGAGATCATCCTCCACCACAGAAGGCCTGAAAGCAAAACAGCAGAGAAGAAATTAAAAAGCTTTGTAGGTTTATGTTTGTTTACTAAGCTGCAAGTTTCTGTTTCTGAAGTTGTAAAACAACAAGGCATGATTAAATATAAAAACCACCCCCTCCTCTACATACTTAGAAATAATGTCATGAACACCTGTACGAAAAAGATTAGTGTGCAAAAGGTTGCTGGGTTAGAGTAGAAATGACGCTAAGGTTAACACTCACGGTATGTTGGAGAGGTGGAGTGTTGCAGAGGGTGGAAAAATGTTGGAGTAGTTTTTGGAGCCAGGCTTCTTAAAACGGTGCAGTGGAGAGTTGCTGAAATCCTTTGTGAGGCCCTGGTCCTCGTGGCCTTCTCTGGGAAGCTGCACTGTTGTGTGTTTTGACAACGTCACACGCATGGCCCTGCCATGAAGACGCTGGCCATTCAGGTGGCTCATAGCTGAAAAACATAAGACACATAAACATGGTTTCAACACACTATTTTCAAGTTGTCTATCAAATTTGTTAGCACATTCTCCATCACTTAACTCTAAACAGCCACAACAATAAGCAGATAATCAGCCGTCTATCACAGGAGGAGCTGAATTACCCTTCTAAGCAAAGGCTCCAAACAATGCACAGTATAATAATGTGAGGAGGAAAAAAAAGATGAAAGTGATAGATCAAAGACAGAAAATTGTGTTTTGTAGGGCTGCAGCGTCGCTACCTAGTTGAGCCTGTGTGCCATCAGACATCTGGATTAGAGCATTCTCCTTTTTATTGAACAGGATCTTCACTCTCATCACATCGCCATACACACCTAAGGAGGAAGGGGGAAAAGCATCACAATGCAAGTCCAGCAAATGCTACACGCATCATGCCTAAACCAGGAGCCACACAGTCAATCACAGCAACAACAACAATTTAAACCATCAAATCAGATATAAATATTCACACTAAGCCTAAGGAAACAGTGTGATTGAAGTTACCGTTAGGCTATTCTATAATCTTTACGTTCAATTCTGCATGGGTGTCCTGTAACCATTGCTACATAAGCCCTCTTAAAACTAACTACACATAGATGCTAAAATTCCTTAAGAGGGGAGAAATCGTGATTTGAAGACAAAAATCAAAGATTAGTAAAATGAGTAGTAGTGATCAATTTGATTGCTCTACTGTGAAGATAGAGTTGATTACTTCCCAAACTTGAGGGTCTAAACAGAGACATGCAGAAATAAACTAAACATGCACATACCTACATTTGAATAACTGAGAAAAACTGCAAGAGAATAAAACTGTGACATAATCCTGAGATTATGACAACCCATAATCACAAAAAAAAAGCTGCAGCATTTCATCATTCTAGTGCAGCAGAGAGAGAGAATTACTGAAAAAAAAAAAAAAAAAAAAAAATCAGCATGTAAAAATGAAATTTGACCACTTTTTATGGCTAAATTTGGCTGGTGCAGAAGCAATAAAGGTTTGACTTTTATCCTCTTCTTTATGGTGATGCTTTAAAATTTAGATCGGCCTCCTGCCTCGTTGCCAAACAAAATCATTCCCACATTTCTATTTAGCGGGGCAATATTTACATTGAAGGGCTTTGCTCTTTGAAGATGGGAAAAGTGCAAATGTTTTTTGCCCATGGACAAGTATCATAGCTTTTAAAAATTAAATGAAATGCTGCAGCTTTATGTGGCGTTCTCACCATACTTTTCTCACACAAACCCACAACAACCAAAACAGGTCATACAAACCCTCAAACAGACACCCCCACCCGCCATAGCCCTGTACTCTGATGATGAGCCATCAGTGGTTAAAAATAAATAAAAGCCAACAACATGAGACAAGACATGCCCACCTTGCCAGGTAACAGTAGTAATAAAAAAAGGAGATGAAAGGATGATAACGTACCGAAAAGAATAAAGAGGCAGTGTGGCGTAACGCTCTTTAGAGACAGCAGGAGGGAGCAGCGGGGCAGGGGGCCAAAAAGGGGAGAGGGAACAGGGGACAGGGGAAAAGAGACGGAGCGGAGTGGAGGACAGTGGAGTGGAGTCGGGACATGTCCGCAGGCCACAGGCAGCGAGGTCCACAGGAAGGCCACAGTACCATGGAGGAAGGAGAGGCATGAGGGACGAAGAGAATGAAGAGAGGAGAGGAGGAGGATTTGAATAGCATAAGAGGATGAAGAGAAATGTGAGGATGGGGGGAAGAAAGATGATGGAGAGGTAGATCATGGCAAAAAAATAAAATAAAATAAAATGAAAATCAGGGTGTCAAAGAGTTGCCAATGTAGTGTATGTGTTTTCAATTTGTGGTGGTGGTGGGGGATTTCCAAATTAGGGATAATGGTAAGGGGAAGGAAAAAGGGTTGGGTGGAAGGAAGGAGGTGGTTACAGTAGTAATAACAGAGGAGTGACAGGAGGAGAGAGGGAACAATTGGTCATGGGGCGTGCAGTCAGTTGGCAAGATTTAAAGTGAGGGGTTTAAAAAACAAACAAAAAAACAAAAAAAAACAAAAAGAGGGATTAGGGGGACAGAAAGGAGAGAGAGAAAAGGAAGTAAAAAAAACAAAACAAGGTCAGTATACACAAAGAAATGTAGTGCTTCAGACAGTAGAACTGGCTAAATTAAAATGCACTGTCACTATGGGAACACTAGGAGAAAGAGAAGAGAAAAAAGATTAACAATGAAATACAGGAAAAAGGCAGAGACAATATGTACTTTTAAATTAAATGTCATGTTTGTTTAGATTACGTAGAGAATGATATAAAACATAAAATTCTGAGCATCAATTTTAATAATTCTCGAAGAACTTAAACAGAATCCTTAAATAACCAAACTAAGTGTATTGACTACATTAACTACAGTAAATGTAATGAGCTTAAAGACTACTTGTATATTTACACACTATTAACGAGAATAATGTACATGATGTGTTGCTTTAAAAACAAGACCAAAAAAGTAATATTGTCTCCCCAACAACTCAAGAATGATTTTAACTAATGGACAAAAATGAAGATATGAAATGGTAAGTTTTCTTTAAAGAAAACACAAAAAAAGAAGTTAGTTTTTTGAATAAACTTAAAATTCACAGTGAGCAAAGTGGCAGGGCAGAAACGCAGCAGGTTTGGTCAAACAGAGAGGTCCTGAAAGGGAAGAGGTTTTGACTTAATGACCCCCTTGTAATTAAAAATAGTGGTAAGGGTAGTTCCTCGTGCAATCACGTGAAGTGGTAAGACATGAGGCGTAAAAACATTCGTTTCATTTGATCAAGTGGATCCACAAGCCAAAGTGTAAACAAAAGGCAATGTAACTGTTGAATGAAGCTCAGCACTGAACTAAAACAAAAGCAAAGGTAGTAGAGCTGTTTAATAGCATGTGTACTGACCTCAGGGTTCAGATTGCTGACCAACAAGACATTGTGGCCCCCAGCGGCAGCAAGCCCTGACAGGCCAAGCCGGCTAGCGGCCGCTGCTGCCGCCGCCATGCCAGTGGGGCCCACACCGAGGGACGCCAAGGCACTAGGAATACCGGGTACTGAGAGACCTAAGAGCAGTAAACCACAAATTACTCTCAACTCAATGCAATCCGTAGATTAAAAACCTGAGAAATAATTTAATCATGAAGATTATCTGCTATATGTACGTCTGAATAAACTACTGAAATACAGACATTCGAATCAGAATAGCAGGAAATATATTTTTTTGTACTGACCTGCCTGCTGAATAGCAAAGGTTGGGGGGAAGGCATGAGCGCCACCATAGGGAGAGGCTGAGATTATACCTGGTGCAGCTATAACAACAAGATATAGAAGTAAGATATATTTTTTTTATTAATATAAATTAAAAGAATGACAGTGAAGTAAATCCTGCAAATTCTAATTCAGAAAAAAGAATGGACTACATTCTTACCAAACGCAGCTGCTGCCATGGTCTGGTGGTCAATGGAGGGCTGTGAATCTGCAGTCGGAAGGTCTGGTCGGGTGTAGTCCCTGCTCTTGTCGTTGTTGTACTTGACGTTGAGGCTGGTAAGCTTGGAGAAGCTGATTCTCAGAGTACAGCAAGCATTGTAGATGTTTTGCCCATCCAGAGACTAAAGAAAACAGCGTTCTGTTAAACTTGAGATAACATATCTGGTGTGTTTTTACAGTGGCGAGTTTAACTAGTGACGTCTGAGCGACTGTTCCCAAAGTGTACTAACTGCCCTATAATGATATTGCTTTGTTTCAAAATGTCCTAATCTTAGTCCCATGTTGACAAAAAAAGTAAGTGAACCAATCGTACCATCTTGGAATGCTGCGCTGTCATGGCATCAGCATACTGGATGAGAGCCTGGA
Source organism: Perissodus microlepis (assembly GCF_051167445.1). NCBI lineage: Eukaryota > Metazoa > Chordata > Actinopteri > Cichliformes > Cichlidae > Perissodus > Perissodus microlepis. The sequence continues at coordinate 18,131,575 of NC_140479.1, read as the reverse complement.
ACTGGTTGTTCTTGGTAAAAGTGATGATCTTCAGCACTGTACCAAATTTAGAGAAAATCTGCAGGAGAGACACAATTATAAAGGTCATAATTTTAACACACCTAAAATAAATAAGAATTTGAGAACTGCAAAATAGCTTTACACTTTAGTACTAGACAATGAGTTCTCAAATCAGCTAGCTGATTTGAGAACTCATTTGACCACTCACTATACAGCTAAGATTTGAGGGATGTTTTATTGGGTGGGGCATGCCCAGACTAGTTACTTAAAACTAGAGGTGGGAATCACCATACATCCCACGATACGATATTATCACAATACTTAACGCACGATACGATATTATTGCAATTTTTTAAAAATATTTTGCGATATTCAGATTCTGTACATAAAGGTAAACTTTATCAATATTCATTTTATCTAATATCAAAGTCTCACACTCAGTCTTTCTCTCATTTCAGTCAGTTTTATTGTTGACAAACTGAACGGTTTGCATTACAGTCTAGTTCAACTTAACTGAATGCAACCATCTGGTACAATTATAGCTATTCTGAACTATGCAATTTATGAAAACTATGCAGCCCATTCAGCAACTGAAGAATTTGAAACAAAATATAATTTTACATTAAATAAAAAAGTTTTAAACTTAATTAAAATAAAACATGTCTTAAATTAAAATAAGTAAACCGTCATGTTTATTGCTGCCAAGAAACAAGTTAAACACATTTGGACAGTGAAGGAATGTCAGGATTCTTGCTCAGAAAAAGGATCAACATGCTCTGAAGTCAGAGTTCCAGTCCACAACAACTTTTTTTGTAACAAAATATCGATTTCTGCTGTCCCTGTATCAATACATTATTAGCAAACAAAATATCACGATACGACACAGTATCGATTTTTTCCCCCACCCCTACTTAAAACATCTCTGACCAGTCAAAAAAAACTGTAGTAGCTGCCTTTACCTGGTGGAGTACATCCAGGGTAACAGGATAGAAGAGGTTTTCCACTATGACCCTGAGCACAGGGCTTTGGGCTGCCGCTGCTCCAACCATGCTACCAGCATCAGCAGAAATGGCCACACTTCCCATTCCTCCTCCATGAAGGGCATTAACTGCCTGCAGAGCTGCCTGGGCACGCTAAGGAGAAACAGAAATACTTCTCAGCATCAGTGGTGAAAGGATAGTACCACCGAGTGAATGTGTGCAGCATAATGTTGTAAAACAAAACAATATTTTTAACAAATGTAAATAAGTTATTCAATGTGCATTTTTTCAGTATGGAGCCAAAACTTGAATCCCAGCATCATGAAGCCTCAAATGCAAAACATTAAAATAAATATAAAGTGCACAGATCTGTGCCGCAGCTGTAAAACCCTTACCACTTGGTTTGGGGAGTTGTCCGTCTTGAGCTCTTTGTGGGTCGAGTACTGCATGTAAATGGGGTGGTTTCTGATGACAGGGGTAACAGAGGAGTAGTAGCTCACCATCGTCTGTGCACACTCCTCGCTGTTCAGTTCCAAGAATGCCTGGGACATAAACATAGTTATTTTGTTTATCCCATCACATACAACAAAGGTGACACCCTAATGCAACAAATTTAACATTCTCATCAATTCTTTCTATCTGTTATTAACCATTATAAATAACACAATTAACATGGTTACAGTATTACTGGTTATAGAACTACTTCAAAAAGAAAACAGGTGTTTCATGATCTGCTGTATTCCTCCAGGAAATCTTAACATCAAGCAGTGTCTATCTACCAACAAAGTCACAAGGATGTAACAAAAGGGTCATTGTTATAATTTTAGGTCAGGACAGAAGGATAGAAAGCTGATCCCTCGGCTCAGGCCTGGGAAAAAATAATTCAACCAAAACTGCAAGTCATACAGTTTGGTAAGCAGACAGGCAACTGTCTTTCCTACCTGGTTTTTCCCTTTCAGCATCAGCAGATTAGTGACCTTCCCAAAGGGCAGCCCCAGGCCAATAACTTCAGCCTCATTTATGTCGTTGGGCAGCTTGCGTACATGGACCACACGTGATGGAACACCAGGACTGCGGACGTCACCTTTGAATTTTTTGCTGTCGTTGCCATTGGCTGCAAGAGAAAACAGAAGCAGATACAATCAGGGAGGGAACAGGAGGCTCCGGTTCTTCCTGAATAATGGATTGATAACCATGGTAACACAAACACGTCAAGCACTTCAATAAAAAGGGGATTCACCCCTCCATGGCAACCCCCTACCTGAGTTCATGATATAGGGTCCGTTGGATATGCAGGAAGAAAAGAGTTCGTCGGATCCCCTCTGCAGAAGGAAAGGAAACAATGGTTCACTTCAGTGCGTTCACCCAATGAAGGCACAGCTTGGCAGGTGGAGAGCACGGTTCTCACATTACTAAGCTATTGTGTGATAAAGCAGGAAGTAATCTGATAACCAAAAGAGAACTGAGCAAACACACTTGAGAAGAACTCCACCGTCCTCACTAGGAGGAATCCAGTGAACTATCATGTCAGCAGGAATATCTGACTTCCCATTCCATTAAACGCCTTTTACAGTATTGCCAAACCTCAAGCCACTGTAACAATAGGCCATATTTTTTTTGAGACAATGTGCAATAAAACACAATTATGCATAGCACATTTAAGGTGGAACAGGTCGTTTTCAGCTTGAAGGACAATATTCAGTCAGGTTTTGGCCAAATAGCTGTCGGTGAGTACATCCCATCTTCTCATATAATCCATCAGGAGCAGGGATAACACACTGAAGCCCTTTGGATCGCAAGACAAGATGGGGACACTTCCAGTCCACACTAGACTACTGTCTGCCTTTTACAGACTCCCTCTCTAGTACATAAAAAGTGCTGTTTCAGGGCTGTTCACATGGTTGTGTGTTTGTGGCTGAGTGAGATGAAGTATTGCAGTCACAAGAAGTGGCTCAGCAGCATAAGCTCTACAACACTCTACAATGAAGGTCCTGTTCAGGCTGAGACTAGGGACATTGTTACGCAGCAGCACACACATATGTAGCCCGGGGGACTCTCTGGGAGTTGAAGAGCCCTGCAGGACTTTAACAACAACCAGTCATGCAGGTTTGCTAGCATTCTTCTTCACCTTGTGAATCTAAATAGAAGGTGGGGTCAGGTAAGCCTGCATACAAAAACTTATGAGACACAACATTTGGTCATGCCTCCAAACAGTAGAACAACACTGCAGTAAGAGTACTACAAGCAGTGGTATAAATACTCTGGCTTCTACACAGCCTGACAGAACTAATCAGTCTAAAACATAAATGAGTAATGGGTTAGTGTACTGTTTAGACTTATGATCCAAAAGTTAGAAATATTAATAATAATAACAACAAATAAAAAAATAAAATAAACAAGACAACACTGATTACAATGAACAGATGAGAATGGTGTGTTCCAATTTGTGGGAAGAAATTGGTCCCGATAATTCGGCCAATAGCAGACGCAAACCATGAGAAATGAAGGAAGTGGCTCCAGCCTGACTCGCTGGTTGTGGGCGGGCAGCGGCACACTTATCACTCAGCAGACTGGTTCCAAACAGGAAGAGCAGCAAGATGAGGTCTGCTTCCAGAGTTTCGCTAAACTTCCTCTGGGGAGACTGTAGGTTACTGTTAAATGTCGACTCCCTCCTCCTCCTTCCTCATTCTAATAATAACAACTGCAGAGCTAAGACAGTCCACGGTGCAGAGCAGGAGCATCAAGTCACTCACAAAATGGAGACTTGTGTTACAATTGAGCATTTAAACGGGATGTGTCAGAGTGCTTGCTAAGCCTATAGAAGAAAAACAGACCTGACCACGCATTTGCTTGTGAAGTCCAACACAGCCCAAATAAATATGTATCAACGTGTTCACTTCCTTTGTTTGCTTAGGATGTGGACAGAATAACAATAATCTTCAGAGTGATGACACACTGCTGGCAAACACACCAAAACTTCAGCTTCCTTTCACTGACAACGGCAATACTTTGAACTCTATTTTTAAAAGTTAACATGTAGCAGAAGCAATTTCTCTGTCCCATTCACCAAGTTAAACCTGGTTTGCATTGCATCAGCAAAAGAGGGAAAGGGACACATACTCTCCAACTCTACTGCAGCACATAGGGAAGGGAAAGAAAAAAAACAAACAAACCCCATTTTCATCTTGTAAGGAAACTAAACCTGAGGTGATTTATTTGTATGTGCCCTGCCTTTTGCAAACAACTTTATTTAGGGTTATAGGGGGTTGGCTGGTGTATTCTCTCAGGAAAAGTACAAAGGAGAGAAGCACAGGTATAGGCATGTTTGTTCACTATGATCAGCCTTCACACTTGGAAGGGGTAGGGAGCTGTGCCTCGCCAGGGTGCTGGAGGGGGGAGATTGGAATGTGACCGCGGAATGCCAGACACTCTGCCCAGACGGAATAATTACAGATTCCAGCAAGGCAGGGCTCCATAACTCGGTGTCATCATTACCGCAGCACTTTAAATCCAGAAAACAGAAGTAGTTAAAAAGAAGAAACAATCTCATCTGGAGTTAAACCCTCACTATTAAGCAGCAATCATTAAATCGTGTATTAGTGCACATGATGAAAAGAAACAGGCATTACTGAAATGAATAGAGGGGGTGGGGTGTGTCCCATGTATTGGGGGTGTGTATAAGAGAGCTTGTTCAAACACTGTAAAGACCTTTGGCTGGGAGGATGGCTACAGATCTAGGTTGAGCTCAATTAGTCCACCTACACTGAGCTGCTCCAGGCAATGTTACCAAGGATTACAGCAAAAACAGGAATTTTAACAACCAGCAGCATGCTGAAGAAACGGTGTGGTTTCTTCCTGTCAAGTCTGCATGCACAAACATTCAGTTTCACAAGAATACAACAGCTCAGTGACTAATTTACAAGTCCAATTCTTGCTAAGGATTTAACATTAGATAAGACTTTGTGGTTTTGTTAGAGCAATGATGGTTACATAGCCCTGTAACTGAAACACAACTGAGCAACAACAAGAGTCAGGGCAGAATTCAGCTTTCCCACATTCCAATAAGACCAACAGACTATTAAGGAACACACAAATAAACAACAGGAAGTTTCATTTCAACAGCCACACAGACAAACGGAGACAGAACAGAAAAACATTAAAGCCCCACCTCTGAGAATCTATGCTAACATAATTATTGAATAATCCGCTTCCACCGTCTTGCTGTAACCTCTGTGCTGACCATTCAGCTCTATTTCATGAATGTTTAAAAAGCAAGTCAGTCTTCACCTGCAACTTCATTACACATGAGAAAAAGCTTTGGAAAGGTATTCTGTATTCTGAAAAACACACCTTTGTACAATATTACACATTTCTCTCTCTCACACACACAAACCGAAAGTCACAACTATATATGTTACAAGACCATATTTGGAGTTAAAAACACTACATACTAATTTCAGCAAGTGGGAGTCATTACTTATGCTGTAGTAAAGGAGTGCAATACTGTAAAATAAAAAAGGAAATAAGCAACCAAGAGGAAGATGACTCAAAACTGCCTACCTTTGTGCCAGCTGATATGTCATGGACACTGCTGCAAAACAGAAAGAAAGTTCTCAGTAAGAAAATAAGGAAAACCATCCACAAGCTATCCTTAAGTCATTGTTATCAATGCGGCATAACATTCAACTGTATCGAAAAAACAAAAAACACACATACACACACAATCCTACAATACTGTTAGCCCAAAAGGAAAACAACTTCCTTATTTAAAGCCATAAAGAGCAACAGGAACCCAAATGAGTCATACACAAAGACAAAACTATACAAAAAATTACTTACTCAATTTCAGGGACGTAGCCGGATCCCAGAGGGTACAAGTCAGCGTCTAGGCGGCTATAACGGTTTAAAAAGAGATGCAAGTAAACTTGTGTGAGTTAAAAAAAAAAAAAAACTGAAAAAGAAAAACACCTATAATTACAACTAGACGCCGGGAGCGAATGCAAAGCTGTCTATGAGCTACTTTCGAAGTCCTTCAAACTTACGACATCAGACGATCAGAAGAGAAGGACACGTTCGAACTAAACAATACGCTATCATGTACCCTACTGCGATTAGATAACTCGGTTTAGAATTCCCCGATTCAATCAAATGTTAAGGCCAGACATCTTCAACATGGCCCTGGCGCTCCGCGAACAAATGAACGCGGAAATGAGACACGTTGCTTTAGCTAGCGCTCGAGTTCCCGTGAAACCAAGTTACAAAGGTACCGTTAGCCAAAAACTAATGTCCGTCGTAGCAAACAAGAGGCTATCATTGTCTTCCTTAAATAATTACAAATGTTCCTATCACAACTCAAATTAAGTTGCTCTTGCTTAGAGTTACTAACGTTTACGATAATTAAATAAATAAAATAAGTGCATTAAAACATTCACATTAGTATTGACTGTTAGCCAACGCTAGCGACGACTAGCAGCTGCTAGCTAGCTTACGTTCCTGCTAACTGTTGCATGTTTTGATGAAAAAAACTGTTTGAAGTTAACTTTTCTATTTCGACGGTTAAGCGAAGGTACTTCAAACATCACAATATGTCCATAAGCAACCGAAATAAGATAAGAAGTTACTCCGCGATCGGTTTGTCTTATAAATATAAGTGTTAAGTGTGGCTCTTTTCACTTACCCGTCCATTGCACAAGAAAAAAACTGCAGGTCTGAAGCGAAGGTAGGGCGGCAGACTTGCTTGATTTTCTTACAAAATGGCTGAACACACGGAGGCGAGCGCTGATTAGTCCAGGAACTTCCAAGAGCTGAAAACGGGCGGTGACCTGAGCTGCGATTGGACAAGAAGGCTTTCATTTTGTGAAAAAACCAGGGTCGCGGCAAATTTCCAGTGCATCGTATCACAGACTCTTTTAGGAATTAGGAGTTTGTTTTGGCTGCACCCAGATAAAAATACAGCCTAAAAAGTGTTTTAGTTGTACAAATCTACTCATACACAATTTCATCAAAAAAGTGTTTAATAGTATACCCTAACAATCATACACACACGGCTGTTAACACACTGTTAACAACTTTATTAGGTTAACACGTGTAAGGTTTATGGTGTCCTAAATTAATCGTACTGTCAATTGCCAATATCATTTTTATGTTTCTGTAATAGTCAGTCCACCAGTATGCAAGCTTTTTCAATGCTAAAATATATTGATATTTTTTACCAATAAATTTCAAATGTACTGTTCTACAGAAAAGCAGAAAAATAGTAGTAAATATTTCAATTCAGATGCCAAATTACAGTTAATTACTTGCATGCCTAAGAAGAAATAATTGTTTAATTATTAGCATCCATAAAAGAGCAGAGAGGACAGCAGCGAAAGTAAAGAGACTACATTTCTGAGTCAATATTGAGCCTACTTTGAAGGAAAACAGTAACAGTTAAGTATAGATCTATTGTCAGTATATAATGTGCAAAAGTAAAAGCAAAAAGGTGAAATCTCTCAGCTATATAGGTACTCTAATAAGTACCACACACACACACACACACACTAAGTTTAAAGTACCTAATAAGTGTATAAGTAAACAGAATTAGCTCTACTTTATTTAATTCATACAATATAGCAAATTGTCACAGTTGGTGATGTAGTATGTGCTTTGATTTGTTTCTTGATGGTTTAAAACATTGCTGCTGCATTGAGGTTTGCGTTTTAATTTCACGTTCATCAGTGCGATAAGTAGCGATGGCTTTACAATAAAAAGGGAGCTATGTTGTTTTATTATGTTCGTATACCTTTTCTAATGCGAGGCTCATAATAGGATAGCTGAAGCATCCATTTACCCAACACAGAAGAAAGGTAATTACTGGTGACTGATAGCATGGCAGCAATTAGATTTTGCTTTGTCTTTAGTGTTGATTTGCAAGATGTATTTGCTCCATACTTCAATAGATAATTGCGTTAGAACTCTCTTTTACCATTTGATTTTATTTTCCATGACTTGCTATATCCTTCTGGTTCATTCAGGGACATTTTTTTTGTTTATGCTTCTGTCAGCAGTATAACCTCAAAACAACACGATAGTAAAATTTGTTTCATCAAAGGGAATACACTTCTAACAACCTCAAGAGCATTTTTAGATTTCAATTTATCTGATATAAACATTGTAATATATGTATGCAGGATAAAGCAGGACAATTATAGTTATGCTGAATAATGCATACTTAACCCCTACTTATGAATGCCATTAAAATGCATCCAACTCTTCCTAGAGTCCCTAATTAACCCTCTTTCTCTCCCCCCCCCTCTCTCTCTCTCTCACACACACACACACACACACACACACACACACACACACACACACACACACACAATAGAATTTATTACAACAGTGTAAAATGACGAAATTAAAAAATAGTAGATGTATGCTCCCTAGTGGCATGTTCTGTGTAGTGCACACTACAAAATTATGACGTCAGAAGACAGCGAAATTAAAATCCCGCATGCTCAGACTACTTCAGCTGTCTAAATCCCACCTTTAACTTTATTTCTTCTTGCTTCATATTTTTTTTTCATTAATGATTGTTCAATTTCATCTTTTTGTTTCTTGATTTTTCTACCCAGTTAGCCCAACAATAAATAGATGGTTTATCTCCTCAGAAGGGTGTCCTGTACTCATATGTGCCTCCTTCAAATGGCAAAATCACACATCGTTCAGCTTATATTTGGTTACCACATACACACTCAATTTGACCTGCTGTAACAAACAATAGTTTTATTCAAGATTAAACATTTAGACGACCACAGAATAGATGAACAGGCATTGGTTTGACACAAGGTTGATTTTTCTGCTGCTGCCCTGGAGACCCACTATTAAGCAAAGCTTTAGCTCACCAATTTTATGCATTTCTATCTATACAGATGCATACAGACATACACATGTGAATGTATTGTATATACATAGGCTATCAGTTAGTCTTCTGTATAAAGTTTGCATCCCCAGATAATGTTAAACATCGGATCAAGGTTGGTTTTGATTAGAGTTTCTTGCATTTCTGGAATTTAAAAAAAACAACAAAAAAAACCAAACAAATAAAAACCTTTAAATCTGTCAGTTGAAGTGATGTCATCAATTTTAAAAAAGTTCATAAGACGTGTTACAAAGTTTCTTGGAGACTCTAACAGTAGTTTGCATATTATCAATTGTCCTAGCTGTGTTCATTTATAGTTATCACTTAATAAAGAATGAGTGTAGTATTCGATATACTAGTGACACTTCATAGTAGAAGGCAGTGTTTCCAAGTGGGTCATCGTAACCAGGAGCACAGCAAGAAAAACCCTGGTCTGAAAATGGCATCAGACAGACAAGTCCAGTCAAATGAACCTGACAAAGGCACCGACAATACACAGATGTAGTAATCTTTTTTGTTTTTTAAAAATACACACATCAAATACAACATACTGCCTTGCAAAGAGACCATAGAAAAAAAGGATGAGAGGCAATATAAGAAATAAAGTTGTACAATTATTTTTGAACTATACATAGACTATAACTTATCCATGCCTGTTGTCTTCCCTCTGGAATGTAAGAAGGGATCATTTCTCTGATGTTAAAAATAGGCAGGACTTGAGAGAATGCATCTGGCACTGAAGGTTGAAAAAGACTCTTGTTCATCAAGCAGGAGACAGTAGAATCCCCCTTACCAGCAATTTGAGTAAGACAGATGGGACAGGTTGAACAATAGTTGGTGGATGAAGAGTTTTAGAGAAGATTTTGGATTAGCACCAACTTCAGAGATTTTTTTTTTTTAAACTGCGTGTCTCCAAGCATAGAAGGTGTGGCTATGATTTGACAATGACAATGAAACAGTATAGTAAGGAAATAATGGTGATAACATTTAGGTGATTCAGTGACATGGATGACCCTGGGGAAGGAGAAGCATTGGCAGTACAGTTTACTGACCAAGCTCATCCAGAACTGCATATGTCTGCCAAACACATCTGATTTTTTACTTTGAATTGCTATAATGTACATGCATATTTTGTCTACAATTAAATGTGGCTGAGATGCTTTTCTTCAAGAATTTAAATTATCTGCAATAGTGGAAGAAAGCTAAATGCTTGGATACCCAGATAAAGCTGAAGTCTTTATAATGTCCAAAGATATAATTAATATTTGCAAAAAATCTACTTAAATGCCCTCATTCTCTTTTCTTTCTCTGTAAATCTACTCAAGCACGATTAGGCCCAGGTGTACAAACAAAGAATCAGGGGTTAAACTGGGAGTATAAGCAGAACAGAAACCACCAGCCAACCAAGACACAGTGAAATGACTGATTCATCAAATTTTATTTGGTACATAAAAACAAAAAGCTTTTTTTTTATAGTGAGCTGAGCAAGCCCTCCTCCTCTCATTATGCTAGGATGAATCCCAGTTTAACCCCTGGATTTACATTCATGTTAATGTGATAGTGTATGCTACAGACCTAACAAGAGACAAGTTGAAACAGTTGCAAGGCTTCATGCAGTGCTACCTCATTAAGACATACATTGATTCTACTGTTGTAAGAAGAAAATTACTTAGGCCTTCCTAAACACTGTGTAATGATCTCATGAATCTAATCATAAAGTGATTTCATCTTACAGGCCTTTTCTAAAAATGTTGAAACACTTCTTCAAAAAGTAAATAAAATACAATGCAATGGAGATCAAATTATTTGTATCCTTTTATTTGATGTATAATAGATCAACTGACGTAGCTTTGTTAGCAAAATACGGCAAATGTTTTAAATTGAGTGACACGTCTAGATGCACTTTAGCACCGGGACTCATTTCCTTTGTAGTAAGCCCATGTTATTGTTATATGTGCACAATGTGTATTGGCAGTGTTTTGCAGAAATAAGCAAGGACTTCCTTAAAAAAGGTCTCGTCTAGATGGGAGCATATGGTACTCCAATATCTGTAGATATCATTCAGCATTAATGGTGCCTTCACAGATAAAACAAGCCATGTGCAAAAAGCACTCCATGTTACCAATTATGGCTTTTAAATTGTGAACAGATTAATACATTCTTTCAACTTTTCCTTGTATTGTTGAACTATTTGACTATGCAGACTTTTACAGAGTGGTGAACCCCTCTGCATCTTCCCATCTTTTACTTCTAAAGGAAATGGGCACTTTTTATACCCACTCATGTACTGTTTAACCGTATATTACAGTCAAATTGAAAATGAGAATACATTTTCAAAAATACAATCATATTTTTTTAACCTTTTTTATGGTTTATTATTCAATAACTGTACAGTTTTAATGACTTGCAAATCATTGCATTGGTTTTATTTACATTTTGCACAGCGCTGCAACGTTTTGAGAAACAGAGCTGCATTCAAAAAACACAACAGCCGTGATCTTAATGTACATGTGCCACATACAGTACGAAACTATTGTGATTTGCAACCTAGTTAGTGATCATATTTATCTTTGTCTCCTTGCTGTATTTTTCGACATAGTGCATATCTCTAACAATGCCAATTATACTTACTGTTACTGATAGAAAGGCTTGCGTGACTAAAGATATGAGCACGTATGAGTCTAAGAAAACACAGACACTTGTATGAGTGTGACGCGACTGTGGTAGTGCTTACAAGCTTACATGCAGTTAATGGTTGAAGATGATACAGAGAACCAAAAACAATAAATACATTGTATAAAACATAATTTCATATCAATATATTAAAATACTATTTAAAATAATATCTTAGACAATATTGCAATATGAAATTGACCGATAAATAGTTGTTAGGCCTAAACAGAGAAATATATATATCTAAGTATCTGTGTCCTTCATAGTTTGCTTTTTTTACTTAAATGATTTAAAGTTTCCAGATTTTCCCAACTGAGTAGCAGTACAGTCCAGAGAGCTAATACATTTTCTTTTTTTCCCAACAATAGTAACAATGAACTTACAGTACACAGTCCCATAATAAAGTTATACATACTGAATACAATATAAATGTCAAGACAGAAAAATAGAAAAATATCAATAGAAATCAAAAGTCAAATACATATCAGAGAAAGAATATAGAGTAAAGTGTACTTATGAGTCTTTGTGGTTCTTGTTGTAGCTGGAGCTTGGATTGGCTCTCATTGTTGGTATATTGGCTGTGTAACTGTACTTTTTGTTTTTTTTCCCCAGTCCCGATACACACACTTTCACACAAAAACAAAAAGTTACACACATTTGCAAATACAGACACATGCAATGGCACACATGCCTGCAAAGGTGAAAGTGTGTACACACCCACGCGCACATACGCACGCACATACGCCTCACATGACCGTGCAGCATTTGCAGGTCTGTTTCTTCTCCTTTTCCTTCTCGCCCTCCTCCCCACCTTCATTAGGCTTCTCTTTTTCTGCCATGCTTCCGTTAGGTGGAGGCTGCTCTTCTGTGGCTGCGTCTCCGCCCGCTTTCTCCTCCCCATCCTCGATCACAACAAACTCGGCTTTGACATTGCCATCCACCCCGTCCATTCCTAAGGCCGTGCGAGTCTCCTGTTCCTCCTCCACGGTCTTGTAGCCCATGAACACTAGAGTAACTGGGTTGTCTGCACTAGCCTGGTCAGGACTAGGGCCGAGCAGCTTGGCCTCAATCCCTGTCACCTCTCTCTTGGGTGTCTGACCAGAGGTCTGCACTACTCCATTTTCACCTATAGAGGGCACCAAAGCATCGTTGAGAGATTAGGGAAGTGCATGAGAAAAGAGCGTGGTCAGGGTCAGACAGTAGGACAAAGAAAGAAAGGAAATTTTGTTTAAATGACCTCCGGCATGGAGAACCGATTTAACAGAGTAAATCAAGAGGTTATTATGAACACACTTTGTCTTTGTGACACTTGCGCTCAGGCTGCATTGCCATGGTTTCCCATGTGATGATACAATATGTTGCCATGGGCACCAAACTTACCTCCATTTTCTTTGGCCACACCCTTATTGGCTGGTACGCCTGTCTCAAGTTCTTCAATCTCTTGCTCAAGCCTGGCTCGGAAACACACACACACACACACAAAAAATCTGTGGATCATTCATGACCACAAATTGTATTATATTTGAGCAAACTCTGAGTGTAAATCAAAACACCATTAAATCACACTGCTTCTGCTACTCCTGGTTTTTTAAATATTGTAGCAATTTACCGGTTAATTTCAAAATAAAAGAATAACAATGGATAAACTGCTTCAAAAATTAAACATATGGGGGATTTAAAATGCTCACCTGAGGATGACTTGTTCCAAAAGTTTGGTCTTCACCTCGTCCTCCTGCAGACGCTTCTGAGTCTCCTCCTCTGCTGGAGCTCCATCTAACAACCAGCGCTCTCTCAGTGCCTTTGACTGCAAGGATAATATACATATTAAGAACACAGATAAAGTCTAGGTAATCCAGACCATTTAACTTACGTTCTATAAAATGGATCTAGCAATGGTAAGACAAGGAATATAGTTTTACTGTGTATGTACTTGATGTGTCCATAGGTGTTGATGCATTTGTTTGCATGCTTGCTACATTGAAAGGATCTTATGGAAGATCTTTATGCATACATTATGCACAAGTTGAGTGGTTAAAACGTTAGAAGCACCTCAATTTCTCCACATGCTGCACAGAGTCAGCCTCTCTTTGGACATCGATGTACTTTCTTACACAAGAGATTAGTGACACCATCTCTGACACTAATGATGAACTCTTTAGTTAATCTAAAGCAACAACATCTTCTTGCCAGGCAGTCTCGTACTTCTCTGCTGACTGCTGAAACTCAGGGATTCTGTCAAACACTTTAACTGCTGCCAAATAGTTTGCCAAGTGGACTAAATGGCACCCGGCCAGTGGATCAGGACTTCTGGTATCAAACTGGGAAATCCAAACATTTATTTAATATCATTATACTAAATTAAAGAAAGGAATGGGTATATAGAGAGGTCACTGGGAGATAAAAAAAGGAAGTGGCTCTAATCTTAAACTAGATTAAATATTTCTTAGAGCTTAATTCATTCCAAGTAATATCTTTATGAACAAGCTTAGAAAACTAACAGTGACTACTATTATTCCTTATTATTTTCTAAACAGGCCAGTATTCTTATCTTCAATCCCCATCCACGTTCCATCCTCTGGATGAGTTAATATCAAAGCAAATACTTGGCGTGCGCCGAGGTAAATATAACAGTGTGTCTTACTCGCAGCTGTTGGACCATGCAGCAAAAGACAACCCTGCCTGACCATATGGAAAAGTGTTAGAAAAAAAAGCTCTTGTTTTCACAAGTTAGGCTGAAAATCTGGACATGTGCTTGATGCGAATTCCTCTCCAGTGATGCAACTAGAATTTCTACAAAAAAACAAAAACCTCCCCCTTCCTCTCTCGTGTAGCATATGCCTCTTTGCCCATCCTAAATTTTAGGAACCTAAAAAGGGTTGTAAATGTCAGGGTGTATCTCCCTCAATTTATATCTGTGTTTAAATTTTTTTTATCTGCTGTTCTGTTTAAAATCTTACCCTCTCCACTGAGTAATTCAACTTCAGACATCCAGCTGCAGAGCTTTAGAGTACACACTTAACACTGTGTAATTCAACACTCTTCATTCCACAGTCCTGCATGGTCTCTTGGGCACTGAATCTAAACCTGCTTTGCCCTCTTACTACTCTCTGAATCTTGCTTGCTCTCATGAGCCACACCCTACTACGCCAGTGCCTGACATCACTTTAATGTGCTCACTCTTGCATATGGAAGCACTCACACACACACACACACACATACCAGTCAATGTGAACAGTTGAAAAGCTAGGAATGCTGAAGCTACGTCTCTCCATTGTTCTTTGGAGTAAAAGCTGCTAACGTAGCAGACAAAGGGCGGAACTGGGATACAGACATACGCACACGCAGACAAGCATCCATCCACACATGGATATGTTATGAACAGCTGGAAAGAGAAGAAGCTTATTTCAAATCACATTGTGCATCTATCCAAAAGTCAGTTTTGTCAGAATAATGTTTCTCTGGTCTGTGTAGCATAAATGTTTTTCGTCAAACATTTCGTCAAATTTACATCTTTTTCTTTCATTTTCATTTTGAGCTAATGTCTGTGGTATAATAAGAGGATGACGAAAGTGACTTAGCTTAAATGTGGTACTTTTAGCCTTTGTCTCTTGTACAGGTTAAGCAAATGTCCTCGGTAATTAAATGAATGAGGTTTAGATGTGGTTTTAAAATTAAATGCTCGCTAGCCGCAGCTGTGTTATTTATGTTTTTATGAATAAGAAAATGACAAACTACTCCTTTCCCAACTTTGTAAAAGTCTGTTAGCTGTGAGTGCTAATTGTTTTATTTTGAAAAATCACAACTTGTACACACCTCTGCCAACTGCTTTTCTCCTTTTAAGAAAACATGTTGACATTTACTCCTGTTACTCCTGTTAGCGTAATCATATCTGACCACATTAACACACTGTGTTAACAAGTCTGTGTACATATATGTGTGTGTGTTTAATCATGTACTGGTGTGATTTAATGGTGGGGTACATGCCTAAAAAAATGTACTGCGTAAGCAAAGACGTTCATTAGGATTTCCACATCGGTCTGCCTCTGAGTCAAGAATACTTGCTGTGGTCCACACAAAGAGCCTTCTAACAACCCTGGACAGCATGATTACACTTCCCCTCTGTGTGTGTGTGAGACGAAAGTGGGGTGCGGTGGGTGTAAGAGCTGTTTCCTGTTGGTGGGAGTGGGACAAAAATCTGTTTCCTCTGCTAAAGCCCACTGCATTGTCTGAAGCTTCTGTGTTCCTTTATGAAGCAACCTACACAAAACTGGACGCGACATGTACAGATACACACTTACAATGGTTTGCCTGGAAAATAGAAAAAGTGGGAGCACACAGGGACAACAGTACAGGTCACTTTTAGAAACACACACACACATACTCGTGTGCACATGGCAAATACACACCTCAACCTTTGCTCTTATCTGTGACCTGCTGAATTGTCGGTGGCTGAAATAGCTTTGATAACGCTGACACATACGCTGACAAAAACCTTGGCTCTGATATAATGAGTGTGTGTCTACATGCATGAGTGTGTGTGTGTATAAACAGCATGTGGAGGAGCTTTTGGTATTATCTGTTATCCATTCTGAACATTCCGTGACAGCAGCAGTTGGGGAGTATCTCACTATGTTGGACAGATATATTTGAAGGGAACTGCTGATTTTAATGTTGTGTGGGTGTCTAACGTTGCTCACACACGTAAGAGCATGAATCCCAGAAACACGCAGAGGGCTGACCGGCAGTATTTCTGTTAGCTTGTTAGAAGTTCTGTTAAGGGAGAGGCATGTAGGAGTACACATGACACATACTGTACATTAGTTTTATCAGTGTAGAGCTCGAGTGCATTTCAAACAAAGCCAAACTGGCATGTTCACGAAGGATGAGCAATGTGATGCTGGGGTCAAATATCCCAGTTTATGCACTGCAAGCACTCTTTTGGTAGCAGATGGAGGAATTCACAAGTGTAGATGGGAGGTGATAGTATTAAATAATAACATTTAAACATGTGCAACAAAGATAATTAGTACTATGACTACTGTGACTGCAAAACAAAAAAAATCTATTGCTCAGGTTCAACTAGCTCTCAAGCTTCTCTGTGTACCAACTGAATTTCATTTGCTTACTTCAACAAATGGAATAAGAATACTTGATATACAAATACACATAAAAAAAGGTGGATGGATTTCTTTCCTGGAAGAACTCCAACAAACTCAATATGTGCCTACACAAGGTGGAAAAACAGTTAAACTGGAAACATGTGGCCAGCGGCAAGAGAAGCAGGGGAAACGTGCTGATGAAGTAGTGAGCAGGAGGTAACTGAGAGTGCCCTGTGCACACTACGAGATCAATGTGTTGTGGACACCAATACTTGTGTGAATTCTTGTCAACCACCAAGTATTCTTATGGGATACGTGGAAAATGTGTATGGCCGTGAATGTGTGTGTGTGTGTGTGTACCTTGAGATGCTGGAGTTGCCGTCGGTCATCATCCAGCTGTCTCCTCTTGTTTTCAATCTCTGTCTGCTTCTTCCTTTTCTCCTGTTATGATATACATGCATTAAGATTGCTAGGAAATGCACAAATGCATATTACAAAGATTAGAAATAGAAATAATATCATAATGTTAAAGAACAATATGAACTATATATTTATTTATGCAGTACTAGTGTGGCAACTTGGGAATTTTGGTAACTTCAAATAAATAGAGCTGCATATACGGCATCTTTAGTAGTCAACCAATATATTTTTTATATACATACAGCTTGTTGACCATAGGGATAGGAATGTAGTACTGGCATTAAACTGATATTATGTAGTAATATAAATGTGTTTCCCTATATCTGCCACAGGTAAAATAAAAAAGAGATTGCAATATACAAAGTTTAGCTAAACAGACACCTGGATGTTAAAACAGAAAAGGCAACAAGTGACAATAAAACATTTGTGAAGTATAAAAGATGAACAGAGACAGAGGAACAGACAGAAAAGGGCAGTGAGCTGTAGCTACTATATTAGCTTTTGATGTCCTCTAATGGATGAAGGAGATGGGATCTAAAAGGTTGAGTCATTAAGACTGGCAGTCAGACCATGACAAGCAACAATGATTTGTTGTTTCTTCAGCCATCAGTGTGCATGATGTACACTCTGTGTGTGTGTGTGTGTCTAAGTGTGCGTATGAAATAGAAAATAGAAAGCAGAATGTGTCTATGTGTGTAGATAACTTACAGCGATGGCCTGGAGTCTCTCCTCATGTGACACCTCAGCCATCCTGATGAAGGACAGACAAGTTAAGGGGCAGCATGAGAGAGAGAGAAGGGAGGAGGGGAAGGGAGAAAGAGTTACGCCTCATAATGACCAACGACATCAGACATTACACACAGCATCAAGCAATATTCTGTGACCCCAGTTTTTGCTCACCGGTCATTTACCTTCCAGTGATTTCTCAGTGACTGAGGTTAAATATCTTTCTGTTTGGCACTAAATCAGAGTCTCTTTCCAGTCAGGAAAAGTTGGTGCAGGCATGCTAATGTGCAGCGAGGGCTCTGCTGGAGATTCCTGCTTTAATAGGTTCCAGACAAGAGCTTCAGGATGGAGGATGGACAGATGAAAACTTAAAGCCAGAGGGAAAAGACTGCACACTGTTGCTTAACGGAGATAGGATAAAGCTATTGCTATGAAAAAGTGATAAATCCTGCACTGAGTTCCACCTTTTTCTGTAGTAAATAGTTGAGATTATCAGATCCAAAAGGCAGCACTTATCGTGACCTCTAGAGCAAATTAAACATAGTGATAAATTCATGATCCCAGACTGGAAAATTTTAATTTATAAAGACTATATAAGACAGAATCGACTGGGTACAAGAATTCAGTACAAGGATTTTAGTATGCAAGCTATAGACACCTTCACTAACAACTGTGAGTGCCATATGGGGGGTATTATGACGTTGATACATTCATATACTATATTTAACCCTGACTACTTTCAGCTCTCTAAGGACAACACGTGTTATGTGACAATAATAGCTAATGTCTCCACATATGTTTTATTTTGGTAAGTATTATTGTGCTGAGAGGGAATTATATCTCTTATAACTATGTCTAATGTATTGGGATATAATCTTCCATTTAAAAATTACAACTAGTCTGTTAATTCTTAGATTAAATATAACATCTAGGTGAGAAAACTACTGTTTTAAAAATGCGAGATTTGATTTATGCGACTGTAAATGGATGATACAGTTCTGGCAATTTGCTGGTTTTATTTAAGTTTGTATTCAAACAAAGTCTCAATCTCCCCAGGAGTGGACGTATACAGAAATTCTGAAGGTCAGACTGTGCAATCCTCAAAAAACAACAACAAAAACCCCCAAAACAAAACTGTGCAAAAAACAAAAACAAAACACACACAAAAAAAGCAAACACAAACTCAGATACTTGATGTTAAGTTCATGACAGTACAATTAGGAATAGACTGAATATGTCTGGCTTGTTTGGAAAGGTTGCCAGGAAATAGCCTCTCCTCTCTAAAAAGTCCATGGAAGTTGTGAACAAACCCCAAGACTTCTGGAACAATGTTTAGTGTTTGATGAACACTAAACACAGTATATCAGCAGAAACATCTCATCCTAACTGTCAGGTACGGTAGTGGAAGGATGATGATTTGAGCTTTTTTTGCAGCCACAGGACTAACACACTTTGCAGTTATTTACTCAACCATAAACTCTTTTATATATCAAAGTGTTCTAGATTCAAATATAAGGTAATGTATCTAAAAGCTAATGGCTGGCCAAAACTGGGTCGTACAACAGGACAATGATTGCATGTACACCAGCAAATCTACAACAGAATGGCTGAAAAAAACTGCAGTGGCCCAGTCCAGACCTCAACCCAATTGAAATGCAGGACTTGAAAAGAAGAATAGACCAAAATTTCTTCACAACAATTCAAAAGACTGATGAAGTCATATACAAGATCTACCTGCTCTAGAGGTGTTTCTGCAAGCTCTCAAATCCTGGGATGAACTCAGTTTGTCACAGGACTGCATAGAGTCCTTTGTAAACCTTCATTTGACTCTATAAATGATGGAAAATGAGGACAAACTCAATATGTCTCATTTAGGTTTTAGACAAAATGACAAATTAAAATATTTTTGTAAAAATCCACTATTCAGGAAATCAGCAGGCAGGTTAATCAATGTTAAAAAAATATATGATAAGTTGCAGTCCTAATTAAGAATTACATCCGTAGGGCAAACTAATGATTTTTTGGTTTTTCATCTCTAATTTAAATTATTACTATTATGTAAAAACATTTAAAAGGTGACATTTAAAAAGGTGATTCACATAAAACCTTAAGGGGAAGTATGTCTCTTTCGCCACATAAAATTACACCCCTGCACAGATATAATTTGCTATAATAGCAGGAATCTTTAGAAACATTACAGTGATCAAAGTAGCCCAAGAATTAACGTACTTATTAAATACAGGTTCTGAATGACTTGGTGTCAAATTATCCATTTTCTCTCCAGAGAAGAAATTAACTTCTCTGACTCTCACTAGAGTTTCTGGTTGCTTAAGTGTTTGATGGAGAACAGAAGAATGTTGTGCTCTCTCTAGACCAGAATGAAAGTTTACCATAACATATATGGGCTCATCATCTTTATACTCATCTAATCCAATCTGTTTAAAAACAGCTATGACAAAAACAGCTGTCAACCTAACCTACAGCAAGGCCAGTAACATTTCTAAAATTGTTTGATTGTGTTGTTGTTGATGAGGAACGAGGAACAGCATCCCAGCTCGTAACAGATTGTATCATTTCTCAGCTTAGTACATACAAAGGTTGGATTGTGAGTGGAAAAATGCAGCATATCACCAGTTCACATCCCTCCTATCCCACCCTTTTTTTGCGGCTGCATTTTTATTTCCCACACAAAGGCATGCAGGGTAGCAGCGCTGACCTAAAAAAGATAAAGAAGCATCTTTTTTCATGCTCAGTGTGCAACCATTGATCCTCTAAGACTTAGGCATGCATAATGTAAGGTCAGTCTGTAACATGTCCAATTACTGTCTTTCCTGTGCATTTACACACATATAATCAAACAGCTCACTTCTCTTCCATTCCCTCTTCTGTTTTTCCATCGAGCCACATCACCATCACATGGAGACCCTTGGGGGGGAGAAAGTAAGAACCACAATCATCTGATCACCTCCTGAAGTACACACAAACACAGACATATTGTACCGTCTAGACACATTTTCCCCCAACTTTTGCCTTTCCCCAGTGATCCAGACATGTGGATGTACTGAGTCAAATCAGCTTTTATATGGCTTAATGTGGTAAGATTGCACTCTCAAAAATAAAGCAAATCTTAATTTTGCTTATAATTGTTTGTTTAGAACAAAAATAAAAAACATATTAATTATGTTTATAGTTTTTTTTTTTGGCGTCGTTATATAGCGCATTTTTGTCCTAAGCCTTTGTCCCTTCCCATCCCTCAGGTTATAGTGGAAGATGGGCCCTTAGATTAGTGCACATCTGGAAACTCATCTGAATCATTTCATCGGTGGAATTTGACCAGGGAGGAGCAGCTGACCTCTGTCGTTTTTAAAGGACCAAACATCTTAATGTGGAAAAGGTCAAGAAGCAGGTCCCACCCGCAGCTGAACTTGACAGCAATTATACACTGAACACATTACCACTGTTTGATACATTTGTTAAAAATGCAGGATAGAGACACCATTCACAACTTCACATTTAGAACACCTGAAATGTGCCAAATCACCAAGAAAATTTTGCAATTTCAACTGCTTTTTAGTCACACAGAAATGTAGTTTTTGTTTTTATTAAGCAATTATGCATAACAGTTTTTGGACATAATCTTACTATGTACGTGTAAGTTACAGACTTTTATTAGCAATGTGCTGATCGACCAGCTAGGGACTGAAATCAGTCAATTTTCAGCATTCTTGGCTCTGATTGGTGACCGGCTGGTCAGCCTCATCTATGTCAGATTATGCAACATGCACACTGTGGTGCAGGCAAATGGTTGCATTCACATTCTAACAGGTTGTTGGAATGAAAGCTCTTCACTATGAGTTAAGGCAAAAAGTGTTAGAACAGACCTAATGAGACACGTAATCTTCACCCAGACGAACATGGACAATTTAAAGAAAGTAACAAAGCTGCTAAAGCTTCCCAGAGCTCAAAGCCAAAGGATCAGAGCAGTTACAAGGAAAAATTATGGAGACAAGAAAACAGAAAGGGGCTGACCTTTTATCTGGTGAAATTATAAACATACTGGAAAATTATTTAAGTAAATGGCCTTTGTTATGTAAATCTGTTAAACGTTTTTTTGTTTGGTGTACAGTAACAGTTAACAGTTATTTGCACCTCTTTCCGGTATCGGAGCACTTTATTTTCAGTTACTTCAGTTGTTTCAGTGAGAGGACATCCTGCAACTTACTCAAATTTTGGGGACACTATAAAGTTTAATCTTTTTTTGTTGTTATGAAAATAATATTTAGCATTGAAGAAAAGTTTACTTTTGTCTGAATACGCTGTCATTTATAGTTTTTACAAAAAAATGTGAAATTAGTAGCTGGAAACTGAAGACTGGAAGTGATACATCTCTTAATTTTTATGCCTGCACTTAACTCTTGGAAATTAGCTGGCAGTTAGCATTTCTAAACAGCTAACTGAGCATTAGCATTGCTAATAGACTTCTCTAAGTTCTTCTGTATTTCCCTGTTTACTTTTTTATTTTTGATGCTCTTCCTTGTAATTGGCTTCGTTGTAATTATCCACTTGTTTACTAATTAGGTTACTATTGAGCGATTAGACCATTTTTTTCCACATTGTTTGCCATCCATTCGTCTTGTTGACATTTGATCCATTTCAGTGTTGCACTGTCCAAAACTGAAACTGAAAACAAATTTATCACATGGGCACTACATAAGCTGACCATCTTAATAAGAGAACCATGTGATTTTCTTTTCCTGTGATTGCCCGGAGAGCTACAGCTGCTTTAAAACATTTAATTTGCAGTTAGTATATTAAACATCAGCACGCAATATAGTTACATCAGTTTCCATCACGCTGTCCTAGCTGGATACAGTTCAGCTAAAGCACACTGTAAATAAGGTTAGCTTTGCATAGGTAAGTGTAATGAATTTTAATTTAAAAGTTGTACAAAGGTTGTATTATGCATTTATCTAAAAACAGGATGGCCTCAATTGTGATACAGATATTCTGCCCATGTTTTAGTTACAAAGACAAGAATTATGTGTGAACTTTGCTTCTAATTAAAGATATTTTTTTTTGCTGACTACCAAGTTGTGAATGTGAAAACGTAAATACAACAATAATCTAAAATCCAGATTTAGTCAGATGGACATGATATCAGGTGATATTAAAAAGTACTGATAATAATCCAGTCACTGGCAGGTGCATCTAAACATCTACATTCAGCAACAGTGAATAATACTTACAATCTTGTGCATGCAAGACTTAAAGGCAACAGTCCAAAACCAAATGTTAGTGCTAGTCCTGATTTTATAACCTCTGGAATAATATTCCAATAAAATTTTAAGGACATATTGGAAAACTGTGTCTACCTTGTTGGAACACTGGGAGCCTATGTCCTACAGCCTCTCTCATAAATTATTGACGCACAGGGAGAAAGGAAAGCAGGCAGCTATCTTTGCCACAGTAAAAAGAGTAATTACATTTATGACAGAGAAAGACATCAAGGGAAGGAGACAGTCACTAAGAGACTGGTTTGCCTGACACAGATAAATGCAAGAGATCAAAAACATCACTCAGACAAGACTAAGCGATGGATGGATCATAACGGGCGGATTTAGAGACAAGCAGCAAGCTAAAACCACATTTTTGACAAAATGTAAAGGTAGGTACATATCAGAAGAAGTCTGAGAAACACATTAATGACCAGCCCAATTCCCTATTGAGTGCACCGCTTCTGTAGCATTTCCAGGAACACATTAACTGCCAGTGTACAGCAACAGCATCCTCTCTTCTAATAGCATTGTGCTCCTCTGGAACCAGCAGTCACTTTACATACTCTAACTGCACTATAATGCACTAAAAGTAATCACTTTAATGCCCATAAATGTAAATGAATTATAACCCAGTGGTATATCTTTGTTGGGGGTGTTATATTGGCATAAAGTCTTTCTAGGATAAAAAATAAATAAATCTCCTTTTAAGGTAAAGAAAGTATTTTCATTCCACTTAATTATTAAGATACATAAAATCAACATTAGGTTCTTCTAATTAAAAAAACATTTCATCTCTTCCTGATCAAACTAATTCTACCTTCTGTAACAACAACACCACTTTTTAAATGTTTACATGTTGCCTTTGTAGAAGGAATCATGTTTGCTGTAGATAATTTCCAATATGTGATGACAGAGAATAGCTACTCTTTGACTCCAGACAGCAATAGGTCTGCTCTCTGTCAGCAGCGGTGGCAGATTGTGTCAGTCCAAATTACCTCCAATTATCTTAAACAAACACCTGTTGGGCAATCCAACATGCTGATTCTGAACATGCCTCCTACGCTCACACATACTCAGATGCACAAATTTATTTAAAGCTTGTTTGTGCAGCATCTGCTCTTCATTAGGTAGTAAACACTTTAATGCACCTATACTGAACTGAACACCTACTGCACATTAGGACCAGGCAGAATCAGGTCCCTTGACAAAGAGAGAAAGACGGATAAGAGCACTTTCAAATGATAGTTAATAAGTGGAGTTAATTAAAGTTAAATCTGGTGATATTTCTATATCACCTTACTATAAGCTTAGTCATAAAGGGAGGTTTTAAGCCTGATCTTAAGAAGTAGATAGTGCCTGTCTCCTGGATCTAGACTTAAAGCTTTTTGCATAGGAAGGTGGCCTGATAATTCAATGCTCTGCCTCCCAGTTTGGAAACCCTAGGAACCACAAGTAATCCTGCAGTCTGAGAGCAAAGCGCTTAACAAATTGTCTGAAACACTCAAAGCCAGCAATTAATTGAGCCAAAAAGTATCATTTATATAGTTAAATCCTGTCAGCGCTTATTTCTGTGGTCCACAGAGACCCGCTGCTGTTCAAAAATTGCTCCCCAAACATCAATGAGCCACCCGCACACACTGGGTGACATGTTCCACACTGAAATATTTACATATATGACCATGAACATGGGCAATTTAACTCTATACTCCATCCTCCTACTTTACTATGCCATGTGCGCGATCGGATTGTTGTTGCTTTTTTAAATATGAAATATAAAAACCTCCTAAAGTGAGATGTTGATAATCACACCAATCATCTGGTGCCGAAAGTGACCAAACAGAAAAAGAGGAAAGACAGAAGAAATTTTGCTATTCGTTCTTACGCTGTATTGACACTAATGGCAAATTAAACAACAAATAAACAAGACATTTGTTAACTTGGGCTGTAATTCACAACAGCGAGAACCTATATTTTGCAGCTATAATGAAACTCCTGGGTACACACACACACAAACACAATCACAAAAAGAAACCCAGAAAAAAAAGAAAAGGTGACTGAAACGGCTGCAAGCCAAAAAAATAAGAAAACAGAATACGATTTATTCTGCAAATCTGGAGAAATCCCAGATGTGAGCGAGACTGCCATTTCTGGCTGCTTCCGAAAGAACAAGCATGGCAGACACAGACAAAATAACAGAAAATGTTTCCTCTTCAGAAAAAAGGATGATGGTGAAAATGACTCTTGAGTTAATGACACAGACCCTGCATTTAAGAAACGCTAAAACACTCTGGAAAAGGAAACTGATCTCGAATCCAATCACACTGACTGTGTCGGAGTGGCCCTTCTTTCTCCTTCTCTCTACTCCCCTCTTCCACGGCTTCCTTCCTTCAGGCCAAAAGAGCACAAGGACAACAATACTCCTCCCAGCCTCTCTGCCCCAGCCACACACTTGTCCCAGGCCATTACACACATATACACACCAAGACTTCTCAACCACCACCAACACACACGCAGCTCTGCATCCTTCTATCTCAGGCAGAATACAAATTGTGCCAAATATAAACAGTGCAGTGCCTATAAAAACTAGAGGAAGTCCGCTGAGGTCACACGTTAGTATTCAGGAGTCAGAGGGCAAAAGTCCTTTCCCTTTGAGGCCAGCCATAAATAACAGCTCTGTTAGCACAAAAGAGAGTGAACTACTGTGTAACATCTATGTCGAGAGGGCAAATGGCAAGTCACACAAAGACTGAGACACATGTGTTGGGACGGGGGAAAGTGGGAAAGTTCTGATGTCTTACTTGTTTCAGTGTCAACAGCATGCAAGAATGAATGAATCCTGACTTTACGTATGTAGTGGCAGGATTTCTAGCAAAAAATGAGCAACCAATCAAAAGTATTCCTGTGATCTTTATGACTCTTTTGTCTTTTCTTCTGCACATAAATGGTCAAAATGGACTGCTTTTTATGTATCACTTTTCTAGTCTTATTGACCGCTCTAAGCACTTTTACGAGTTGTCTGTTGGCAACATTAGGAAAAAGAAAATTTTTCATTAAACTTGGCAGAGAAGTGAAGCATGAGCAAACAAAAATTCAGCTAAATTTCACTTGCTTAAAATGGTGCATTAGTGAATTAGCCTTGGCAGACCATGTGCTCTTCATGCAGTCTTCTAGTTAGAAAAAAATAATGAATTCAATTACATTTCTATTAAATCCTTCACCAGTTTGGAAAGTGTTATTTTTTTGTATTGTCTAACAGCAATATTAATGAAGTTTATTTATTGGCCATTCATGCCACTCAAAGTCAACAACCATAATGGAAAATTGTTAAGGAAACATAAAATAAGCAACACAACACTAAACATGAATGAGTTACAATGGGTATTATGGCATTACAAAGAGATTAAGCTAGTTAAGAAAGATTACCTTAATTTAGGTCACAAAAATAGAAGTTTTAAGAGTAGGTTGAGGATATGACAGGAAGCTGAAGATGGTAAGTTTTTTCAGTGGGAGTGGCCAGAATGGTTCGAAATGAGTATTTGAGAGGGACAGATTGAGGCAAGGCTTAGATAGTTTAGACACACACAGAGAAAGACAGTGAATACACTGGAAATAGGATACTGAATATGGAGCTAAAGAGGAGGAAAAGAGGAAAATCATACAGAAGATTCATAGTGAAGGAGACAGAGTTTGTGTGACAGTATGCTATGGATGGGGTGAAATGGAGGCAGATGATCCACTGTGTTGTTCCCTAAAGCGAGAAGCCAAAAGAAGGGGAAAAAAAGATATGCTTTGAGCAAGCAAGTTCCATCAGTAGCCAAAAACTTGTCACAGACTGACGTCAGTCCACAGCAATCATAATGGCACAAAAATGGGAACAATCTTTTTTTGTATGCAATTATTCTCACACTTGTAACGTAAGGCAGTGGAGAAGGTGTTGCGTAACCCTGCCTTATTTTCTCAACCTTCACACTGCTGGCCAATAAGTCAATATGAAGTTTTTGCTTTGGAAAATTACAGAAATACTCAGATGCAGCCAACTCTAATGTGTAAAAAATCTAGGTTTGCAAGCACTTTTCAACAATGGCCACATTTTTTAGGCATACAGACAGGTCAGTATTTCTTCTACTCAGTTCCTAATGTGCAACAAATCTCCACTCTCACATTCTTTCCACCAATTCCTTCCTCGTTCTGCCTTCTACAAATACCTAATGAAAAACCTTTAACAGAGGCAGTGTCCCTACCCTGTGCTGCTTCTCCCTGGAATCTTCATCAACTAGTCTCATCTGACCGATCTTGACCTTCATTATGCTACGCTGCAAAACTAATGAGTTTTGATCTTTGCTTGTTAATGTTTAGATATCCACAGAGTGCATGCTGAGTCCACAACTCCTGTGACACTTTATGATTGATCCGGGTGTTTTGATTATAGCTGTAGAGGTCAGAATGCAGGTTTAGCTTGTCAAAGGTAGAAATATAGTACATACACAGTTAGGGCTGTTCGATATAATGATATATATCGGATGACGATATAAAAACGTCTATCGTTTCATTTTACGCTATCGTTTGTTTCGTGGTGTCGCAAAATAAACTGTTTATGGCAATACTTTTTCATTATTTTGATGGTCACTCTAGTGGCTATATTAATTTCTTAAAGTTCTCTCTTTCTCTTACATTTAATATAACCACACTACAGACAGACAAGCGTTTGTTTTTATGCATTGTCGTTAGCAACAACGACGGTAAAACCACCGCGTGTCCGCTTGTTCCGCATAAACCTTTCACAATAAAGCTCAAGATCCTGTTGAGACTTTTCAAAATAAACCGAATCACGTGAAAGATGCAGAGTGTTTACGGATGAGAAGCAAAAAAGAGCCGCCAGGTGCTAAAAAATAAACCTTAGACTCAAACTTTAGAACAGGCTTTTCCCCGCAGCACGCTGTGTAATAAATACTCACAAAGAAAACGGCAGCCGTTACAACTTATGTCTAAAAGTGTATAGTTTCATGCATCAGTTAAAACACTGGACTCCAGGTACGTGATGCCCAGCTGGAAACACTTCACGCAAGTCGAGCTGCCCGAGATTCACAGAATTTACAGAAAATGTTACATTTTTGTGATTTATATCGTTATCGGACGATAGATGTCTTAATATCGGGATATGAGATTTTGGTCATATCGCACAGCCCTATACACAGTACACTGGATCTTTAATATCACTGATACCTGTGTGACAGGATATAATGAAGACTGACGTTTGGATCACTGTTTAGATCATCAAAATGTTCATAATCACAATTTAAAAAATGAAAGCAGCGATCATCCTAAATGAATTACTCAGAAGATTATTTGCCATGTGATTTAAACTCAAATCATATTTGGTAAGTTCCAACTTCTCACATTTGAGGATTTTATGCTATACTTTTCTGAAACATCGCTGAAATTGTTTTATACTGCTAGTTGGATAAAACAAGCAATTTAGCTGGTATTTTTTCACTATTTTTACAGAATATTTAACAGACAAAAATCTCTCCTTAGCAGCCATTATTTAATATTTGTAGGTGTGATTGAGGCCTGGTCTTGCTATTGAACAGCAGTTCCTAGTAGGGCTGTGCGATATGACCAAAATCTCATATCCCGATATAAGAATTATATCGTCTGATAGCGATATAAATCACAAAAATGTAACATTTTCTGTAAATTCTGTGAATCGCGGGCAGCTCGACTTGCGGGAAGTGTTTCCAGCTGCGCGTCATGTAGTGTTTTAACAGATGCATGAAAATATAAATTTTTAGACATAAGTTGTAAAGGCTGCTGTTTTCTATGTGAGTATTTATTACACGGTGTGCTGCGGGGAAAAGCCTGTTCTAACGTTTGAGTCTAAGGTTTATTTTTTAGCACCTAGCGGCTCTTTTTTAACTTCTCATCCGTAAATAATCTGATCTTTTACGTGATTCAGTTTATTTTGAAAAGTCTCAACAGGATCTTGAGCTTTATTGTGAAAACTTTATGTGGAACATAAACAAGCGGACACGGGATGGTGTTACCCTCATTGTTGCTAACCAAAACGCATAAAAACAGGCGCTTGTCCTCTGTAGTGTGGTTATATAAAATATAAGAGAAAGAGAGAACTTTAAGAAATTAATATAGCCACTACAGTGACCATCAAAACGATGAAAAAATATTGCTGTAAACAGTTTATTTTGCGACACCACGAAACAAACGATAGCGTAAAATGAAACGATAGACGTTTTTATATCGTCATCCGATATATATCATTATATCGAACAGCCCTAGTTCCTAGGATGAATAATCTTAGAGTTCTGGACAAAAGCTCAACCTTTTTGGACAGAAGATTAAAAACCTAAGCTAGAATGAGTAAAGAACAGGATAGTGATCCCAATTATTGACTTGTTCTTAAGCCTTTTTGCAAAAACAGTGTAACATGACCTGATGACAACACTGTCTTTATGCTTACAGAAAACCCATTTCAGTAGTGGCCTGTCTCCTGCATCCTGGTGTGTTCTTGTTGGTCAATAAGCAAATTCTATATGTCCGGAAACCTATGGACTTGCATTACGGGAGCAGCCTTTCTATGTTAATGCAGGAACCATTAGGCCTAATAGGTGTCTTCCCTTATGGCATGGTCCCAATATCTACTCAAGGCTCTCAAGGACTTGTTTATTCTAAGTATGTTTGTCCAAGATCAGCCTGTCCAATCTCTTCTCACAAAATAAAGTTTGATTTACAAAGGGGACAAGGACTAATATTCATCCTACTTCCTCCCCTTAAACCATATTGCCATGTGTAGATGAGGTTATCAACAGAGCAAAACGAAGGGTGATCTACTGCTTATCAATAGGGCTTTTGATATTATCTCTGCAACAACACTGATGACAGTCATATGAGCATGTGGGAGTGCACATGTTTTGGGCAGTAGGCACACACACACACAGGCACACACATACAAATGTACAAACACATACTGCTGAGCACACTTCCCTCTGAGATTAAAACGACTTAGTGGCTAAAAATGACAGTTTATCAGAAGACACACTATCCGCTGGAAAGAAAAAAACAAATCCTCTTTTGCCTTATCTGTCATGACAAAGCAGCAAGGAGGGGGATTTGTAATAAGAGATAGTCATAAAAAAGAAAAAGTGACTATCCAGGAGGAAAAGAGAAGGCAGAGATTAAGAAAAAGAGAAAAAAAAACAGAGACAGAAAGGGCGAGGTGGATTGCAAAGCATTATCTAAGAATATCTCACATCATCATCATCGGCCCAGATGTTACTCCGTATCACTTTGCATGCTTGCTGAGCAAGCTTTCACTTCCACTTCCTCTTTTGCCCTACAATGCCATCTTTCAGAATGGGACAGTAAGTTTAAAGACATTTGGAATGTATGACATTCATTTTCCACGACTAGCTTACAGATCTGATTTTGTAACCACTGCATAAATGGTTTCTTAATGACAGCAAGGTCAGAGAGGGTAATTGGCAATAGCCATCACTCTGGGGCTATTTGCTCAGGGCAGGATGTGAACCCATGAGAGGCCTCCTGTCCACTTGTAATAATGCTGTACCACCGGATTCTGGCAAAACTTCTAGGAAATTGCAACCCAACAGTTGTCGAGGGTTCTACGTTAAATTAGATCTATTTACTCATATACACCGCTCTAAAACAAAAGATTTTCATGAAACCTGCATTAACTGATATTTATACAAACAGTTAGTGTGGATCCTGATAAGATTATAATTATACTAATGCCAGTGTTGACTCTGCTTATAGGTCTGAGTCTTTATGTTATTGATTTGTTATTGGTTTTCTGTGCAGGTCTAGACAGGTTTTTTTTATTTTACTTTATTTTATTTTTTGCATCAAAACAGCTGTTTTATTATCTGAGAATTATCTGAGAGTCTGACAACAGTATAAGAGCTGCATATGAGTCGAGTACCAAGAGTGTGACGCCACTTTATTGCAATGTTTAAGTGCCAGAAAATAATAAAAGGAATTGATAAGCTTGGAGTCATTTGATTCACATCGGTATTCCTAAGGGAAGACTTAAAGCTACTAAATGTTCATCAACTGCTCACTGAGTTCTGTCTGTTTGGGTTGGCACTGGGCAGGTAGTGTACAATTGTTCATCATAGTTGCTTTGTTTGAAAACCTGCATTTTGCCACTGGCTATACGTGGTGACAATGAAGCAAAACATAAAATCTGGGAGGGGTGAAAGCAAAACAATCAGATGAATAACACTAAAATGGTCATGTGTCCCAATGTTAATCTGAAAATGCTGATTATAACTTCTTTAATTTGTACAGGTTATGTCATTGTGACTTTATAACTGTAAGTGTATTTTGGATGCTGCTTACTATGACTTGCCTCAATGAGGATTTCTATTATTAGCCTCTTGGCTTCCCGAAAGGCACTTTGATTGCAGTTAGTTGAGAGTAAAGAGTGTTACTCATTCACATTTCACCTCAACTTTTTTTTACTGACTGGCCATGAATAGGAATGAATGACCTTCCAGTTACCAGGCTCATTTCCCCTAACTAAATTGGTGAACGCAGACCCATCCCAGTACCAAGCCTGCCAGTGCAAGGCACAGTCATCAACACACGCATAAACAATCCATCTGTTTGATCCATTCATACATGCAAAATGACTGGCAGAAATGCACAAACAAAGCTGCACGTATGCAGGAATTCAAAAAGACAAAGACAGAAATGTGACTGTCCAAAGTCATAATGTCAGATAATGTTTGGGTGGGCAAGACAAGTGCTGTCGCCTCCACTGTGAGTTGCTGACACGACACAGAGCAGCCAACTGGATATAGACCCTCCACTCACATGTAGCCTGGCTGGGGCCTTAGGACTTAACTGCTTATAAAATGAAATGAAACAACAGAAGGCAGGAAGTGCTGCTAATAAACCAAATATCCAACCTCTTTTTAAATGTTTGACCAGATAATTAATTGTCTTAAATCTTACGAATAAAATCTTAGAATATTAAATGGTATAATGCATAATTGATATCTATATTTTTACACATTTATTAGTGGTGAGGATTACATTTTGCGTTATTTTCTATTTACTAGTCAATTACACTATTAGACAATAAAGACTGATGTTCATTGTGAAGCAAACAGGCTCTCGGGACTTGAAATCAATTAATTTTGTCTCCTTTTCAACATCTCTCTGATGGCGATGGCTGACCTAGCAAGAGGATAAAATGTCTGGCTGGAAGTAACCTCAGAAATCAATCCCCCTGATGCACTTTCCCCAGCGTTTATAAGAATCAAACAGGTGTCTCTTAAGCTTTTTTATTGACGAACATACCTAAGAGTGTGCTGTGCTACTTCAGGGAAATAATGATCCGTTATGTTTATGAACTCTCAGCTATCTTGCAAGGGCTGGTCTTGTCAACAAAGGTGTTTTCTACAACAGTCAAAAAGCCCCGCAGAGCAACAATGAACACAAGACCAAACAAAAACACACACTTTGTCCGTTTGTGCCTATGCATGCTGTGATCAAACGTAATTACAAAAAAAGAAGAAAAAAAATCAGGGCAAAAATTAAGGAGCTGGTCCAGCTGACATTGTTCTATTCACAGACAGGAATAGAAGCAGAAGAACACACACAAGCCCGGGCTACGTGATATTCTGGGAGGATGGAGAAGCCAGGTTGTACCACTGCTGGCAGCCTGCGCCTGGATTCATTTGAGCTAACGTCGTCTATTTAAGAGTTTCATTCGCCGCTACTACAAAGCCAAGCGCCTCATCCACTGCACGGTGTAAATTCCAGACACGAGTATGTAATGGCCAAGGTTTATCAGCTCATGCGCGCCATGTTGGAGGGGACTGCTCACATCACAACACACACAGAATACCCTGTTACTGTCCTCTCCTCCAGTCTGTAACCAGTCAGCATCTCTCCACCCGTGCAGTGACGGCCATGCGCGGCTGGCTGGCTCCACTGGAAATTCACCATCGAAGCAACAACAACAACAAATAAAGAGACTCTTGCTTCGCACATCAGATCGATATTACATGACGGATCATGAAAGGCATCCGCGTAAACACGTCTTCCCGTTACACCTGTCGCCCCCATTGGAAGTACAGTAGTGTAAGGCGGCCCTCTAGGCATGCAATAGAGGATGATATGACATAATAATGCAGATGTTCAGTAACTCTCAGCCGCTGACTTAAGCCAAAGCAATGCTATTTTCAATTTGCTCTTATCTGTCTTGAAGGATGCTGCGCCTCCGAGTTGTAACCTCATAGCATATTAATGCAGCTGCACAGTGCTTACACAGTAAGGAATTTCACTATTACAAAACAGCCAGTATTTTGTTAGATATGCATATTTCATCCACCCTCTCTCATCCCTCTGTCCCGCTATGTCAGCCCTCGTGTCCGAGGCACAGGATTGATGCTTAAATGTTCCGCCGCTGCACAACCAGCCGCTGAACAAATCACCAAAAGCAGGTCAGCTACAGGAAAACACATCACCAACCGCAGCACACTGAAAATCACGACTTACTCAGTTTACAGATCCCTTTTTGCTTCCCGCCGCAGACGTCTTCCAAACGAGGTGTCCTGTTGTTTATTTTTCGGAGTACTCTCACGCCCCTTCCTTTCCTCCCCCCTTCTCTTCTTCTTTTGGATGGCACCCCTTGTGCTATAGCTGAGGTGATGCCGAGGGCAGCTTGCGCGCACGGCCCGGCAATTATAAGACACCGATGGCTTCCTCTCGGGCGAAAAAGACGCACGGCGGACTTGGTTCCGCGCTGGGTGGGAATCTCATGGGTTGTGGGGCGTCGTCTGAAGCAGGTTGTAGACTAGTCAGGGTACGTGTGTGTGTGTGTGAGAGAGAGAGTCAGAGTGGTATGTGAAGGGGAGTGCAGAGGGGGAAAGGATACGCCTCCCAGCCCCGCGAAGATAAAGGGGCCCTGGCTGCGCACGCTGACTAAGATAAGGGTCCTTCTCTCCAAAAACGAGGCCCTGCTGGCTCTGCTCCAGCCTCACCATATGACGTGCAAGGAACCTGGCTGTCTGCTTCAGCAGTGCTTCAAAAGTACGTGCAGCCTGAGGCTGGGACCACATCCAGGATTTCTACTAGAGGAGAGCGCGCCATTCTTTCCAGTTTTACTGTCCACTCCATCTAGTGGTGAAAAGGCTCAGTGTCAAGACTCCTTGAATGTTTTTTTTGCACGAGGAATCGCAGGCTGAAGGGTGAATGCTTTCACTGCCTCAAGAAGCGGGTTTGAAATAGGATTTCGTCGCCATCTATCTGCTGTTTCTTTATCAAGTCAGGAACACTCGGAGGAATCAGTGTAAACTTAAGCTGTTTGCTCAGTTTCACTCATTTACATTTTATTTATCCAATTATTTGACATTTGCATCCTTAAATCATCCAAAACATGTTGCACCTGCACACAGTATACAGTAGGTGGTGCTAGACTTCCAGACATGTTGCCTTGTCCTTTCAAGTTTGCTTTCGCATAGGTTTTTGGTCTGCAAATTCATTTGAGGTGGTTAGGCCATAAATGTTTGTGTGAAAATAGTAAACAAGATATGGGTGTCTACATTATTCTGTATTTTCATCGGTTTTAGGATATATGTCTTTTCAGGGAGCTTAATCAATTCTTTTATACAGGCGAGAAGAACAGACACAAAATCACCTGTGCCTCTGTTAGCTTATTGATACCGCATTGAGACTTTAACAATGTATTATATTAATAATACGCTGTTATAATGTATTATAATAATGCATTGTTAATTTTGGCTACAGACAGTTTGCTACTGCCCACCACATTTCATCAAATAACCAAAAGTGTAGAGTGTTTAAGAAAAAACAAGGGCAGAAAAATCTGCTTGTCAAAAGACATCTGTTTGTCTAAATGGGAACTGGGTTAAATTTAATTGGAAAGCAAAAAGGTGAAAGGTTAGAGTACACAGTGGACTATTTTAACTTAATGCAGCTGATGTGGGGGACAGAGAAAAAGTTCCTGCCTACTCTTTAATGTCTGTACAGCAAAGGAAAAAAAAGAACAAAAATAAAGATGCTTCCTTAAAAACATGATGTAATATTTTTAATACTAAGTATAAATGTGGCTGGTTATTTTAGGCAAATCCACCACTGTGATCAAATTGGTGGTGCTGCGATGTCAGGCTGATGCATTTCTGAGTTCACTCCTTAGAATTTTTCAAGGAGCAAAAACTGTAGAAGAGCGACTCGGAAGGAGATCAGATTGTCTAGCTTTTGTCAAGGGACTCAGATTAATGTCTAGAAATAGGAAAGTGGCTAAGCAGTTTTTTTCTTTTCTTTTTTTGAGCCTGTGAGAGAGAATAAAAAGGAAGCACTAAAACCGGTTTCGGAGAAACAAACACCTCCGTTTCTCTGTCTCTTGCTCATTTCATGCACTTCACGTCTCCCGTCTTTCACACCCTCTAGCAGTTTTACACGTATGCACAAAGCAGAAAGCAGGCAACATACAAACACAACTATATGCAGGAAGGAGGGAGGGTGAAAAAGAAACTCAGCCTCCCATGTGGTATGTGTGTGTCTGTCATGACATCATGATAAACACTGCTGACAGATAAGGGTCAGGCCTGTTTTGGTACTGACATCTCTAAAAAAAAAAATCTCTCCCTGACAAACAGAAACAAGAAAGGGAGGGAGCCGGCTCAATCGCAGTTTGATAGCGTTTTGGGAGTTTCACTCAC
The DNA here is from genome assembly GCF_051167445.1 of Perissodus microlepis. Classification (NCBI taxonomy): domain Eukaryota; kingdom Metazoa; phylum Chordata; class Actinopteri; order Cichliformes; family Cichlidae; genus Perissodus; species Perissodus microlepis. Next base: position 18,095,776 of record NC_140479.1, on the reverse strand, counting down.
AAAATATCTCAGTTTGATCGCGTTACAAAACCATACAGGCAAATGTGTGTTTTTGTGTTCTTATGGGCCTGCACCCTGAGAGCTTTCTCATGTGTTTACATGTGTGCATGTGACTTGTGTCATTGTGCATGCAGCATGACTTGGAGCCCTCACAGCCCTCGAGGCCAGCTCAGCACTTGGCTTCTTATCTCTCTTTCAGAACCTTGGTCATGAATAAACATAACTGGAAAAAGAAATGATCCAACATGAAAATAACTGAGTGGAATTTGGAAAAGCCAGGTTCAATCCACAGCAGGGGAGGAGTGCTGAGAAAGTGAATGGATAAGCGAATGAGTGCTGAGAGAGGGAGACACTGAAGTGTTTCCTTCATCCTGGAATACCCTCGGTGTACTGGCTCCAGAAAAGTAGCAAAATCTTTCACTTCTTCCTCCTCTCTTCTCTTTTTTGCTTCGCCTGCTCTGGACTCCATCTCTGTCTTTCACTGTATGCTTTAAAATACCAATCGTGCCTCTGTGGGCTACTCTAGATTGTTTTGTATTCTCCTATGCTGTTGTGCCAGTGTGTGTGGGTGTGTGTAGGAGCCGGAGAATTTTTGTCTTTTTTGTTGTTGCTCTGGGTTATAATGAGCTGTTTCACTGAAATACACAAAACGATAATGTTTCTTTTGAACCCCACCCCCTATTCACACACACACACACATACACCCCTTTCATTTTTACCTCACCTGTCTTATTTCCTCTTTTTTCTTATCTTCCATTTTTGCCATTCCTTTTCTCTCTTGTCTCACTTTCTTTCTTTTTTACTTCTCTTTGTACTTCTCTCCAGAATACTGCTGTTAGATCAGACATGAATAATTGAAGACCAGCTTTTTGGTGTCCAAATCAGTAAATCTGTTTTTAATATCATCCTTAACACTTTGGCTGTGTTTTTGAATATGCCCACACAACGCACCCTGTTGCCATAAATGTAGGGAATAATGAGGGTCATGCAGTGGAAATGTGTGAGTGTAAAGCAATGTGTTGGCCCCATTATAAGGTGGCGTCATTAGCTACACAGCTACTGTCACTGTCCCATCACTGCATCTGCCCACACACACACACACACGCACGCACACACACACACACACACACACACGCACGCACACACACACACACACACACACACACACGCACACACACTCACTCACTGCTTTCATTTTCTGCTCTTTCTCAATCTCTGTCTGTCTCTCTGTTTTAGTCTTATACACACCAACACTATTACCTCCTTTTCTCCCTTTGGTGCAGATCAGGCTGGCATCAGATGCGACAATGTGTTAATCGGTGGCTGTTACACGGGTCAACGAGTTTTGTGACAAAGCCAGTGATCCATTCTTAGGCTCAACTGGGAGCCGCAGTGGAGTGACAGCTCTTTTATTTTCACTCATGAGGTCATTTGAAACTTTTAAAAGAACCTTTTCTCCTCAGTAATCTTTTAGCCATTTCTTTTTTTCTGCTTCCCCTCTCTTACCCACCCGCCTCTTTACATCAGTTCAATTTCCATGTCTGCCTTTTCTTTTCCCGTTTCTCGCTTTTGCCTTAAACTTTTCTATTCTGTCTTTCATGTGTATTTTTTTAAGTGCTCCATCTTTACTGCTTTCAGTTTATTCTTTTATTATTCCATTTGTTCCTTATGTTAGACATGTTCAGCGATTCCCACATTCCTTCTCTTGTTTTTGATGTTTTTTCCTGCTTTATTCCCTACACATACTTCTAATTTTCTTCCCTTCTGTTCATCTGTCTTTTGCTTTTGTTCATTCTGTTTCCTTTTCACGTCACCCTCACTTCTTCCCTTTTAATCATTCTCTTTTATTTATAATTTCATCCTTCTGTGCATCCCAATTTTGATTAGCTGCTCATCCCTGTATAGGTTTCTTCTTTGTGTTGTGCCCATTTATCCATCATTTATTCCTTCTTTTGAATCCCTCTTTCCATCCTCTTCCCTTACTTGTTCTTGTACTCCCTCTCGTGTCATTGTTTTTGTTGTTCCCCTTTTCTTTCTTCTCTGAGGTCTGTAGCTCATCAATTTCCATTATTTTGTGAAAATTGTAATTCAGATCTTTCACCTCTGATCACAGCCCACAAGTCCTGTCATTGCAAATAAATGGGAGGATGGGAGCCAGGTTGGAAAATACCAGGAAACACGCATTTAAATCAAGTCACATACATTAACATGCAGTCATTGTCTCCGCTCCCCTGCTTGTAGCTGATATAAAATAGGATGGATCACAGCCTTGAGTACAGATGAGAGCAGTGCCACAGCGCTCTAATTTACTCATTAAATTGATGCTCCCAGACCGACTGATTTAGACGGGATTAACGATGGAACTTCTTCTTCTTCTTTTTTTTCAAATTTAAGCCACATCAATGTGCATGCGTGCATGCTGCAGATTTGGTGAAGCATATTATCATGGCATAGCAACTGTGGTGCATTGTGCAGTGAGCAAGCCTTAGCTAAATTTTTGTGTATTATGCGTTATTTCCCCCAGCATCTTAACCGTAGGGATGTCAGACCTAAAACTGGGTCAGACAGTTGTAAGAGTGCATGATCCTCTGCCAAGAGCTTCCATAGAAACTCTGACACATCTAAGAGATTTTCCTGGCTGGAAAAATATTTATGAATATGAGAAGACATAGAAGAGTAGAGGTGATGCAGAAGGGACATTTGAGACAGTATATCTAGTCATTATAGATGTGTAAAGGGATGCAAACACAATGACATGCATATCCTCACAGTCTGATTTCTTGCCCACATTTGAGAAGAAGTGAAAGAGTGGTGAAGGAGAACAGGCATGCAGTGATGTGCACAGGGTTTCCAATGCACGAAAGGATCACACTAACATATTAAGACATATACAAAGGTTTCCCTGCATACATGTAAATACCCAGAGTCCCTGACCCAATTAGTCCGGTCTGATAACTGTGTCAGTGTGTTACTACCAATTCCTAAGCCTGTAGGGTATTGAAGTTATGTACTGTAAAGTCTTACTCATGCATGTAAGGCCACAGCAACATCAGTGCTCAATGCTCATGTACTCCATCCCCCCAATTTTCTTTGTATACATGCAGAAAAAAAGCACTGTGTATTTGTATATGTATATATATGTTTATATGTGAATCCGTGAACCGTATACCTGCAGTGCACACACACAGATACTAGGTAAACGGCCAAAAGAAAGAGACAAATAAATCACTAGAATTTCAGTCACCAAAAATGGAGCATTTAACAATGCTCAAAAACACCCAATTCCAGTGAAGTGAATTAGCAAAAGTTTAACTAACAGCTAGCAGCTAAGTTTCCTGCATAAAGACATCTGGTAAAATGAATGCCATGTACAGGTCTTCTGTTTCTGTTCCATTGTTGAAACTTTAAGTTGAAACTTCATCCCCAAAAGATGCTATATTATATGTACATAGTGTACAAGTGCTTATGTGTATGTTCTGTATGTACCCATGTGGGCTACAGGAAAACACTGTTTCCATCTCCATCATTATCTCCACAAGTCTCCTAGGAGACTTGTGGAGATGAGGCATGAGCAGACAGCCAAGCACACACATCAACAATGATTAGAGAAGCACAGAGAGGCAGAGCGAACGACTTGCATACATTCTCTGCTTAGCAGAGTGTTTCTTTAAACTGTCACACGAAAGCCTTGCAACTTTGCAGAGTCAACTTTCAAGGAATTTTTAGAATACTGCTTTATTTTTTTACATTTTTCTTCATGTATATATTTTTAATTCTAGGTGGATGAATTTCATGAGTTTTTAGCTATGCTTGTACTGCATCTCAGGTCAGTCTGCTCCTTTGATCCAGAGTGAAATTTCTCAACAGCTGTTACCAATCATCCAAGGACTCCAGGGCAGTGAAGGACCAGGAGTAGGTCATCATTGGTCATTTTGAGGGAAAAAGCTACTAGACTGACATTTCATACAAGCACTCACGTCTCCCTCAGAAGGACTTGTAGTAACGTATATGATGATTATCAGGCTTTTTATCAAATGTCAAGATGAAATTTTAATTTCAGTTTCCCACTGAATAATCCCCAAATACCTGATAAAATAATGGAATTCCAGTATACCATTTCCTTACACATTGTGCACTAATGTGTGCGTGTGTGATATCTAGACGGTGGTCCACTGGAAATTATTTGGTATGGTGACCAAGTCCAGTCAGTCTGTGAGGACCTGTGGTTACTGGGATTCTCTTATTTGTTCCTTGACAGCTGTCTATGTTTTACTTTATCAAGTCTACATGTAAATCTGTTTCGGGGTTTGTGGTAACCTAGCCTTTTCCAACCGCTGAGTGGGGTTGTTGTCTGTGGTTCTGGAATGATACTATTGACATTTCTGGTTACTGCTAAGATGTTATTTTTGGACTTACACACTGCAAAAATGTATGTGCGTGTGTGTGTTTATGAGATAGAATGTGTAAGGAGCAGTAAGGACCCCAAAAAATCTGTCCCTGAGCCTATCACAGAGTTGTTATTCCTGTGCCTTGGAACACCTTGAAAACAGAGGACCCTCTGAGAAAACCCACGCAACTCAGCATCCTTTTTCATATCTGTATTAAATGCTATATAAATCTCAAGATCACAAATCCTGGGAGCAGATTAATGACCTGCTTTTAGCAGAAGTAAATGTTAACACCCTAAAATCATAGTCATTGTAAAGACTGCACCTGCTTCATGTTTGCATGGCCATTGTGAACCTTTTAGCACATAGCTTTAACCACTATGATCTCCAGCAGAGTCTCACAGAGCTGCTAGCATGATTGTTGACCTTTAGTTATAAAAGAAAAGGAAAATAAAAAATGATCCTTTCTAAGAATATATAAATAATCAGTGAGGTTGAAACCCAAGGTCCTATAAAGCAGCAGCTTCCAGCTTCCTTGTGAGGTAAAGCCGGTCTTAAAAAATGTCAGCTTCCAGCTGGACTGTAACAGCATAGTGGATATCCTGGTAAGACATTTATCACCTTCCATACCCTGTGGGTTAAATAGTAAGACAACTAGCAAATATCCTCAATTATATATCCATATGAAGTTTAATGATCCTGCAAGCAAAACCTTTGGAAATTCCTCTGGTTGTTTATGCTACTCGCATAACTGTTATGGCAGGTTATTAGTCACACAAAACCTGAAATATTACAGATTTTGCTTTCTTGTTCTGGATTCCTAGGTAGAAACAAGCTTTGGAAGTAAAGCTGCTCAGTGAATCTAACCAAGTAGAAATGTCAGTCTTAGCCCCCAGCTGTGGTGGTAGACAGCTGACTGGCACATTAAGGCCCGTTATAGTTGGAGCTCCAAAAGAGCTCGCTACAAGGCCTGTGTCTGGTGGGTCGACAAATAAAAGGATTTAAACGTCCCTAGTGAGACTAAATTTAATTTTCTGAGGATCCCAGGCTGAAAATTTTAACAAGCATCACACCATGGGAATATAAAAGCATCACTTTCATTTCTTTTTCATAATTGATGAAGCCTTTCAAGTACATTAAACACAGGTTCTTCGAGTATTTCAGCAACGGGCCAAGTTATTTCATGTGGATGTGAATCAGAAGGCAATATTTTGAATGTGACAACCTTGCTATGCTACACGGGAATCAATACTTTATTTCTCAGAAAAATAACCCTCTTTATTGATTGGACTCAAAGTAAAATGATCTTTATGATCCTTTTGAACCGTACTCCCTCACTCAAGCCACTGAGAGCTGAGGAATTTCATAGCAGAACTGTGGGAGCTTCAAAGCCTTAAATCCATTTTCTCCGTCATAAGGAGCTGGGCGAGATGGCAGCAGGTAGAATGAGAGTGACAAAGAGAGTACGATAAAATTAAAGCCGAGGACAAAAGGCTTTTGTGCGTTTCTGCAGTGGTAAACCAGTGCTGAAAAGGATGTCAGCAGCTTCTCCTGGACAGCCACTTTCACCCCCCCCCCCACACACACACAAAAGTATAAGCATACACAAGCACAGGGACATAAAAATAGACACATGCATACAGACAGCTCAGTCTGCATTTTCTGTTGCCTCCTGCAATCACACATACTTACTTACACACACACACTTGTTGTCTCGTGCTTTCTGGGCCACTGAGGAGAGAGAGAGGGGAGAAGACAGGGAAAAAGAGCTGCTGGCTTGCTGAGTGTGAGTCATGGACAGGCTGACTGTCCTCAGGCCTCGATACACCATCTGCACCCCCCACTACCTCTACACCCTCATCACACAGCTCAATGCTCCACAGCACCGGACACACACAAATATGAATACATGCAGAGACAGACAGACATGGATTCAAATGAAAGAAACAAATGCCCACATGTGACACATATCTGGAAGGACTCACAACCTTGCTAAATCTGGGCCATGCACTACTAAAACACCAAAACTCTAATTTATATATTAATAATCATCCAATCTGATGCATGTGGATCTAGAAATAAAAAGAAAATCATCTCAGCTTTATACTGGAAAAATATCAAATATTTTAAAAATGACATTTTTATGTAAAAGTACACATTTGCACAATTCTTTCCATACTAACACACACAGGAAAAAAAGACCACTGAGCACTGAATCCCTGCAGGTTAACTGGGATCTACCATGATTCTAGCAGAATTCATTATGGAAACCTGACACTAGCCCACAGGAAAGGCGCAAATGTGGCTCTGCTGCATCCATCTGGCTATGCGTATTTGTGTTAGTGTGTGAGCGCGAGCGCATGAATGAGCACGATCTCGAGGAATCAATGAAAAAGATCTTTTTCATTAGAGTAACAGTAAGCTGCTTCGGCATTGACCCCCTCTTTATTTTCAGCCGCACCATAATACACCCCCCAACTCTGCTTTCAAGTACCACAAGCTAAAAACTGTATTTAAGAAGTCTTATTTTTTATTCAATGAGGTTATTAATGTTACACATCACAACAGATAGAAAACATTAGTCCAAAAAAGAGGACTGTGGAATAATAAGTATTAATAATATTAAGTAATGGCAAATATTTTTACAGTCAAAATGGCATGATCACCGGCATGTCTGTCTGTCAAAATGTAACATCGCAGACTTGAAGCACAAAAGGTCAGGTTATAAAAAAAGGACACACTCGTACACACATGCAGCACAAACTGACGAGCAACTTTATCTAACAGCTCCTCGCCTGAGGAGCGCCACTACAAAATACAACTTGTTCCATTTAGCATAGCCTCTTCCTACTTTACAAAGTATCAGTCCATGTATCCTTCAGGTGTTGTGGTGCATGGGTGCAAACCAACTTCATCTGTATTCGATTAAGGTATGATCAAATAATGGCATCATATAAAGCACTTGTCATTGGACAGAATATCTGCTGACAGAAAAATGAACTGGATAACAACTTTATACAACAAAGTATAATTACAAAGAAAGGGCAGGAGTGCACTGAAGGAACACAAAACTAGTTGTGTTCACTTTTCCTGCTCACAGATCTTGCTCCGAAGTGTATAATTAGGGCTGAAATTATTATTTTTTAAAGAAATGTTTAACTGACTGATAACACTACCGCCTCTTCTGACTAATCAAGAAAAACGTCACTCACGGTTTTCCAGAGCCCTAAGTGGCGTATTGAGAGTGCTTTTTTTGAGAAACCAATTAAAAACCCACCACATATTCCTAATCCTCATGTTTATGCAAGTGAAATCCTCAAACAACATTTTTTTCTTTAACTGAATGGAGTTAATCAGTTATCGATATGGTTTGAATATCATTTCTGTAAACGAATTATTGAAGGCCTAAACTCACTGAACTGTATTTGACCAGAGACAGTATAAAAATGAAAACTAAAAAATCTTAGGTTGCCCATCAGCTGATGAATGACTGATGTTTATGGGCTCAGTCACTCATTTTGGGACATAATGAATTAAAAATTAAGGCTGTTTTGTAGATTTTGCTTGTTCTGTGTTTTAAAATAGACAATTATCTCTGGTATGAAACCGCACGCTCATTGCCTAATGAGGGTCAATTTAAAGTCTTTAGCCAATGATTCAGTTCAATTCAATTTAATTCAATTTTTTTGTATATATTGCCAAACTATAACAACATTCACTTCAATGAGCATGCATTTTCACAGTATGATCTGCTTTTCCTTATCACATCCATTTTTAAGTGTTTTTGCAACCACAATGGCGACGGTGAGACTTCAGAAACCAGTGGGTGACATTACTGTTAATGCATCCATCTTTACAACCGTCTATGATTTGAAGTCATTTTCCAATGCAGTGGGCAAATCTCACTTCAAGGCCCTCTTGCTCAGTTGTACTGGGCCTTTCCAACGTATTACATGGTTGTCTTCAGCAAATGCATGTTGGCCATAGTTTATCTGAAGATTATAGTTCTACAGTAGAAAATTACATTTGCTGATGAAAAGTCTAGAGGAAGTGAATTTTTGAGTTAAGATTGTTTTACCAACATTTATTTCAAAGAAATCCTAGCTTATCATAGTGCTGGTTGGCTGTTTTTTTAAACTGGGAAGTTTTTAAATATAAAATAGAACAATTTAGCCTCATATTGTAAAAAGGTATAGTTGATAATCTCTTAAAACTGCAAAGAAAAAAATGGTATAGATAATGGATAGGTGAAGTCTGAACTTGCAGGTATTAGTAATTTATGAATAGAATGATTTGGGTCTTTCTGTTTGGCTTTTCCTGATAAATTAGAAGCAAAGTGAAAGCCAAAATGCTAGTGAAAAGACTTTCAAGACCTGAAAACTTAAAATCTACTCATAAGGATGTTTTTTACTGAGTTATAAAGCCAGCTCGCCCATCCAAATGGTACCTACTGAAGCCACTTTGTTCCAAGGTTACGGTGGGCAACACTACTGGCTGGGCAGCTTTCCATTAACATTCCCTTTACTATTACGATTTGCAAGAGGGCCAAATACAAAGAGTGTACTAGCATGGTTTGATAAACACGTTAATCTCCTTAGCGCGGCTTCAAACTCCGTTCCATGGAAGGTTTCGTGCACAGAAAAGACAGACCGTCTGTCTGGCTTGCTGTGCTGTGTCCAGCCACTTTCTTCATGTTAGGAATAATTCTCTTTCCACTTGACTGCCTCTCATGTTTGCTACAGTAATCAATTCAGTGACGTCTGTATAGGGGTGCCCAACTGTGCACGATCCTCCCCACATCCAATCATCCTTTCTCCTCCTTCTTGCTTACCTTCCAGAAGCAATGTTTCCTAAATCTGCTTCTTCTGGTAAATGCAAGCGCATCTGCCTGATCTCAAATGTAAGAATTTGTTATGTGGTTTGTTTATTTGGAGGTATAAGAATTTGTGGTTTTGTCAGTTGTTGCTATTGGCAAGTACTCTTAAACCTGTGTTTGAACTTGACTTTACGGCATCCTTATAGCTTTTGAATGCTTTGAAGGATGATTTTTATAGCTAGTAACAAGAGCAAATTCTCTGTGTGTAATGGTTGGCAACCTCAAACAGTTATTCAACTTCAAGAAGAGCTAGTATTGCCTGTAGTTGTTTTGTTTTCTGAGTCTCATCCCCATCTCAAGGGAAACTTGATTTAGCAAATCCCAATCCATTCATTCAGCTCTTTCAGCTGCAGCCTCTTCGACTCCTTTGAAACACAGAGGATGTGCGTGCTGAAACCAGAGGTAAACTGGGGCTTTTAATTTCTCTCCCTGCTCTATTTAACACCCGTTTCTTTTCTTGTCTGTTCTTTTCTCAGTGAGGGCTGCTGAGCTAACACTGTGGGTAGTTTGTGTATGCAGGAGGTGGAAAAAAAAAGATTCCCCCTGCTGAGTTTGTATTCTGCCAGACTTTCACCTAGTCCTCAATCCCATATCCAGGATCTCTAAACCACTTTATCATTTCTCAAAAGTCATAAAACTCTGTTCATCTATCGCTGCCTACTTTTCTTCAGTGTCTCTTTGAGAAGAGTCCTCCCTTCTCTAGTACAATCTGTGATTTTACAATGGTGTCTCTTGTCTTCACGCTTCACTATAACATCCTCTCGTTCTGCATGGCCTTGTAGTAGTGCTCCTGCTCAGCATGGCTTCGGGCGGACACAGACGGCCGACGGGGCAGGGTGGAAGTGCGGGACAATAACTGGTTGTGGCCATCTATCAGTAAGTCAGGGTGGGGAGGTGGAGGAAGCATGCTGGAGCAAGACTGGTGAGGAGGTAGAGGCATGGAGGAGGGATGCGGTGGAGGAGGCAAGGGTGAAGAGGATGGGTGTGGAGGTGGAGGCATTTGGGAAGAAGAGGGGTGAGGAGGGGGAGGCATTTGAGAGGAAGATGGGAGGGGTGGTGGAGACATCTGAGAGGATGGGTGAGGGGGTGGAGGCATATGAGAGGAGGTGGGGTGAATGGGAGGCGGAGGCATTGGGGAGGAGCTTGGTGGTGGAGGGGGAGGCAAGGGAGAGGAAGATGGTTGAGGAAGCGGTGGTGGGATAGGGGATGACGACAGCTGAGGTGGGGGCGGAAGAGGGGATGAGGAGGTGGGAAAAGGTGGGGGAGGCAGATCAGCTCCTCCTTCGGCACTGCAGCTGACCGAGGAGGAGCACAGGGAGTCTGATTTCACTGGGAGTGTCCTGTAGTCCCGGTAATGACTGACATTGTCTTGTCGCTGCAGCGCGGCACGGTGTTTGTCACCCGTCGGGTCAGCGGCCATCATGTTGCCACTGATGGTGTTTCTCCATTCCCACGGCTTGCCATTAGCGGCCGACACACGCACCACCGGGTGGTGAGGGGCATGAGCGTCGATTGTGACGATGCTCCCGCTGCCAGCGATGCTCCCTGGGTTGCTCCCAGTGCAGCTGTCTCGATCAGATGGTATCCGGTAGTATGGTGACTCTGAGCAGTTGGAGCCAGGACCAGAGGAGGAGCCGCCTTCTGATGTCTTAGTGGAAGGAGTAGTAGGTCCTTGACCCTGCTGCTTTGACATGGCTACGACCTGCAAGAAAGAGACAAACATCTCATGATAATCCATATATAAGAGCAGCTGCAAATAAATTACTCAACAACTATCCAGGAAGAGGGACATTTATTGGCGTGGACATGGCAGAGCATGATAATAACCTATTATATACCTCTAAAATATTTTCAGAAGATTTAACTCTAGTTATAATTAGCATTTGAAGTCTTATAAGACTGATTTATGTTGGAAACTAATCAGTGAAATTGCTCCCACCAGTGTTGTTTTGATTATACCAGCAAAAATAAATCATAGATGTGTAGTTTACACAGCATATGGCAGCTGTTAAATCTCTGTTCCTGTCTAAACTGAATTGGCTACATGCCACGTGACAATAAAGTATGAAAAATTATGGCTAAAGATAATATCGTTGTGATCGTTTTTAGGCTTTCATTTTCTAATTTCTACCTCACCTGTGTGACTCTTTGCTGGCTGGGAGGCTGGTTGGGCTGCGTGTTGGGCACACGGGGAGTCGACACGGCAATGGGCCCTGTTCCAGGCTCTTTTAGTCCTCCTCCCTCTGTGAGTGACAACCACTTTGCCCGTGTCTTGGCACTCTTAGGGGAAACAGGAGGTGGCCGAGAGGCCTCCTCAGGGATGTGAACAAGTGGGGGTGCCACCACCATCCTGGCTCCAGTCGGTGTGGTGGTATTGGCTTGCACTGTGGGATAAAGAGAAGACGGCATTTGTTGGTCACCCCCTTCCCCTGCAGCTGTGCCTCCTTCACCTCCTCCATCTCCTCCCTCTTCCTCATCTCGTGAGCTCTGGCTACGGAGCTCCATGGAGCGCTGCTTCCACTCTGACACCAGCTGCCGAGACCTTTGTGGGTCAAAGGGCACGTGGAACGTCATGTGACGCTGGGTGGTGACTGGCTCCTCTGAGGGTGAGATGGGGCTGTTGCCGTTTGCAACTCGAGGCAAAGTGTTGCTGAAGGTTACCATGGTTTCCTTGCCCATGGGACGACTGGTCGCCAGAAGCTCCACATCAGCGCTTGCTCGTTTGAGGGAGGCCAGGGATGCCTTCTCCCTCCTCACCTTACTCCGTGCTCCAGATCCCAACCCCAGCTCCTCCCTGCTTTCAGACACCCTGGGAGTCTTCCTGTACAAGGAGTCATGGCTCCTCTGACTCAACACCCTCAGGCCATCCTTCTGCTGTGCTGAAGCTAGTCTCTGTAAAGACAGAGCATCTTCTTCCGAGGCTTTGAAGTTTCCCACTGCGTACACAGCCTAACAAGGGACAGAGGGACAAAGGAGAAATAAATGAGGAAATAGAACCACTCAGGGTGTTAAATAAAGACTAGAGCATGAAATTGTGTTTTCTTTAATCATTAGGAGGGAAAATTTAGATTTTCGTATTAGTGGAGAGAGTTTGCGTGAATAGACATCTCTCTTTCCTGCTATTCTCCTGAGGTCAGCATGAATCCCTCTCTAACCCCTCTCTTCATCCTTTAATAATGACAAGGGGAAAAACTCCCTCTCTTGAAAAGTGAAAGACGAGAGAGACAGAGAAGGAGAGGAGGATGGGAGCGTGGAAAATGGCAACGACAAGTTTTCTTAAAATGAAGTGTGAAATTGTTCCAGAAAATTCTTATCGGATTATTCATTCCCTCTCCCTTCCCTCCGTAATAGAAAAGGCTATATATAGGCTGCCAGTAAAAAAAAAATGCTCGGAGAGAAATATATGGAAGCCACACAGGGAGGAGAGGTGATGAAAGAAAGAAGCGGTTGTTAGCACATGCTGTGATACTGTTAGAATAATACAATGGGACAGTTCAGTCACAGCAAAACAACTAAACCACGTTAATAAAAAAATCTATTTATGTGCATTTTGTCATTCCCACCCTGCTGCATATTGATGGTTAACTACTCCTCATGGACAAACAAATCCCTGAATGGATCCAAACACATGCCGATGCTTAATTCACAAACACAAGCCTAAAATAGAAGATTTGTAGACATCTTCATTAATTCAGATTTCTTTTAGCAAGTTCTATTATTAGAAATAAAGCAATTGGAAAAAAAGCAGGAGCAAACATTTTTGTGCACTTTGTTGAACTAACCAAGTAGACTCCAATGCCGGCTCCTATCACGTATCCCACGTAGACGTCTATAGGGTGACTGCGGTGTTGAGTTATCTGCGTCAGGCCAGCGAGGCCTGCTGCCATGCAGAAAGCAAAGACGAGCATCGGCTTCAGCAGCTTAGTAGTGCTGTTGATGCTGGCGTTGAAATACATCTGCAGAGAGAAACAAACACACACAGCATATCAGCAAAGAGCAGACGTTTGAGACATATGAAGCCCGGGATTAAGATTAAAAGGCATTACGATAATTTTACCTCAGGTGCACATAGACAATTACTTTACAGTGTGTAGCGCAAATGTAGATTTCATTACCCGGTTAATAATAAAACAATATGCTAGTTAGAAGAGATATCAACACCAAACTCATATCTGTTTATTAGATATTAAGCCAAAGTCTGGAGCTTAGCCTAACATAAATGGAGAAACAGCTCTCCAGGCTGCATTCTTAAAGACGAATAATTTGCCCATTACCTCCAAGAGTTACCTCCAGGACTGAAAAATGAAGCCAACCAGGATGTGCCAGTTAAAGCTGGATGCAACAGCCAGTTAAATAGCCACAAGCTGTCTGTTAGGCACCACTTAAGCTGAACTGAGCATGTGTGCATTGTTGCTACCTTTTGAATTAAATTACCTGACAATTAATACAGCTGGCTATGCAGTAAATTGTATTAACAGGCTAATTAATCCTTGGACATGCCTTGGACCATTCTGTTCAAATACGGTCACTTTCGCCAATACAGTCTATGATCAGCACTTATAAAGTTTTTCAGTCTTATCTGTACAGTTAAGATACTGAAATGTTAAAAAAAAGTATTTTTTAAAGATACAGGCTTTTACTCCTTTAATCCCCCTTTGTACTAAGAAAAGCTAAAGTAAAGCGGATATAGATTCATATTTAATAACAATTATTCCAAAGACATCCATTATACAATAGCACTTGTTTCCTGTGCAGCTCATCTTACTCGAAGCATTCTCTTTAATATAACTCATATTGTCTTGAAAAAAGGAAATGAACTTATTTTGATCTTATTTGTATATTTCTTTTTTAGCTCATGTGGTAAAGTAGTTTCGAATTCAAATGCCTTGGCAGTAAAACAAAGTCGATGAGTGAGAAAGACAGGCTGTGAAAGGGGTAAAATATATTTACAGTTACTGGCCATTCGCATTCTCTGCATGCACACCATATTTCGATTATATAAAACGGAGGACAGCTGAGTGACAGAATGCAGGCTTTGCAAAAAATACACTTTCTAACAAGCTTGTCTATCTAGTGCTGTGCATAAAAATCCTGCTTTTCTTGATGCAAGAGGGGAAATCTGTCAGCCTGGAGAGATGCGAGTTATTTTCGATGCAGATTTTCTCGGCACTTCTTGAACCAACGATCTGCCTTTTGTGGAGAAATTTTCTTAGGTGCCTTCTTTATTTGATTTCATTTAAATTTAGCACAAAAGTTTTTTTTATACTGAACACAATAAATACATGAATGTCTAAATTTGCTGGACAGTTATGACCAGAACTGAAAAAAATGACCTGGCTTCAGCGCGAAGATCCGACAACATGTTGTAGTGCTAACAAACCCAACAGCTGCTTTTCTCCATCTCCCCTGCCTTATCTTGTCAGAAATCTGTCCAGTGAGCTTTAATGAGCTCATACAGGGCTCACTGAGGCAGCAGTGATATGGCCAGTAGCTTGCAATAGCCATTGGTGGAGGAGTGTGTGTGTGGGAGGGTGTTACCTCGTGGAAAAATGACAGTGCTACTTTGCCGTACAGTTCACATACTGCTGCAGTCAGTGTCAGATTGCAGAACGGCAAAAATATCCACTAAACGTAACAATGAACCCCCAAACCTGACCTCAATCTGACAGTTACAGTTATTTTTTATTTGAGTCAGATGTGAGCCCAGCCTGAGGATAATATGCAATCTGAAAATCTATGAACTATGTATCAAATGGCAGTTAATTCCAGTCGAAAGTTGCTGATATGCAGGGTTGTAGATCATACAAGTTGTATGATGCCAGCAGCAATGTTTGTTATGAATTAGTGGAAGTTCTGGATAGTTATCATGAAACAAAATTAATTGTTGTGCTAGGACAAAGATACAAAATGTTAATGTATCATTCAGGCTTTAGAAAAAGTATCAAACTAAACATGGTTACCTTGTATATAGTTTTTCTCCTGTTTTAAAGTTCTAATGAATCAGCTATTCATAAAAAAAGCACCAAATAAACCACACGCATATTCACAAGCAAACAAACATCATGCAAATACACAACACTTAAGCAAACACATGCGGCAATTAAGGCGAAGGGAGTGCTTACAGAGATATATACAGCAGCGAAGCCAGAGAGCGTTGCATGCTGGGATGGGAATGTTTTCCTAAAGGGAGAAAAAGGGAGAGTTAGAAGCGGAAGAGTAAAGACAAAAAAAGAATTCGATTCCTGTTTTCATAAAGGGCTTTGTGTATTCTGAGAGCGTTTATTGCCTCTTGAATAAACCTGAATAAAACTGTCGCGGCTGCTCTTGTTATGCCCGGATTGCATTTGACATTAAAACCTGTGTGTCTGCCCGACTGAGAGTTGTCAGACTGAGTGCGTGTCCTTGGATGTGAACATTAATAAACACAAAGAGAATACCACTGGGCATTAGTGGGAACATTAAAGGGAGAGTGATTGAATTGAGGTCAGAAATGTTATTTAATTTTTTTGTTTTTTTAAATGAAAGAAATCTTCTGCTGTTGTGTTATCGTTTCCCATTTTTTTCAGACTAAATTCAAGGATTATTCTTTAAAGGCCGTGTTTTCTTTTAGACCTGGAGTCTGAATGCACTTTGGCTGGCCTCAAGGTCTATTTTATGAATAGATTTCAGTATATTGCCCTCCAGGCACAGAGCCCTGGGCACCATTCAAACATGCAGGTCAACACTGGACACTCCATAGAACTCCAGCACAGGCCTGTCAAATTTCCTTCTGCTTCTGTCTGTGAATATTGCGATCACTTCTCAAAGTAAGAAAAAAAAATGTAGACACACTGCCCGTTTTGGACACATCAATCCACATGGAAGAGCCTCTGTGATATTTCTAGCACAAAGAAACCACCCAGCCAAGTTTCTGCCAGAGCTGCAATTTACTGATCTATAGATTCCTCTCTGAACAACCCTTTCACTTTCACGGCCAACAGGATGAAAGTACAGAAAAAAATCACATTACGTTGTGCAAAGTTTGCTCTGGATGTGTCATTATTGCTGCTTTGGGAGGTAAAGGACATGAAACTGCTCACTGTCAAAGCAAATGTCGGTTGTGATGTTAGCAAACTATATAACAGCGATCCACCGGTAGTTAGTTTCAGTTGGAGTCGGAGTTACAGGGCAGTAGTGGCAAGCCAGTAATACTGTTAGATTATTAAAAATGTTATGACTAATCTAATCAGGCCTTATTTCTGTGTCAGTGTAAATGACTGAGCATTGGTAATCTGTGCTGGTGAGATTTTTCCACTGTTCTTGTGAGCAGGTTTAGGAGAAGTATTTTCACACACAAATAATTGAGAAGCAGTGGAAAAAAACACACATCTTGCCCTCCGGGTGGGCATGCCTATAATGACGTGATGTTAGGTGAAAAGGATGAATTTGAGGATCAAGGCTGGAACTATATTTAGGTTAAGATGATGTTAGTTTTGGCAAAAACTGCAAGCGTTTTATAGAACATGTCTTGCTAATCCTTTAGACACTGAGGTGAGTAGCAAGTAGAATGCATTGTGTCAATAAGAGTCACGGCAAGTAAAGCAGTACTAACATATGCACTTGTACTACAAGGATTATCCCTGTATCAACTCTATTTAGCTATAATCTTTCCTGTGTGTGTGTGTGTGCTTAGTGCCTCTCATACCCATAGATCGGAGCTTATTTGTCTAGCCTATGTCTGCTTGTTTGGAACTGCACTGCAAAAGAGCATTTACAAAACCCAAACTTAGTCAGAGCACCTGCGAGGGAGATTCTGCAGCTGAGTGGCAGGTCTTCTTATACAAATAAACATTTGGCTTTACTATCAAGTATGCCATTAAAAAGAAAATCCTTATTATTTTAAGCAACCATTTCTATTTATTTTTATCTTTTTATCCCCTCAATAAGTTGTCATTAGTCCTTGTCTGCTATACTCCTGCAAGACAGTGATGTTTCACCCTATTGTTTCACCCTATTCAGTACAATCTGCAACATTATTGTCACAATACATTGGGTTACATTTTCTGATTAAGGATGTATAGTTATGAGCTGCACCCAACTGCAGGCATGTTGACAATAAACTAGGTAGCACAACGTTGTCTTATTCTTATTACAAGGCAACAGACCATGGAGCCAGAGCGCTGACAAGACAGGTAAGACTCTGTACAAGTACACTGATGATTTACTTTAACGACTTCATTAAATCTGTTTGTCTTATTAGCGTTCATGTTGTTTTTATATGTGCAATGATGCAAATTTTGATTTTAAGCAGATGGAGACATTCTGTGTTTATTCTCCTTTAGTTATAAATGAATTCCTTACCGAGCTGACATAATAGCATACTGGTCTTTGCCCATGCAGATGTCCTGTGTGATGTAGGCATTGTTGTCACATGACACTCCCGGGGCCGTGTAATTAGGCTGGCAGACAGTAAGGAAGAAAGGGGCGTGGTAGCCAGTAGCTAATTGGATGACATCTGTCACCAGGGCTGTTGCCAGGAGACCGAATACATGAACACCTGAGGGAGAGAGGTAAAGGGAAGAAATAGTAAGGCAACCTTAGTAAATGAACTAAAAGCCTCTGGTGGTTTCTGGACATTGAGATGTTCATTTATGAATGTGTACAGTTGCGCAAACTGCGCTTAATTTGCTCCGACCTTAAGTGACACCAAAAGCCTTCAGTTTGTCACCTTTTGAAGCTTTCCCGCAGACAGAGAAATTTGGCAAGGTGAATTAATTACTGTTTTCACTTCAAAGCTCAAAGTCAGCCTCAAGATATTTCCTGTAGAGTATGATATCATGCCTTTTTCATTTTAAGCCACCCTTCATTTAATGCATGTAATTAGCTTATTTCTCTATTCTAAAACGGGGATAAAGTTGCAGGCTCAGAAGGATGAATAATTTGTCAGAGCCAAAACTGATATTCATCTTAAGAACAACAGCATTTTGCTCTAACTTTGTGGTTTGCATAAAGGACAGAATTTAACCTACGCATCTTCCATTGGCCTCAGTTTGATAAACTGTTCATTGTATTAATATGACTATTTTATTTTATTTTGCTTGTTTGAGTAGTGACAATACAAAAAAAACTAGAAAAACAGAGTTCTCACGTGTCCTCAGAGATGCCCATCAATGATTTGTCCTGAACTATTACACCATGTATCTAAGTGTGCTTTGAATAACAGTGTGGCCTTAACTCCTGCAAGCAGCCCAAATGCTCCGAAGGACTGGCAGTTATACGCACCGACGAATCGCACGGTCCTGCGTAGGAAGGAGTTGAAGCTGCAGCCTCCAGCATTTATGCTGCCTTCTGACTTTGGACAAGTCTTCAGTTTGGACTGCATGCAGTACATCAGGCCTTCCCCCATCATAATCTGCAGACAGAGGGAGAGAAAAAAAAAGGAGAATAAAAGATATGGAGTCTTTCTTCGTTACACTTCAAACGACTAAGAGAGTAAATGAAAAAGAAAAAGATTTGAAAAGTTTGAATCTATCATTGTCAGATACAAGATATTGTGATCGATGGGAAACAATGCATTGTAGAGCGAATGGAGCAAAGGTGCTATTGAACAGCGATCACTTTCAGTCGGAATGATAGATGAGTTTTGGAGAGGTCTGCTGAAGGATTAGGAATGTATGCGTCTGGGTGTGAGTGTGCATATTGATTGGAGGGCCTGTGGCGTGTTCGATGATGTGCATGGGAATGTCAGGTATATATTTAGTGTCTACATTTATCTTGCTTTGTGAGTGTTTGACAAGCTGTACATTTGTGTGATCTATGCATTTGTCTATATGCACAAGTGTATCTGCGGGATGTTTATGTGGAGCACTCACAAACCCTCAAAGCTTCAGACATATATATATGTCACTGAATCTGTGACAGGATTATGTACTGGTAGAGCTAATCAACACTTTCATATAAGGAGTTAATTAAATGTTAATTAAATGCTCAGCGGAAAACCTAAATATAACTATTACTCAAACTTTTAGGTTCATTTAACATGTTGTTTTAGTTCAGCCTGTGTAAATCATGCTCTAATAAGTTTTCAATCAATTTTCAAATTAAAACAATCCCAAAATACCAATAGAAACTGGATGTCTGGAAACAGGGCACCAGAGTATTACTATAACAAGTCAAATTATATTTGGCTTATATAAGGTTTTACAGAACTGCTCGTTAACACAAACATCTAATCAAACCACCACATGGCAAATAAAAGCATTGAGCAATGCATTTACATGTGTACACATGGTCTAGACAACCTGTTTGACTTCAAACTGAGAACTCAGAATGAGGAAGAAAGATTATTAAAATGTCTCGTGGCGTGGTTTCTGATGCCAGATGAGTATTTGATCAACTGAAGGGATTTTCCTGCACAAACATCTTTAGGGTTTACAGATAACGATCCAAAAAAGAGAAAATTTCCAGTGAAGGGAAGTTCTTTGGACGATAATCCCTTGTTGATGCCAGAAGACAGAGGAGAATGGACAGACTGCTTTGAGCTAATTGGAAGACAACAGTAGCTCAAATAATGTGAATATGTCAAACCTTGAAGGAGGTGAGCTACAGCAACAGAAGACCAGTTGCCACTCGCATCAACTAAAAACAAGAAACTGAGGCTACAATTCACCCGGGCTCGCTAAAATCAGACATTGCCTGGTCTGATGAGTCTCAGTTTCTGCTGTGTTACGCATTTGGTTGGTGGGGTTGTAATTTGATGTAAACAATGTGAAAGCATGGATCTTTCCTTTCTCAGCAGTTCAGACAGTGTATCCATTATTTTTAATTAAAACAGGACCATGTATAATATTAAGATAAATGTTGCCATTTGATGCATTGCACCTGAAAAGCTAATTAATATCTGCAGTCTCTTGGCAGGTTATATGCAGAAGATCACAAAAATGTCACATAAAAAGAAAACATAAAACACACAAAACATTCACACACCCATAACCACCAAGCAAGAAGCAAAATCAATCAAACTGCCTCCACAGTCACCAGATACACACACAGTCTCCAGTAGAGCACCTTTGTGATGCGGTGGAGTTGATCATACTGCACAGATTGTAGATAGTCATTGCACCGAATGCCATAGAAATATATGCTTAATAGAAGTCAATTTTAACCTATTTATTAGGTATGACTAGTATAGAATAGTTTATTAAAGTATAGCATGTAACATTGTGGTGTGATGGATGGATGGATAGATGGATGGATGGATGTATGGAATGGATGGATGGATGGATGGATGGATGGATAGATATTTTTATACACAATCCAATGGAGATCCATGAATTGGTCTGAAGTAACTCTGGGACTCGGTAACACAGGAAACTAGCACCCCAAATGATCCTCACATGTGTATCATGTGAGGATCATTTGGGGTGCTATCATTTGGATCACATGACTTACAGAAGCTGCAGGTCCAGCAAAGGCCAAACTCAGCAACATCAACAGAGGGATGAGCTCATCGCCTGTCTCCACATAGGGCATGGAGAGGTCGCGGTCATGGCAACGGAAGCCCACCATCGCCGGGGACAAAACATCTGTCAGCTCCAGGAAGTAAAGGGACACCAAGGAGGATAGGACGATGGGGAGCTGGATATGCATGCACGCACACAAACACACACCCACACACACACACACACACACACACACAAATGCGACCAAGGACATAGCAAAGACTCGCAGATAATATTTGCTTGGAAAAAAGTGATTCATCCAATGTTTCATCTTCAGTACAAACAAATACACACTTTCAAACACACACAAAAGGGCAAGTTATACCCGTCTTGCTTGCTTTACAACAGATGTCAGATGCCTCCAAATGCAATCAACACAAGGCACTCACTATTGGTATCATTGTACAGAAAAAGGAATGATTCAGTAGGGACTAATTCAATAAATGCAGTGAGAAATGTCAAACAAGCATCTGTATTTTAAAAAGGTGACTCATTCATGCATCTGATCTAGCGACACATACCTCTACAAAATAAAAGCATGGCAACAGTGTCATGCTGTCTTTTGGTGGTTTCTTCTTGGCTTTATTTTTGGGGGATGTCATCTTGGGATGGGACCAGTCACAGCCTGTTGGGATAACAGATTGCAAAGAGATGTCAGAGTGGAGTTTCAGAGCAGGTTCACGGATTTCCACCATCAATCATCAATCTAAAGCTTCAAAAAGATGTTTCAAAAGTCTGCCAGGCCCTGACTTATGAATGAAACAGCAGGTCAAAAAGTTGTCAAAGGCTGGTTGGTGCTGCAAAGTTTTCTGTATGAACTAGAAAGCATTAGAGTGTTAGAGTATTGTACTAATAAAAACATAGACATTAAAGGTATTCTATGCAATTATGGTATAACGTTGCTTTAGCAATGCAGTAATACTACAGAAACATTTAATAATTCAGTCTAATTTTTTGCACACTTAATATCCAAAGTTGTTATTTTGACTTTGTCTGAATACACGTTGTAAATGGGCTGGTTCTTATATAGTGCTTTTTAAATCAAAACAACAGTCGCCTCAAGGCGCTTTATATTGTAAGGTAAAGATCTTACAGTAATAGAGAGAAAACCCCAACAATCCGACGACTCCCTATGAGCAAGCACTTGTTGACAGTGGGAAGGAAAAACTCCCTTCCCAGTGTCAGGAAGAAACCTCAGACAGAACCAGGCTCAGGGAGGGGTGGCCATCTGGCTCGACCAGTTGCAGGAGGAAGGCAAGACAAAACAGACACTGTGCAAGAGAGCCAGAGCTTAATAATACCTAATGATTAAATGCAAGGTGGTGTATGTTCACATACACACAAGAACTTTTTTTCTATGCTGAAGTGCTTTCTGTCTAACACTTGCACACCAATGGATACATCAGGAATAACTTGGGGTTCAGCATCTTGCCTAAAGGTACTTTAGCAGACAGGAGCAGCCAGGGTTTGAACCACCGATCTTCTGATTAGCATGACTGTTGTCCCTCCTTAGCTGCAGCCACCCAAAAATGCAGGGAGACAACAAAACACACAAGACTGTCATATTTTGAAAAGTGTTTTTTATGTCACTACGAAAATAAACAAATGAGGGAAAAGAATTAGAAAGAATTAGAATGAATTGATTAACTGAAAAAAGCCTCTCCTAAAAGAAGCACAGTTACCATTTACTCAGGTGCTTAGCATTTAGAATAATTCTACATACCTGTTACATTTCAAATTAATCTTCCCCACAAAATTATAGACGTGCATATATAGAGATATCTCCTTCCATCAGTAACCTGCAATCAAAAGGCCTCAGAGACAAGCCAATGCCAAAGGCAGGAATGGAAAAGTAAACAGAGTTAAATATTCACAGCTCTCTCTACAGAACCCTATCCCCCCCCCCCCGATAAGAGCCTGTCCCCTCTTTCTCTGTCCTCTACCCAATTCTCCCTTTCCCTCCCTCTCAATCTTCCCTCTCTCCTGGCTCTGCTTGTCCCATTTTGCTTATCTCTCCTTTTCAATCGGTTTCATTTCCCTACCACATTACTAACACTTTCCTTTTGACCTCTTTTCTTTGTGAGTAGTTCTTTTTATACCAACATTCCTCTTCCTATATGTTACTTTGCCTTTGTTTTATCCATATTTATCTTCATTACAATCCATGCACTGACTAATATGATGAATGTGGAGACTTGGCCTGTGGCCACTTGCTCAGTGGCCCCATATGCAAATCTACTGCACCTTGTGTCAAAGGCCTGCTGACCCAACTGAATGGATTTATGCTTTCCCAAATGAGTTTCAGTGGAGCGCTTTGGTCTTTAATGAAGGTAGGAACATTTTGTACTTGTAATATCCTTCTTTGTCACAGAAATAGTCCACTTTAAAAGAGAAGACCCAAAGATTTTTGTCACGCTTGAATCCAAAAATACCATCCACATCACCCTTCAACAAACTCACGTTTTCTGAAAGCTGTCATGGCCTCTGTAAGTCTTTCCACCTCTGTCACCTTCTACATCTGAGTACTTCTGCTGAGCTCTTGTTTGTTTCTGTCTCGCTGGTCTCTCCTGTATCATTTCTCAGCATATCCCCATCTCTGCCTTTTCACCCTTCTCCATCATTTCACGTTTCACCACCTGTCCCTCTTTCAGCACACCTCTCTCGTTCCCATTTTTAATCTCCTCCCTCTTTTATTTTTTTCTGTTTCTCTCGAAACAGAGAGGGGGGGGGGGGGGGTTGACCCTGAGGCAATGTAAGGCGCAAAGAATCAAAGACTTCTACAGTCTAATTTCCATGACCGCTAGAAATGTATTGGAAACGAGAGAAGAGGACAAGATAAGCACAGATCAAAGAAAAAAAAATATTTCAAAAAAAGCCAAATGTGTGTGTGTGTCTCTGTGTGTGAGTGTGTGTATTTGTATGTCTGGTGGTGAGGGTAGGAAGGGGGTGAAGATCATAGAAGGGGGGGATATTGGGATGGATGGATTTCAGTGTCGCTAAAAGCAGCTTAGGAAGACGCTGGGGTCTGGGTCTCACTCGCCCAGCAGCTTGGTCTCAGTGACCTACTCCAGTCAGCACTTAAACCGCACCCCAACTCACATTACACACACAAACATGCACTGAATGAGCCTCTTGACTGAAGAAATGGGGGTCGTTTATCTATTACACCAGCATTCGTCCTCTGAGGCACATCTTTTATGTGTGTGTGTGTGTGTGTGTGTGTGTGTGTGTGGCTGCACTGTTTGTAGTTTGAGCTGCTATGCTTGTGCTTGCAAAGTGTCTGAGTGTGTTTATAGTTTAAGCGATTTGTGTACATCTTGTCTGTGTGTATGTCTGTGAATGAAGTGGGTTGCATAGCCCATGGCATGCAGAAACAGTCTGTCAGGCACTGAGGAAAATATATGACTCAGGGAGCATCAGCACAGGGGTGGGGTTAAAGATAGTGATCTAATGTATGGATGGGTGACTAATTAAAGGATAAACCTACAGTACTGACAAGGTCTTGGGTGACTATAAAATCCTCCAGGGCAGCTACTATGGTATATTTGTAAAAGCTCTTGGAGAACTGAGCTTAATTCTTCTAAAAAAGACATCCTGTCATTGTTTGTTTGATAGAAAAGAGTGCTGGCTGACAATTTGAATTAACTGAGAATGAACTTATTGTTTTATCTTTGTGTCTTTTGTCTAAATTGGCCATTACATTCTCCCAGAGCCCAGGTTGGCATCTTCACGTCTCATTTTGATGAACATTAAGCCAACTGGCTATGCAATGAGATTTGCTAAAAACATATCTAAAACAATTAACTGGTTAGTGATCAGATCAAATTTATTTTCTATCTACTGACTGATAAATAATCACTCACGCACTGTAATATAACCTACTTCTATACTACAAAATAGAACAGTATAGGGGAGTCATTCAGTAGCATTCATGGGATGAGGGATTTTTTGGTGGGGATTAAATTGAATCAAATGGGAACAAAAACAAAAAATCAAAGCCAGCAATTTATTTCTCAAAAGGGAATTTTTTTCCACATACTTCACAGCATCAGCCACAACATGAGACCACCTGCCTATTACTGTACACATCGCCCTTGTGCTGCCAGAAAATGTCAGACCCATCAGGGCATGTACTCTTGACCGCTGAGAGTTTCTTGTGATGTCTGGTATCAGAACATTGGCGGTGGATTTCTGTGGGTTGCGGGAATTGGAATGTGATCTGGGGAGTTTGCAAGCTGGGTTGGTGCTTTGGGCTCTTAGTACTGTTCCTTGGGCTGTTTTTGAGCAGCTTTTGCAGTTGCCGAAGGGTACTGCTCTGCTAAGGGAGGCTGCTGCCATTGGGGAGTGCCTTTGCAGGTAAGGGGGTTTGGGGTTAATTGAAGGGGCTGGCACATGCCAAAGAAAGACAAATCAGAAGCAGGATCCAGTTCTAAGCAAAGCAAAATGATTTTAAACCACTTCATCATCAGTGGTTTTAGCGTAATGGCTGATCCATGTATGTCTGCTATCCCTACGTCCCTATAGTTACTACACCATTATTCAGAGTAGAAGAGTACAGGACAGTACAGAATAATATAGTGACATAGATTTGTGGTGTCTCCCTACTCGTTATTCATGCGTAGTTTTCAAAAAAATGAACTTGGAAATTAATTAATGAGATGAATATGAAGTGGAGAACCACAGCTCACCAGTTTTCCATTCACTGTATTCATGGATTCAGCAATAAAGTTGCTGTGTTGGCTAATGTAAAGCCATGTCCACTGCAGGGCCCTTAAACAGAGATATGCAAAGGGCTATTTGCTCGACTTTATACCTTGGTCAGTTTAACTCACCTGCTTTTACAGCGAAAGAAACAGCCGTCCTTTAAATGTAGCTTTGTCTTAATAATATAAATTGAGATGGGTGTAAACGGTGATACTGATTTCATTTTTCATGGATAGAAATCATGTGTTTTTTGATTAAAATAAAAGAAAAAAAAAGCTTTCATTTGTTTTAGATCATCTATTGAAGCCTCTAGTAACCAGAATCTGTTTAAACACTATAATAAATGACCACTGGGCAGTTACTCCTCCACAAGCAGAAATCAGCAGATTGCGTATGATATCATCAACGATGGAAACGTGAAAACCATGTGCTAATTTTTCTTCTGTCGCCTCTCAGCTCCTGTCAGCAGGAGAAGCATATAGGTTCCTGAGCTTTCTTTGGGTTGCGTACGGGAGAAGAGAACCTCTATACTACCGGACAGCACTCACCTCTGTCCCGGGGGCTCCGCGAATTCACCGAATCCCGTCGCCCCCTTCCCCCTCTGCGTGGTCGTGCGTGCTGCTCCAGTTTTGCGGTGCACCGTCCCTTTAATCCATCTCCAGAGTCACCCCGAAATCCAAAACCTTCACTAATATTTAGAGAGAGCTCCGCCGTGAGGCTATTCTGGGATCATAGGAGGTTGGAGGAATGATGGAAGTAAGTGAGGAGACCTACAGAGAAGGAGCAGGGATGGCGAAAGAGAGAGAGAGAGAGAGAGGAGGGTTGCTGATGGTGGAAAGTCCAATTTGCCGCACTTGCTGGTAACGCGTTCCTTTCCTTTAAATTTCCTGGCTTTGAATAAAGTGAGAGATTCACGTGCGTCCACCCGGTTCCTCCCCTTTATTTGCCCATACAGGTTCCCCCTTTCCTACAAAATACAAAACAGTAATAAGTAAGAAATTCCCCCCAAAAATTAAAAAAATAAAGTCTGATTTTAAATGCACAGCATCCGTCACACGGTTTTCAGGTTACGCAGTCAGCCTCACAGAGCGCACATACACACACAAAGGCGTGGGGGGCGAGCAGGGGTGTGGAGGAGGGGAGGTGGGGGTACAGGGGGAGGAGAATCGTGGTGTGTGCGCTTACCATGGGGGGAGGAGACAGTCTGGTCCACACACTTGCTTCTATCTCCGCTGAATTCCTGTTACGGGGCTACAGCCGTGAGGCGACCAAGACAAAGGGGTAGATTTTGGTATGTGTACGTGTGCAGTGTGTGAGAGGAGCACATGAAACTTGCGCATGTGTGCGTAAAAGTGAGGGGGCGGTTTGGGAGATAACCTCTAATCTATTAGAACGAGAACGTTTCACAAACAAATATGATTAAGGCTCAGCATCAGCTACGCCCCGTGCTTCTGTAAATACCATCAGAGTCATTTGTTGGGCCTGAGATTTGTCGGTCATCGCCCAAGGATCGTGGCTCAGTTGTGTCCGCCTTTGTTTACTCTAAAGGGTGTGGCAGGCGGATGACCACCGTGGTGCATTTAAATTCCCCTGAAGGAACCGGTGCGGTGAGGACCGTGAACACGCGCTCACGCACTTTGTGATAGCTCTACCGACACCTCTGGTTTACTGACTCATCATGAATGACATTGCGGCAATTAACATCAAAGACTCGGCTGTGCGTACACACGTGCGTGCATGTGTTGTGTCGGTGGCACACGTGCTTGCAAAAGATGCTCTCTAAGAGATCTGTAGTCTTCTGCTCTCACGGTTATCAGTTCTCCGTGGAAGTGAAAACTGAACTTAACCATCCACACCCACAGCACCCACACACCTTCCCTAATTTAAAGAAAAAAATTCTTTTATTCCACGTCTGGCAGGTCAATAATTAAGTGTGATACATTCAGGGACACTGGCATCCCATATGTTAATATCGTGGCAGACTAATTTGAGTAGGTGCAGTTCAGGAAGTCTCCTGCTGACCAGCCTCCAGTGGATTTACACTCATTCAGATATTTGCACCCCCTCCACTCACCCCTTCTCTCTCAATCTCTGTCATTTGGCTGTGTGACACTGCTTGGTGCTAGATGAATGGGGGCGCCCCATTTAGTGTTTATCCTGTCTCCAGTTGCCAGGGAGTTTCTCTGGTTCTCATGGGGTACTCCCCCGTCTCCGCCTCCATCCCCTGCGCCCCTCCTGTTCCCCCCTGCCCTGCCTGAAGCCCCCACCTAAACAGCATCGCACACAAACCATGCAACCAACCCACCAATAATACCCAAGGGCTGGTCACAGCTGGCAGGAGCTAATAAACTCATCACTCACACTATCTGGCTCCTATTTACCCACTACACAAAGCACTAAAAGGAGGGGGGTGGAGGTGCTTGAACGCTCTTTTCTGCTTCCCACAGACACTTACACTTTTCTCAAGGTGGTGAATTCTGGTAATTATGAACACAGTTATAGAACTTGTGAAAGCCAAACATCACCACAATTGCATTTTCTCTAGTGGAGTTAGTGCGCTATCAGCACTCTTTACTATTTACCCCAGTTGGATGGTAATTGATTGCTGGAGGGGATGTACAATGGGGATTCTTAAGTTTGATTAAAATTTTCCTTGACTGGTGTTCACACATGTGACCCAATTATTTGTCTGAGCGAAAGGGCAACCATCTCTGTTCAGATACAAACATGTACGTGCACATTCAGACCCAGACTTGCAGCGCATGTTTACATGGCTAATGCATGCACAGAGCTTCTTGCAGTGCGCACATAGCATACACATGTTAACACAGTAAATGCAGACTTTCATGTCGATCAATTTAAGTGCACATGAAAGATATTAATTCTATCATTGCATGCCAGCACATTTACCCATCCATCCATGCAAACCCCAACTTTACAACTCGATTCTGATTGATTTTTTTTAAACAACCTATTCAGCTTACCCTGCGTGCTTTGAAGACACCTGACACAGAGGCCATGCTTATTTTATTATAAGGGAGAATCCAACCATGTGAGTGCAGAAAATGAAAGATTGATCTTCACTTTATCCAGCGTGGTCGACGTAGTGGAACTAAATCAGCGCCTGCCCCCATCCATCTATCTATCATCTCCTTCAACCAACACACAAGTTGTTATTGCTCTTCTGTGTTACACAGTTGTGGTATCAATATCAGCTTTGGTTTCACTAAGTGTCAGGTTTCATATAAGCACTCAATTTTCAGTGTCAAATAGCAAACGGGATTTTAAAAGAATATTAATATAGCTCTGATTGTGTTCCCTTGTAATTTGAAAGACAATCAATAGAGAAATCTGAAACAGTGATTTGTTTTGGCATGTTATGTAGGCCAGCGCTTCATGGGGTGGTTGATGTTTGGCTGACTAGCAAATGAACATGGGGATGCAGAGATAATCACATAATATAGGATGCACTCTCACTGAAGGTGGCTTTTCTTTTCCCAAAAGTAAATAAGTGCACGTCTCTGTCACACTGTCAACATAATGTCCTCAGTGGTAAGTCATTCTGTGCAGGTAATGCCACTCCACAGTCTATGCTCTTGTGCTTAGGGACAGCTTCAAGTGCCACTGTGTGGCTAAGAGCTGTCATTACATGACAAGTTAAACAAAGCCATTATACCCTGAGGTGAAGTAGTGCTTCAACCTTTACTTGAGTAGCCTCAGGAACACTGGCATTTGTTTGACAAGTCTATTAGGTTGTGATACCATTGATTCTGTGCTCTTTTTGTGTTTCCAGACTGCACTTTACTTTGATAGGGCTCGTGGCAGATAAGAGGAGGATTTCACTGTGTTATTGGCTTCAGCATGTTAAAATGTGATAAGGATATTGATTGAGGGCTTACAAAGTGTTCACATTTTATCAACATTTCGACAAGCCAAAAATCATAATCACCCACAATTCTCACACAAATCAAGTGCTTAAGTGCTCCATGGTAATAATTTGCTATAGCAGAGGCACAGTGGTTAGGATTTGTTCAGTTAGTTTGATAGAACAGATATATTCTGCAGCTTGACTTTGACTCTGCAGTTCTATGCTGTCAGTGTTCGTTCTTCTTAATGCATTTGTTGTTGTGACTAAAATGGCCTTCTGCTACTAACATTTTAACAGTTCTGTCAAGAGACCAGATACACCTCAAAACGTCATTGTTTAATGGAGGACTGGGAACACTGTGGCACATTAAAAGGAAAGAGTGCAGGTTTACTGCTTTGTTTACCACAGTGGCAGACAGCCCAGACTATCAGTACAGAAAGAAAGATGGATCTCCTGACCATTAAACTAAAGGGTATAAAAAGTCCTCTGAGATAAAAATTTTGGTCAGTAAAAACTGTCCAAAAAGTAACAATATATATAGGATTCTACTTATTTTTTGTCCATAAATGATGCCAAACAGACCGACAATCCTTTAAGAACCTGCTAATCATTTACTTGGTCATGCTTACTCCCACCGGATAGTTGTTCTAAAATAAAACTAATTGGTAGAAAACACATGTTGAGTCTGATTTGCTGCTATGCTCTTACACCCTTAGAGAAAATGCTGTTTCCTGATTACAAAGTTTTTTTTAATTAACATTTTTGGTTCTGAACTTTTTAATCACTTTGACACTTGCGACAGGACGAAGCAGCTTTATCTGTAAAAAGCATTAAATAATAAAAACAATTAAATACGGTTGACTAAGTTCAAATCCATTAAAGTAACTTGCTTGTAGTGTTTACTGCTGTTTCCTGTCCTTAAATAATAAGAAAAGCTCAACATTTTTTGCTATCCTTTGTTTCCATTCAAAGTATGAAATAATGCCAGAAAAATAAGTATATAAATGTTTATTTCAAAACATGAGAATGACCATTTATGGTAAAATTCAATAATATGCCCTATATAATTTTTATGACGGGTAACTTTAAAAGTATTTCTTTAAATATCCAGTACAACAAGCTCTTTCTCAATAAAGATTTAAAATGTTTTTTTTCCTCATAGACACCATGGGATGTGAACACAACCACTTCACACCACACCAGATTTTGAAAAATTTAAATGTACATCAGTACCATCATCAGCCATGTTAACTTTCACTGCTATCAATTTTTTCTTAAACTTGCTGTCAAATCCCCAGTGCTTGCTTAAAGAACTGAGAGACACACAAGACTGACTATCCCAATACAGTTAGGTGTCGTTACATTGTATAGTGCTGGAGCGAGTTCGTAAAACCTTATTTCCCAGATCCTCTGCTCTCCATGAGAACTGCATGGCAATATTCAGTTTCTGTCTGTCATTGTTTCTTCAGAAGTTGATTACTTAAATTCATCTGTTTGTCATTTTGCTGGAATAAAACCTGAATCCACACACTCGCCAGTGTCCATAGCCGCAGGAAGCAGGGATTCAGTGCCATCCAGTGGTGGACTGAGTAACTGAAAGCGAGTCCCACATGCAGCCAGTTTCTGAAGAACCTCAGATCTTCATAGCTCCCAATGGCTGATTTAAAGCATGGAACTTAATTTACGTTATAGAAAAAAAGTGGAGAAGAAAATGTGTAAAAGCATACATCTATTTCAAAGATATGTTAAAAAGATGAAATCTCACCCATCAGATCTGCAGGTACTGAGTAAATTGCAATCCACACTCAGTGTTTTTTACATGATTGTTTTAGTAATGAAAAATAGTGGATATATTTATTCCAAACCCATACCCCAGACACACGATTCAGAAAATTAAAGGGGTTTTTGATTTAGTATTGCACTTTTATAAAGGTGGTGTAGTCACGTGAGGCAGCTTATAAAAAAAGATGCTAAAAACTCAGCAGAGGCTGAGATGAACAGCTCTAGCATTGGCCAAACTAGAAAAACACAACACTAGAACCCGCATTGTCCTGACTGCATCTTTTTAATAGACCTTCCGTGGCCTTAAGAGCTAATATTTGTGGTACAAGCTTTGCTGAAGCTGAAGCTGAAATCCCTTATGTCTTTTAATCACTGGGTCAGGGGAAAGTCACCTTTTTTAACTAAACTTTTCAGGATATTTGGGTTTAATGGCTTTAAACTATTTCACTCTGCAGACTTTCAAATTATTGCAAATTCAAAAACAGTTTGTCCTTTTAAAGTTACTAGCAGAGGAGAATTACCATCTCACAAAGTGACGTATTGTAACAGGAGAGAAGCATATAAAAATATCCAAAAAGAGTATTTGACTCGTTGGGTATATTTACTGCAGAACAACATAAGAAAAGCTGCAAAGCGTCAATGCACGTAAGGCTTGCTTCAGTTTCATGGGATCTGGATTGTTGCCCCAAACGAGAATTGTTTTGGGATTGTGCAACACTTTTATTTTCATCATTCATAATTTTAGGAAATTATTATATTGGTTAATTGAAATATGCTATTTTGTTTCTTTTTCTTATCCTATGTATTGGATGTGTATGTGGATTCATTCAATTTTGTTAAAGTTAATTGTGATTCTTCTGTGCTTTTGCAATTATCCATATGTGCTTGTAGGCCTTTTCAGCCAGCACAACACACCACATTTTTGATTTATTATAGTTCCTACAGCGATTCCTCATGTGACCTACTGTTTTCCACAGTAAGCACCGTGGTTTCTGGATTCCCATTCCAGTTTGTCGGTTATGTATTAATGGGGTTACGTTCTGCTTTTTATTTAAATATTACATTGCTTAATTAATATTTCATGGATGACATCAGCTCTTCACTTGCAGAAAAATATTTTTAGTTGCATTTTTAAGTAAGTGTGGAAATAATTCTCAGCATGAAAATTATTAGGTTGCAGTAAGTAACATTGTGAGTAAACACGTACTGTTATAGTTCAGCAAACGCCACATAAATGTAACCCATACCAATAAAGCCATCTTCCCGCGGCTATGCAAGCAATACCTCACTAACCCTGTTGCAGTCCTACAGGTCAGGAGTTAATCAAGTCTCACTGCTTACAGTCGACTGGTTAGCATTTGTCCTCTCCAAAGTGTTCAGTGCACGTGATAGGTTAGCCTTCTGTCTGTCCAGGCTAGAAGTATTCCGTGTTTGGATAGTTGTATTTCCAGCACCTTGTTGGTTGGCTCGATTTCGCTCCAAACTAGTGGAAGTGCGCGACTGGACAGTCCTTTCTCCTATCAAAGTATTAACAGGGCGCACTTGGTTGGCTCTGCCTCTGTCCAAACTGTTAACTGTGTTTAACTGGCTGCTTCTCCCATGCTCCACAGTCCCAGGCCCACCTGACTGGTTAGCCCGCCCAGTCTGCTGATTATTCAGGGTTTGCAGCTGGCTGGTCCTGTCTCTCTCAGGGAGCCTGGGCTGAGTGGAGCTACTTCTGTCTGTATTAATAGTTTGTATCCTCTGTCTGTCTCTGTCCCTATCAAGACTAGTATCCCTGCGTACCAGTCCACTCCTCTCTCTCTCCAGACTGCTCTGGATCTCAGCTCTCCTAGCCAGAGCCTCTCTCAGCTGGGTGCGGAATATCTCGATCTTTGCCTGCAACTCCTGGAGCTCCCCTTCCCATAAGCTGGTCTGAGCACCTCTGGTTCCCATGGGAGACAGCACCAAACCTGTGGAAGCCAGAGTCGAGACAGGGCCCCCGTTGACATGGAGGCTAATCTGTGGAGGAGAAGTAAAACTCCCCAGGTTGCCAAGCCCCAACCCTCCGAGGCCAAGTCCAGGACGGCCAACCATCCCAGGCCTGCCGCGCACTGAGGCGGTGTGTGTGCGCAGGCGGTAGCTGTGAAGCGTTTCCAGGTCAAAGTGCACGCGTTTCTCCTTGGGTTCATTGGATGGTGAGGAGTTGCCCGTGTCCCCAGCTGACGTGGGAGGGGATGGTGGAGGAGGCTGATGCTGTTTCCTGTGTAGGGTGCAGTTCTCCGAGATACAAGAGGGGCTGGTGAAGGAGAGAAAGATCACAGCAAAGGGAATACACAGAATGAGATATGCTGTACTGCAATGCAAGGACTTTTATATATAATGTAGGATAATTATACCCAGTAAACCAAATGTAGAGTGTAGTGATATTATCTGACTTAACACTACATCTTTTGTCTCAATTATAATTTATCTGTTAGGGCTTCTTTTTTAAATTAAATAAAAGATTTAAACCCATTACAGGACTTTCACAAAAAAAAATCTCCTTCACAATTAATTTTGTTATCAAGTCATAGAAATGTAATAATCTGCCACAGTAGCACGAATGGTCTAACCTGCTTCTAATATGATTATTTAAGAAAAAAATAGTTTGACGTTTGGGCAAAATATGCTTATTCATTTTCTAGCAGAGGGTTAGATGATGAGATTGATAAGACTCTAGACTGTACATATGAAACTGTTAGCAGCTGCCAAGCTCAGATTAAACAAGATATAACGGCTTTAATTACTGAGCTTTGCTGAGAGGTGCTGGTAAGTAGATTTTATTGCATTTGGACAGAGTCTGCCCATTTCCAGTCTTTATGGCTTTATTTTTTAGCTTGCTGCTTCATATTATTGTTATTATCCAACTTAAAGCAAGAAAACAAATAAACATTTGCCTCCCAAAAACAAAAAGTCATGCTCTCTTTTTTTTATTTTTATGAAGTAAAATAATCAGTTTTTGCGCTTCCAACAACAAAGTGACATCTGTTAAACACACAAACAGAAGAAAATAGACAACATAGTGGTGCATTAATCACTTAGTGAATTCATTACTTTTGATCAAGGCCGGCCATTTCCTTTCCAACATCCTCATATGTGGTGTGCAGGGCTCTGTGAATTTTCTGCAAGCAGAGAAGATGATTAGTAACATGGAATCTGTTAAGACGCCATCAGATTTGAAATAAATCAGGAGAGATGAATTTGCAAGGGTTATTATTCTATCCAGCTGCAGAGAACATCTGTGACAGCCGTTCCTGCTATAGTGCACTTTTGAATAATTTACTCTAATAATTGTAATTCAGTGAGAGACGGTTCCTTTCTGCTCAGTGTTAACGCGTCAGTTCCTTGAGGCCTTTTTCATTTAAGTATCAAAATGCTTAGGTTAGCATGATCAAAAAAACAACTTTAAAGTGTGACTATGCTTTAATATTTCCTGCGGGAAATGAGGCTTATTCTAAAGATAAGAATAATATTGAGGGTCTGACACAGATGCCAATGCCTCATAGCGGAGCTTCTTTTGTGATGAATGCTAGAGGCTGCCCGCGAGTGGTTGCCCTTTTAGAGAGATGTAGCAAATGAATATGAGCAATATGAGCAGTCTTGATATTTACACTGCTAGTTCCATTATTCACTCAAAAAATGTTGCCACTGGCACCTCATTTGGTAATGGCCAGAGCCTCATAACAAAACCAAAATATGACCTTTAAATATTCAATTTGTTGTTTCTTTGGTGGATGTTGTCATAAACACATTTGCTGTCAGAAACTTTCTGCAATTCACATTTATACACTGACTTTGTGAAGAAAATATAACATATTTGAATTTTATGTAAAATAACGAATATTTAAAATTATTTCACAGATGAAATCTGTATAAATAGCTTCATATAACGATCTGTCTCTTCATCTGTCTGAGAAAAGGCTAAACAAACAAAGGCACGAATGCATAATGTGTCTTTATAAATCAATTAATAAAACACTGCCAGTGGTAAGATTTATTAACTTTTTACTTACAAATTGACTATTCAAGAACCTAATTTGTATTAATTAATGTAATTAACTTAATGGAAAGACATGTTTAATTGAATATGTCTGCTATCACAGACAATTCAGCTTTAGGAACATTTAGTCTAATTTTTGACTTTTTAATTTTTAACCAGTAGAGGGCGTTGGTTATCTGCAAGAAAAGTGTGAGCTCCAGGGGGCAAGGATGTCTCACCAACAGCAATATACATATGAGCACACATGCATATAGCCTTTGACTGTGCTCCTATGTGTGTCTTTGGTGTGCACGAGAGATCATGTGAGTTTTAAATGTCTGAGCATAACTCTTTGTGCTCAAGTGCATGGCATGTCTTGCTAGCATGAAAGATGGTGTGGCCTTATGTTTACTCACCTGGCTGGTGTGCAGCCAGTACTGAAGTGTGTGGCTACGCCGGAGGCGAGGGATGACCAGGTGATAGAAAGTGTGTTCACCTGCCAAGGTCAGCAAGGCTCCACCTACCCCCATGCATAACAACACGAACAGGCCTGAGAAATGCTGGATTCCCATCTGTAGAGTCTGAGGGGGCGGTGACAGAAAGAGAGCATGAAAGAGAGAGAGTGAGGGAGAAGTTGGGGGAGTGACACAGATTACTGAAGACTTAAGCCGACAGAGAGGAAAATACAGAGATTGATGATTTATATTTACATAATTACCATTTAGGCCACTTTTTGTAAACGAGCACTTGATATTCTGCTGTTGTGTATCTAGTTTGGCTGTGTAAGCCCATAAGAATATTAGTCAAGAGAAGAGGACAACAGCGTAAAAGACATTTTTGGAAAGAAAAGGGTGTAGAGCAGCACGGCAGCGGAGAATACGGGGGAGGCATAAAAGAGAGTAATAGAAAGAAACAGCAGTTTGCACAGAGATGGCAAAAAGAGACGATGGTTAATTGAAGAGCAGCTTTTCCCTATTTGATTTGCCTAAACCCACCCTGACATAATGTCTATCTCGTATGAGGCATTCATCGGCCTGGAGGAAGTGGAAGAGGCAGGGACAAGAGCAATGCTCTCTAATCATGTTTCCTCCACCCGACTCATTTCTGCACTGTCTCCGATAGCAATTAGCCCCATGCTGACACCACAAATTCATCAGTGACAACACTGACCTCCTTTTGCTCCTAATCCAGAGGGCAGGTTCACACCAACGCCTACATTGTTAGAAAGTAGCCAGCTCTCTGCACTTCAAATGGGATGAACAGTAATAGCTTTCCGATGCAGGGTGAAGTTAAGGTTTTCGTTTCACTGGAGAAACCTATGACTGCATAATTGCATTTGTTGCTATATTATGGTTTAACTTTGAAGTGGGATTTAAAAGAGATGGCCAAAGGGAGTTGAATAGCTTCTCTATTCGCAAACAAGAGATGTAGATACGGATATTTTGCTCTGTCTAGAGATTTCCAGTTCTTTAAAAGGAGTGCAAGTAAAAGGGAGGGCAAGAACTCAGTGTACTGTAGCACACACATGATACAAATAAGAATCGACACTCAGACTGTGCGTGCCTGTAACTCTGGTTAAGGTCAGTAAATAGGCCCGAGTTTATGTGATTGTATGTCTTTGTTTGTGTGTGTGTGAAAGTGTCTGTCAGTGTATGTGTGCCTAGCTGGCAAGCAATCCAGTCTGTGTCCCAAAGGGAGACTCATTTATAGAAGTACAGCAGCAGAAGGCTTTGCTTAACACACAACACACGTACACAATTCATGAACACACACTCCCACGGATGACTTACCTCAGTGACTGCAAAGACTCTCTTTCCGCAGGGTACAACCTTATACCATTTGTCATGTAGCATGTCCATGAAACCGTCAGACTTGTAGCGACTGACGAACTCTGACACATTACGGGTTAGAGGAGAACCCTGGGGAAGGCCAATACCATAGCCTGAAAGAGGACACAGACACAGATGTAAATACGTGTGCTAAAGGTAACCAACCTGAGAGCTACAGTCATGCCTCAGGAAGATAGTGTCTAACTCGGTGTTTTTTTTTTTTGCAGTAAAACCAAAGTCAGACAGTTGCACTTTGCCAAAGGGCAGATGGCCTCTGGAAAAAGAAGATTTACGGTTTACAGTCTTCAGATTGAATCATAAATAAACTATGTTTTCTGGCAAAGTATTTCCACCTATAGAGTGCAAATACAGTGTCCCAAGATTCACCTGGACAACAGCTCTGTATAAAAGTGGAAACCCCCCCCAGCTAAAGCTGTTGGAGGTTGTATTACAGAACACACAGTGGATCAACTTCAAGTATTGTGTTGTTTGAAGCTTCTTTCGATATTGCCCAAGAAGTTTATAACTACAAACTCTAATCAGATCTAAAGCATAGAAAAGATTAGATGTTATTCCCAGAGGTATAGCAATAGGTGATCAAGACACACAACCAAGTGGTCTTTCATGACCCGTGTGACCTTCAGGAAAATATAGCAGTCGTTCTTCATTAGTCTTTCCTTTTTAAAGTTCCCATTCAATTAATTTTCCCTACTAGTGCTTGTTTTAGATGCAGAAAGAGCTGCCAACCATCAGGGTTTCAAATAATTATTCTTAAATGTTCTAATTTAATATCATTCCCGCTGAGACACGATTTAGTCTTTTCTACTCTTTTATGTTTGTTTGGTTTCAGACTTCAGGGTCAGAGTGTAACAAGCTGGCAGCTCTGTCTGATATCAGTCTGCTTCTGTGTCTTGAGTTTGGGGAAGAAACCTGCTTAAATGCGCATAGATGATTAATGATTTTATCTCAGTAACTTAGATGTGTTTCAGAAAGATTTCCGCATATGTCCAAAACTTCCTGTGATTTCAAAACATGTCAAACGCATCAGTGATGAGCTTATGGAGCGAGAATCGAGGCTGATTTAAGATAAAATTATTTTCTTCTTATTCTGAGAGTAGTTAGTAAACTGGGAACAACCTTTCTAAACTCTCAGCAGTGCCTTAGAACTTGGTTTTCAGACATTTTGAGAAAGAAAAAACATCCTCATGTTGGAACTCTTCCTCCTTTTCCCATCTGGCGGAGCTGTATTAACTCAAAATTCATAATCATATTTTGGTGGATTTAACAAATACCCAGCCTTATTAGAGGCTTCTTCAATGAGTAATGGTGTGGTGTTTCTTTCTTTTCATGTTTTTATCAGGGGGATGAATGCACGTGTTCTTTGCTGCTGAAATAAATATACCTATGAAATAAATATACCTGTGTGACATGGTATGAGATTTTCTATGTAACAAAGTGGTTCTGGTGACAAACCCTAACAACATGAGAGTGGAAAGGAAACAAATTTAAGATTATATCTCCACAGTCTACTTTACTTGCTTACACAGTCTTCATCAGCCTTGTAAGTCGAAAGCTACGTTGCTGGAGAGAAAATATGCTTCTCTCCAACATAACTCAGAATGGAGTTTGCAGCTGTTTGGAATGTCAGTTTTAGAAACATTTATGATTCTTTGGATTTTTAATTCTATTTATGATAATGAAAATAGTTAGGTCTGCCTCTTGAGACCTTATAAGGCATTCTAGACAAGTTGTATATGTCACATCTGATACTCATTTCCATTCCAAATGCTCCAACTCCACCCCATTCTCTGTGAGTCAGGCCATTTTAAGGCTGATATCAAGTAGTCTGATCCCAGCTTAAGGAATGGAGTGGGATCAAATCTGACTCCACCCTTTAGAGTTCCTTCAGTGGAAAGTATGCAAATATACATATTTTACCTGACTGTTTCTTATGTTGGTTAGATTCCCTTTGGTTACAGTCACATGGCAGTGCTCAGACTGTGGTGATGAATTATTGTCTTGTAAATTACTTTTATGTAAATGAAATTCTCTTTATGAGGTCTTGGTCCAACACAGCATCTTGGACTTCTGGTTCTGCTGTGAGGAGTAAATGTAGTAGATGTAAAAATGTCAAAGTTAACTTCTTGTGTTATTATTCTTCACTTGTACATCAAACTTCCTTCTCTTGCCCCTCTAAATGAATGTTAATGGTGTCTTTTTTCCATTTCATTTCTGCTTTAGCCTTTTCTCCCTTAAATTTCACTACATTGTGCTCCACTGTAGAAATAAGATTTATAACACTATAGCATATTACTTTAGAGGTTTTTATAGGTTTTACTCCATTTGCATATCCTGTTTGAAATATACTTTAAAGTGAGCACAATCTTTCTAAATCTGGAACTAGACTTACAGATTCTGTAAAAAATAAAACACCTCCTTCCTCTCACCAAGCCTCACCAGAGCTACTAGCTGCAAAACACTTTTCAAAGCCTGATGCTGATCATCCACTCTGGGCTCACTTCACATTCGCACCCTCCAGTTACAGATACAAGACCTTATTTTGTTGAAAGGCCAAACAAAGGTTGGTTCCACTCCATGTGCACAGGAAATTGATACCATACTGATATTATAGCCCTTTTATGAATCCTGTTCTTCTGATGACAGTAAAAAAGAAAGAAAGCTGCCTTAGCTGCTCCCTTATTCACGAGGGGTCGCCACAGTGGGTAGCTCTGATGATGGTGTTCCTCTTTAATTATGTAAGTGTAGCTTTCTGTCGGAGGTAGTTATTGCATCACTTTCTTGACAGTATTAATAAGTACTTTTCACTTTCACATCATGGACGGTGAAGAAAAAACATCTTGAAGTGAAAAAAATACAGAATAAATAAAAGTATGTCTTTTTTTATCTGATTAAATATACAAAATGTCAAGATCAGGTATAGTTTTAGACTGTTTTTTCATACACTTCTGTGGAAGACTCTTAAGCCATCCTTCATTTCTTTATATTTTGCTAACAAGGAGCCAGAATATATATTTTTAAACTGGTGTAGAAGAACTACACTACTGGTGTAGTTCTTCAGGTTTTCTTTGATTCATTTTCACTCCAACCCTTGTATCTGACATTTTCAGATGAATTTTGTTTGATTGTTAAG
Organism: Perissodus microlepis; assembly: GCF_051167445.1. Classification (NCBI taxonomy): domain Eukaryota; kingdom Metazoa; phylum Chordata; class Actinopteri; order Cichliformes; family Cichlidae; genus Perissodus; species Perissodus microlepis. The sequence continues at coordinate 18,055,698 of NC_140479.1, read as the reverse complement.
CCACTTAACACTGACCTACAAATCATTCAAGCATAAAAGGAAATTGGACAAGTGGGGGACAAAAAAGGGGGTAACTACAAGACATGAATACTATCTGAAAGTCATTTCCTCAAGAAATAGGAAAAATTCCAGTAAAGAACTGGATCTGGTTAATCAGTTGATCCATGCACTGTCTGTAAAAGCCTCTCCAGAAATGGTCTCAGTGGAAGGGCGGCTGTGAAGAAGCCATTCTTAAGAAATGGAAACAGGGAAAAAAGAAATTTGAAATCTCTGGTTTAGATCATTGTCAATATGATTGCAGGAAGTCAGGAAAGAGGTAAAACATGGAGCAGCTTCTGTTATGATTTGGGGTTAAATTTCAGCCAGTGGCAAGGCTGTGGGAAACAGGGGTGCTGGGGATGCATCATGCCAAATGCAAAAAATAGATACATAAAGGTGTTGACTGCTCTGTCTTAAGATACCTTATAGTTGGAAGATACTACGAGGTTTCTAGTACACTTCACCCCAAGCTGTGCTCATGCACACACACGCATGAGTGTGCATATCAACACCCTCAATTCCAAGGACTTTTCTACAACTCTGGCCAGCGGAGATCTTGTCAAAACTGATGGAATTATGAACAAAGAAAAGTTCAGTCAGATTTTGATCCATCATGCACTAGCATCTGAAAAGAACTTGACTGGCAACGGCTTAATTTTTTCAGCATGTCAATGATCTCACTGTCATTGCAGTAAAAGCATACCTGGCTAGAAAAACACATAATGGAACACTATCAGTCATAGACTGGCCTCCTTAGAGCCCAGCCCTCAACAGTATTAAAGCAGCGTGGGATCATCTTGACAGAGAATAAAAACAAAAGGCAGCTGACATCCAAAGAAGAGCGTGAATGTCCTTCAAGAAGCCTGGGGAACTATTCCTGAGGACTACCTAAAGATATGACAAGCTTGCCTGAGAGAGTTCACGCTGTGTTGAAGAAGAAAGGTGGTCATACCAAATACTGACATCCAAGCTCATAAGAATTGCGCCAACTCTGTTTCTGCCTTATATACTGATATACTATGTTTCCATTTATTTTTGCACACTTCATCACCATTTCTTTTTTCCCTAGCAAAATCATAAGAAATGAGGGGTAGTCTGAAACCTTTGCATAGTACAAATCTTTTGCCCATTACATGCTATATACTGATGCAGTCATTGTTATGTTCCAGAATGCTGTTGTAATGCTGCCAAAACAAAGTTGAAATGTTCTGTAGAATATGAAAACAATAGATGCAATCATTTGCAAATAATTTGCACCTTATTTTTAGTTAATTTAGTTTCAAATATTGTTTCAAATATTGAAACAAAAGAAATTCATTTTGTTCATTTTATTTTATAAAAAAAAGCTAATTTTAAATTTGACAGTACCAACATTCATGTGCGCTGATGCTGGTGGAGTCCAAAGGTGATCCTCAGCCACACCATGTTTTCATGTCTATGAATTGTAAATTGTTTGGGGTGAATGACTCACCGAATGGTTGGTCTGCACCATAGTCTGCCTCTGCCATTTGAATCCATCTGCTCAGTGGTCATTCATCACCCAGTGATTTCCACTTCAGAATGGTGCCTGTTTTAAATGCAGTGCTGCCTCAGAGTTCGAAGATCACGGCCATTCATTACTAGTTTCAGCCTTATCCCTTTCAGCCTTATTTCTGGATTCTCTGAATTTTTAAATACTATTTACCACAGATGCCAAAATCCTATTTTGTCAAGTATTTTCCCATGCACCGTTTCAATAGTCATGTCCTAGATAGAATAGAAAGTAATATCTCTGTTTTTCTTTTTATGCCAAATCATCTTAATTATCTAATTAAAGTTACTGTGTGTAAAATTTTCGCCACTAGATGTCAATAGATTGCAGATTGGTGTTAACTGAGTTCTGTTTTCTTACCTTGCCCAATTCGAGTGCATAATCCCAGCTATGGTGGCTCCTATTAGGACAAACTTAGACTGTGCACAGACTGTACGGCATAAGAGCTGGGCTGAGCCAGTGTATTTGTACTGCTGTCTGGACCGAATCTGGATCAACCCTAGATTTGTTCCTTGACTGTGCAGGCTGTCTATCCTCTGTTTACCTCAGCTGCCAATGCCGGGTGAGAAGCATCCACTTTTATTTACTCTGTTGGAAACTGTAAAACCTTGTGACAGGAGTCCAGTACGAGTCCAATATGAGTCAGAGATGCTAATTCTGACCGATGACAAGGATACTGAGGTGAACTGAGGATATGCTGAACTTTTCTGTCAGTAAGACTGCTGTTCTTGCTGCTCGTAGCTACTGTTAGCGGACTTTTTGGACACTCAAGCCTAATATTAGCTGGCATAATGCTAGCTTAAAACCAGCTGTTGTTGTATAGCCAGCTCTTGTCATCTGTCCAGAAATGGTTGCATATCTAATTTGCTCTTCTTTGCCTTTGGTGTACTATTTATAAGGGTTGTCTCTAGCCACATGAAGTAAAAAAAAAAAAAAAAAAGACTTATTCCACCAAATACGATTAGTTGGAAGGGACATGTCCTTTTTGACTGCTGCATTTAAATTTAATGAGAAAAATGGTGGCTTCCACAAACCCGTGTCTGCTCCTACTATATGTGTTTTTTAATTGTTTATTTGATAACATAAGATAAGATAAGATAAGATAAGATTTGATTTTGTTGATCCTACGCTGGGGAAATTTTTGCGTTAGCTCAGATCAGGTACAGATATCAGAAGGAAAATACAAAAAATACAAATAAAATACAAACAAATAAAAATAAGTAAGATAATACACTATATACAACGGTAGCATACACAGTATGTGATTATGGATATGGTTGTGGAAATATGCAAGACATAAACTATATAGCTTAACATAACTATTCTACCACTACTATTCCTATGTACATGCACACGCACATGTACACACTTGAGACAGCATCAGTTTGTTGGAAGATGTAATTACACACTAATCTAAGTATATTTGTGAGCACAATATCTTTTTTTCCCTATTAAATAACCTAAATAAAAATTACTAACTGCACCTTTAAATGGTTGTAAGATACTCCATTAAATGTGTTATTTTTTTTGCATAAACACAAATTATTCTGTTTTTTATTACCCTCTTACTACTTCCCGAGGTTTAATGTGATTTGTTGTGTTTGTACAGTTTTTAATGACTGCATGATTGTAGTTATATTCATTCTTTTACAAATCCTCCCGGCTTTGTTTTTTTTTAGACAAACCAAGGGGTGTACAGTACAGTTCAACTAGAGTTAAATGTCACAGATGTGAAACTGATAGCTTAAAAGGTCTATCAAATTATGCAGCCAGTAATGCAAATCATTATTGTAGTGCATTAAATATTAATCTGTTTTTTATTTATAGAAATTGTTTCTTCGTCATCATCATTAATTGTTTGGTAATGCCTTAGAAGTTTCCCCTTTTGCTTAAAACACCACCAGCAGCAGTTGGAATAATGAGAGCAGACAAAGCAATAAAATACAGAGTAGTTACAGCAATAAAATTATATAACTCCAATATTTTTAATTAAGTCACAGACTTAAGTACAATCTTCCACCAGTGTTTATTGCTTTAATTTCTATAGCAGCACATTCAAGTGTTGTTTAATAGCTGGAGAGGATTGCCTCTCTGCCCTTCACAACTTACTCAAAAGGGATCTGTTTTGCATTACGACCACTATTTCTACAGGTGAAAAGTGAAAGAAATGTGTTCCTCAGCTTTGACTCAAAAGAGAAGACCCTCTTTAAAATGTATTGCTATACCAAACCTCCAGGGATTGTTTGTTTCATTTCATCTGTACTGCAGTCACAGACACAGTCATACCAACAGGGGTTTTGTGTGTGTCTCTGTGTGTGTGTGTGGCTGGCTCAGACTTGGCAGCTGTTTGTCAGTGTGTTTATGTGTGTGTATGTGTGTTATGGGGCTGTCAAGGTGTATGAGCCCGATGGGGGTTGTGGACAGAAACAGAGAATAGCGAAGGTTCACGTAGCTGTCACACTCTGCTTCCTACATGACAAAGACTGCCAAAGCCTCCATCTCTTTGCTCTTTCCTTCCTTTACCGACCCTTCCTTTCTCATTCTTCTTCCTTTCGTCTTCTCTTCCCCCCTCATCCTTTCTCTTTCCCCATCCAATGTCTTTTCTCTCCCACCATTGCCGCTGGTCTCTTCCTCTGTTAGTCCACTCTTTATCTCTGTCATCCCTTCGCTTTCGTTCAATTTCTGCTTCAGTTCATTCTTCTCTTTATCTCTCGGCTCCTCTCCCGAGTCCACTGCTTTGTCTCTGTATGTCTCGCTCCTCATGCTTTTTTTTTTCTTTCAAGCAGACAGAGAGCATTTTTCTGTCATCAGCATATCTCCATCCACAATTCTTTAGAGCACTCAGTCAAATACTGAAATGCAAGTGGGCAGTCACTTGTCATTTGTTTTGATTCTTTCCACCAGACGTTCACATTTTCACTGTCACTCAAATCCCCCCACACACTCAAAGACACACCGGTGCCCGTCGAGTTTTACTTAAAAGCACTGGGTTTGTAAAAAGCTCAGCTTATTTCAAAAACACAGATGATCTGTTCAACCTTTACAGTTACATTTTTTGTAAAAAGTGCATTTAATATTGGGTTCGTGTTCCCCTAAGCACACCAGCTTATTAGTGAGTATGGGCTGTATTAAGTCACTTTCATGGCTCATTGCCTACATTCATTGCTGTTATTGAGGTTTGACTATTTGCAGGTGTTTTACTCTTACATTAGTTACTGTTTGAAAAGTAAAGCACATATTTTTTTGTGCACAGGTGGATTTTCTTGCTATTTTGTAGGTGTAGTTTTTCCAATTGTGTGAAAGCTACTAAGAAGGAAATTTAAAGTACAGTTGGAGGAATATTATAAAATATATATCAAGGTGAATAGATGATCCAAATGAGTAAAATAGAGAAAGACTGTGACCAAGGTGCTAAAGTTGAAGCTTCCAAACAATAGCCAATGTCATGGTGCCTACAGCCATCATTTATATAAAGTCCAAGAACACGACCTAAAATTTCACTGAAGAAAAACAAATGGATTTGCTGTAAATTTGACTTGTGTTACATTAAACATCAAAGAGCATACTCCCTATTTCATGTTTTTTTAATGTACTTTTACTTCAGTTTTTTGGAGATACAGTAATTTAATAAAAAAGTTTTAAATACGCCCTACTCTCCAAGCAAAACGTGAAATGTGGACTCTCTAAATAAATGTATAACGTTGTGTAACCCTGCATGAGTTAGGCAGTTACAAACTCCGGTGCTTCTGTGAGAGTGGTTGCATCAATTTAGTTTTTCAGCAGCATCTCCTAGGCAACATAAATAGCATGTGTTATCCCACCAACCTCTTAAAATATGAGAAAAATCCTGTTTGGTGCATGGATATGTGGCCTTCAAGTGACGCTGGCTTTCAGCTTTAATCTGTAATTTTGTTTCTTCAAATTGGTAAGAGATGTGCAGGTAAAAGCAGCAGGGGCAATTTTTAAAAGAAACAACCAGCACATTTCGAACTTCAGCTATTTCTGTATTTAACTCGATTTTAAATAGCTGCCTGAGAAAACAGGTTTTCAGACACTTTAAATATTGCTGGTTTTCAAAGTCTGAGGTCATGTTTCGCTGCTGGAAAATGGGTTCTCGTGAGAGAAGCAGAAAGTGGAGTTCAACTATCCTGGGATCTTATTCATGAGTGATGGGAAGGTGGAATGTGAGGTGGAATGTGAGGTGGACCAGCGGATTAATCCAGCATCTTTGTGGTTGTTTTGGTACTGTTGTAGTAAAGAGAAAGCTGAGCTAAAAGGTGAAGCTTTCAATTTACCAGTCCATCTAGATTTCAGACCTCACTGATGGTCATGAGATCTGGGTAATGAGTTTCCTCTGAAGGGTGTATGAGTTCAAAGATAGGCTGGGGAGCTTGAAGTAGAACTGCTGCTCCTCTGTGTTAAAAGGAGCCAGTTGAAGCCGTTTAGGCATCGGGTTAGGATGCCTCCTGGGTGCCTCCCTCTGCAGTGTTTCTGCACATATCCAAGTGGGATGAGATCCCAGGGTAGACCCACAACCCACAGGATAGATTATATATCTTATCTGGATTGGGAATGTCTCAGAATGCTCCAGGAGGAAATGGAAAGTGTTGCTGGGGAGAAGGACATTAGGAATATCCTGCTTAGCCTGCTCCAACCACAACTCAACTTTTGATAAGTGGAAGATGATGAATGGATGTTTTCTGAAGCTTCTGCTTATTTATACCTGTTGATCTCATGGTGCGTGCGAGTTTTTATTTCACTGAATTCCAACTTAAAAATATTTTTTGTTATTGACTGGGGCTAGGAGGCATGAATTTCTAGCTTTTGAAAGAGGGCAAAACTGGATTCAATCAAATATTAATCTTTTCAGGTTGGATAAAAATTCTTAAGGTTTGTGTCTATGTGTGAACAAGATCCACAGTTATAGGGTTGGATCAAATATATATTCATGATTATTTTTCTTGATTAATCTCTTCTTCAATAACACTAGCTTAACAGTTTTTTTTTTTGTTTGTTTGGGGTTTTTTTTTGGGGGGGGGGGGCCCCCCAAAAAAACCCAAACAAACAAACAAAAAAAACTGTTAAGCTAGTCCTCTAAATATTTCAGAAGATGACATCTTTAATCTAAAAACTGCTATCACATAAAATAAGACATCAAGCTGAATTATTATTAATTAATCAATCACAACAGTTGCCCATTTCTACTAATCACGTAATCAAGTCAGTAATGCTTAATTTTGTTTCAGACTCTGCCACATTTCTGCATGCACGCGCACACGTCACGCACAACTACACACACAAAAACGTGTCTGTACGTCACTCTCGTCAGACGTGAGCTGCCCGACCAACAATACTTTCACCCCGCCAACAGGATCCTTTGCCATCCTCGTTTTGATCTTCAGACGTGCTTTGTTCTGCTTGACTGAGCTTGTGCAGACCACTTATGCACGCAGGGACACATGTTCCACATGCACACCAACCCCATACACACACATGCGTGCGGGCAGCTAGTGGCTGCGTGTTCAGTGGCAATATGGGGTGTGTCTAGGCTGTCGTAAACATCTCCCAACAGCACTCAGCGAAAACAGACACACGGCGACACCCCCGCATCTCGCTCCACTTAAGCAGCCTGAAGATTTCAGCAGAGCACCTTGCCTGGAGCGACTCCACAGTCCCAGTTCCAGCGTCTCTCTGTATCTCCTGACCACAAACTGCTCTATAAATCCTGCCTGCATCCACATACAGACAAAATAACACTTCCTCTCTTTCTTTGCTCCATTCTTCCACTCTGTGTCCTTTCTTCCCCTCCCTCATTCCATCTGCTTGGGGTGAAGGTTTGTCTTGATTAGGAGACTCTGTTGGCTGCCTCTTTTATCACTAGCTGTGCAGAAAGGAGCAAACTGGCAGTGGGCAAATGAAAGCCCTCTATCTCCTTCTTATGCTCAACTCCCACCTCACTCACTGGCCCCCGATTTCTTTACTTTTGTTGTTCTTACTTACTTTTTAAAATCTTTTATGTACTCCAACCCACCTCTGGCGCTGGTGCCCTACCCTCAATTTTAAATGCATTTAGACATTGAGGGTTTTCGGGAGGAGCCGTGCTGCTCTCTGAGAGGAAGCTAGTACCATGCTCTCCTGAGTTTTAAATGCACTTTAGAACAGCACACAACAACACCACATATGAGCGGGCGTAGGGAGGTTTGAGGTCTTCACTCACCCCGGTTCTGTTAGCCGTCAGGGCTGGGGGGCTGGGAGGAGGTGCTGGCCGTCAGACTGGGGTCTGGGATGCGGGGCCTCCCTGCTACTGCAGATAAGGAGGTGGTCCGCTTGCCTCCACCCCAGAGAGAAGGGTTACATCTCCTGGGTCTAGGTGTGGCTTGCCCCTCTGGGGGCGGGGGTACCTGGACCTGGGATATAGAGTATGTTTGGGGAGTGCGACTGTCTGTGCAGTGTCTATTTGTGTCTGTCTACACGTTGGGTGAGTGCCGAGTATTTGGTTGTGCATATGGGGGTGGGAATGCACGTCTGTGTCCGCGTGTGCCTGTTTGTCTGTGTCTATATGTCAGGTTGGGTCTTAGACTCAACCTCTCTGGGTACATCTCAGGCCCTCTAAAGTACGGAGGCCTATCTCCCCTCACCACACTCCCTGCCGGTGGCTGATGCCCTTAGACGTTGGTGTGTTGGTGGTCCTTGTCATCTGGGGCTGGGCGCTCATGCATGTACCGGCTCACTCCTGGTGGCCGATTGGCGGGGCCGGGCGCCTGTGGCCCGGCTGGGCTCCTTCCGGGGGGTGGGATGCCCTCAGGCCTCTGGCCTCTGGGCCTGAAGCTCGGTCCTCTCTGGCACAGCTGGCTGCCGGCGAAGCCCGCGGGCACGCCACTGCAACCCCCTCTGGCCTCTGCTCCGTAGCTGCGGAGTGACCTCTCGTTTGGGGCTCTACTCAGCTCTTCCCAGGAGGGTGGCACGGTTCCCCCCCCCTTTGGTGGTCCTCCTCGGGTCCTTGTACTCTGGGGCCTCTGGATATCTGGGGCCTGGATCTCCTCCATACCTGCTTCATACCCTGGTGGACGGGGCTATGGCTCCCCACACTCCCTAGCAGATCGTTACATGGAGAAACCTTTGGAATACAAGCATGCTGATCCACACAGGTATGCACACAGGTGTACACACGGGTGTTCACAGACGCGGACTACACCTTTCTTGGCTGCTGCCTCAAAGCACATTGTGCGCTGTCTATCTTGCGTGCTGCACAATATCGTTTATTATTTAGTATCTACTGTTATCTACTGCTAGCTAGTTTATTGTGATGGTGCTGTTTTTATTATGTTGCTCTTTGTTGTTTGCTTTCTCTTCTGTTTTTTTCTCCATACAGGTGATCCAGGCGTTTTGTTTGTTTGTTTGTTTGTTTTTTCCTTTCTTCCCCCCCTTCTCACCGTCTCTTCTCCCCTTTGGTTTTCTTTCTCTCCCACTCTTTCTTTCATTCTTTCTCCCTGTCCTATCCCCCAGTCACGTCTGTCCCGTTTGTAGCAACCGAAAATAAAATAAATACATAATTATAATAAAGGTCAATCAAATGGACCAATATGGCAAGGCCATGATGATCCACTTGGTAAAATAAATCCGCTTGGCATCTTTCTTGGCCTTAAGACAACAATTCTGATGGCTAAAGATCCAAACGGGACACAAAAAAAAAAAAAAATAAATAAATAAATAAAATCTTTTATTCCGTCTCGTGTTTTTTTTCTTTTCTCCCTCTTATTTGTTTTACTTGTCTCATGTTTCCTGTCTGTGTCATTTCCTGTTCTTTCTTTATTTAGCCCCATCCTACTCTCCCTCACTCCTGCAAAATAGCTACTCGAACAAGTGTAGATTCTTTGCATGACTTATTTGTGTAGACGGTGAATCAAGTAGTCATCAAACTGACACGCTTTACATATCAATGAGACCTGCTTTCCCTTCTTCACATTCATGAGTAATGGCTCAGTGCTGTCCCTGGGCTCATTTTGTACAATGCAATGAAGAAAGCACTAGATAATCTCCAGTGAACAAGGACTGTAGAGGAAGTAGGGAACGTGGGAGTGGGGTCTTTCTGAGGTGACACTTTGATTGACAGAGAATATGTCTGTGAAGGTTCTCAGTCATCCAGGTCATCGTAGTCAAAGGAGCTTGCAAAGAAAAGCGTCTGGACTTCTTTAAGTTACTTGAAGACGTTTCACCTCTCATCCGAGAAGCTTCTTCAGTTCTAAGGTCAAATGGTGGAGAGTCCCAGATATAAACCTAGTGGGAGTATCCCCCCACAGAGGGACAAAAGGACCCCCTGATGGTCCAGGCGATTAGAGGATCATCAGGGGGTCCTTTTGTCCCTCTGTGGGGGGATACTCCCACTAGGTTTATATCTGGGACTCTCCACCATTTGACCTTAGAACTGAAGAAGCTTCTCGGATGAGAGGTGAAACGTCTTCAAGTAACTTAAAGAAGTCCAGACGCTTTTCTTTGCAAGCTCCTTTGATTGACAGAGAAATAGTATCAAAGATAGTGTCTGGTCCCAGGTGGCACCCGTACTAGCTTCTATTTATCGTCTGTGTTTCTGTTTGTGCCTGTATCAGTGATATGAGGAGAAAAGAAGTCTGATATGAATCAAATGCACAAATGCACGCACCAGTACACAAATGCACACCTACAGTAATATGCTTGGACATAAATAAACATATGTGGTCATGCGTGAGCTCCCAGCGCCAATTCTATCCTAGTAAAGAAAAACCTCCTGGTGACTAAGCTACAATGGGTTAGAGGTTAAATGTTTGATATATCCAATAAATGTGTTCCGCTAGCAGAAATTTCACTTCAAAGTCACCTTCAGAATGTGTATATGTGCAGACGGCATGTGACTAGAATACTGTAAAACTTGCTATAATAGCTAGAATGCTTTATTTATCTCGGCGAACGGCAGAACCTGAGATTTATTGGCGCTGGGACATAATTTCTTTCGGCAGGTCGTCAGCAGCGTTTATTTCTAAAAGTGTTATAATTTACTCCCGTGTGTGCGTATGTGTGTGTGTGCACATCACTGCAACTCCTACTACTGCTACAGTACTGCAACTTCTTATGTTGCAACTTTTTCCAGTATATGGGGCCATAATAATCACGTAAAGTAATCAGTTACTTGGCCAAAAAACATGAGTTATTGTTGATATAAATGATCAATGGCTACAGCACACAGTGTAATTTGTCTTGTATTAAACCCTCCAGAAAAGAATGATATAAGCCCTTTAGACTTTTTTGCAAATAGGGACAATGCTGTTTACCTTGTAAACAGATATATTATATATTTCTTTGCATACATAAATCTTATTTACAATATTTAAAAGCTTCTATTATTGTAATATTTCTTCTTTTCCAACAGTACCTCAGTGACATGTGCAGAAGGAAAATGTTGGAAAGAAGGAAAAAAATCAAATTTAGCTGCACATGTTTTCCGTGCACGTCTCTGAAAATATTATGGTTTTTGGGGCAGAAAAATAAAGTGTACCAAGAAAAGAATCACGCACACACATCAGTGCCAGACTCTCAGATATAAGCATGCGTAAGCCCACATATTCATGGAGCAGTGTGCAAGAACTTGAATCTGATATCCCCCTGTGGGGGTCATGTCAATGCTGGGCATCCTCTGCACACGGCCATAAACAACCAGAAGAGCCTGTTCAGTGACAGGCTGCTTCTCCCCAAGACAAGAACCAACAGACTTAAAAACTCCTTTGTCCCACACGCCATCAGACTGTTTAACTCCTCTCTGGAGGGGAGAGGGAGGGGAAACAGGAGGACATAGGAGGGGGGAACAACTAAGCTGTAGTGCCTCTTCACCTCACTGTGCAATTACCTTTTGTGCAATACTTTTTGTTAATAGTCAACGGTGCAATAGACTCCATACTTGAAATGTGCAATCCACTTGTATTTTTATTTTTATTTTATTCCTATTTATTCTATTTATCCCCTTTGTATATATATATATATATATATATATATATATATATATATATATATATATATATATATATATATATATGTATATATAATATTCTGTAACTCTAAATAATAAAGTTTTATCTTATCTTATCTTATCTTATTAGCTATTTTCTGATTGGCAGTGGATTTTTTTTACATGTTTTTTTAAATGTTCTTGGAATGTCTGAGCATCAAAGTCCAAAGTGTTCTGACTGGGCAGTCTTGTTAATAATAGATGGTTGAATACTTTTACCCTGGAGCGTTATAAGTTCACACAGTGAATCACCGTGTTATTCTGTCAGTCATGTTGTTTCCTTAGCTACTACATGACTGACTACAGCATTTGAAATGAATCTGTATATATCTATATCTATATGGGTCTCCCATTGCCTTAAATTCACTTTGACCTGCCTTGAACAGTCAACTTGACCAGTGATAACATAGCAAGGAGGAATGAGCCTTTAAAAATGCATGCATTAACTAGGACTCTATCCTCACAGCACTGACTCTGGAGAGCAGGATCATGTGGCCCACACCTCGTGTGTGGCCTTCCACACATATCCTGTGGATATATACTATAAGCAGTCAAAGAGCTAGACTAGCAAATGTCAGTAGAAAATTTTAATATATCCCCCAACCCTGAGTTAAAGTCCTGACCTGAATTATTGTTTCAGTGGACCTCTAAGTGTGTGACTACATGAATAAATGTTACTGTTTTATAGAGTTTTGGGGTGTGCATGTGTATGCATGAGTGCTTTTCAACGCCTTTCAAGTTGTTTTTTAAAAAACTGGCTTCAAACAACAACTACGGGCCCTCACAAGTGATAAAAACAAGTGTGTGCGTGTGTGCTAGTGTCTGTACCTTCAATAGCAAATGGCTTTCCCACAGTAAGTAGTTTGCAGTCTGCATCGATAGAGACCTCATAGTCCAACAGGGCTTTATCCATGATGAATGCATCCAGGGCAGGAGGATCTGTCCTTCACCACCAACAACACACACACGCACACACACACATCACAAGAAGTGAGAGAGTAACATTAATTGAAGACGATTAATCTTCGGTTTTACAAATCAGATTCTGTTTCCACACTATTCCTAAATCTCCAGACCTGCTCAGGAACCTTGGATTTAGGGCTGTTATGCCACTGTGTCATTTATACAGGGGATAAGATTAACTGCATTCTAATACACAATGTAAACACATACATCATTACCTAAACCAACATCCTCTGTCGTGGACTGATAAGGCATTATACACACTGCTGAAGACTCTCCTACTCTGGCAATATCGATCCAATTGACCCTGATTGACCCTTAATTATAAACTGTTCCTCTGTGTGCATCCTGTGCTGCTGACCATGGTTGGCAGAGGATTAGTTCCAGGAAATAAGGCTCAACAGACAGGGTCTGAATGATAGACCTACACACAGATATGTATATACGTTCGATGCAGAGGCTTTTAAAGTCATAATAATGAACAAGTAAACTCAGATTTGAAAGGCATGAAGAAGACGTGTACAAATATAGTCAGTCCAATGGAAAAATAGACAAGACTGATCAAATTACCTGAAACTTGTTGTTATTCAGGACATTTACCACTAAACACAGGCTGACTTTACAAAGTCTTTGCAGTGCTGGGAAGAAGGAAAGTCTGTTTTTCTCTGTCTAGACCTGTCAAATACTATGCACAGGGAGAAAAGTGAGGATAGAGAGTTCTTTTGGGACTAAAGAGAGTTGGAAGCTACCCGATGCATGGCCTTGGAATAAGAGTTGTGTGTGTGTGTATTTGAGCATGCCTATATATTTATAGGCATGAGAGTGTGCAGGTACAACTGTAAGCTCTAAGCTTGTGTATGTGCACACGTGCGCACAATTTCCTCTGGGCTTATATGTTTGTGTGCACCTGCATGTGTATCGTGCCTCTCCAGGAGAAGGCTTGGGATTTTTCTTCTTTAAGATTTGACTGCAGTATTGGGGTCAGTAGTTCTGCCAACACAGTATTTTACAGCCTTACTCCAGTTCTCTGCACTGCTGTGACTTCCACTTCTGCTTTGCCTCACACGCAAACAAATGCCGCCTTCATCTTTTCTGTTCTCATCCTCTTTCTCTGAACAAGCGCTTTCTATCTTCCTACTTGAATCACAAAGTCAGCACATGCACCATCTCAGTAGCTCTGCTGGTGCTCTCTGGAGTAGGCATTGTGTCTGAGAAGTGTGTGCGTCGTTGTGGTTGTGCTTGGTACAGTACATGGGCAGGATAAAGTTTTTTGGGTTTTTTTTACTATTTTTGCACTCTGTGAATCCAGTCTAGTGTTTTTGATGTGAAGTTTAAGGGGTCTAACGTGGTAAAACGATCTGATTTTAAATAAAATAAAATGATAAAGTAAAATTTAAAAACCTGCCTCAAAACAGAATCTTGTGCCCAAACATTTAATCTTTCTGTCATAAGCCCTTTTCTTTATTCAACAGCAAAACTATGAGCGATGAGATGCCACAAAAACTAAATGCGAATACTAAATGTATTGTCACTCTCATCCTCGATTGCTGGTAATCTGATGGAGAAGCTAAATCCAGAAGACCGCTGAAGGCAAAACAGTTTAGGCTGCCAGAAACCAAAGTGAGTTCATCCTCAACTGCTTAAGGAAAGCCAGCTGGTACGGAAATAACAGATTTGCTAGATGTGGAGGAGTGAAGGACATGTAAAATAAATAAAAAAGTAAATATACAAAAGCAACATAATTTGTGAATAACTAATATAATGAATGACGAGTGTGAACATAGTCTAATTAACTGGTTATTCAGAATGATTATTTCTTGGATTCCTCTGTATGACCTTTTTTCAGCCTTTCAGATCATCTTTATAACTTCTGTAATGAGGTTCATTTATTTCATCCACATCCTTTGCATGAACAGAACTACTTTCTGTCACCCTGACTTTTTTACGATTTTCCATTCATTTTTATTTTCCCCATCACTTAAATTTGTTTTTTAAGTGCAATTTGTTGTAGCTCTTTCTTTTCATTTTCAATGATTTATGTAAAGCATTTTCAATTTCCTTTGTAAATTAAATGCGATACAAAAATAAACTTGTCTTCTGTGCTTGCTTTCATCTGCTTTCTGTCCCCATTCGACATCAGAGTGAATAATTTTTTCTCAGCACTCCCTACATCAGCCTGCCCCTGACCCTTATTCATCCCTCATTAATAAAAAAGTCTAATTATTTCTTTCTTTATAAACTACAAGGACTAATGAAATATAATTTATGTGTTTTTACCTCGGTTACACCTTATGCTGAAGTGTGTCTAGATAAGGAAAAGCTCATGATTATGCATGGTTTAAATACATGCGGCTAGAGCACTGAGCACTTCTTCATATTTCTGTCACATGCACTTGCAAAACAGTGTGTTCTCTTAATAAGAAAACGCTGATAAATGGGTTGCACACAACAGCATTGCAGGTGTAAAGAAAGCAGAAATCATCCCCAAAGCAAAACTTACATTAAGCTTGTAGCTTGTTCTTCATAATAATTCAAAATAAATATTTAAGAGAGAGAACGAGTAACATGCAAATTGTTGGTGCAATTAGTAGAACTGTTTTGCACAATGTGCATAGAAAATAAGTCCACTGAATATAGAAAGCCACAAATACGAGATGTGAACATGACTAGATTTTTTTTAGGTTAGCAGGAAAGGAAAAGGGTAAAAATGGTTATTTTCAGTATTTCAGACAGTGTCCATGGATTTGATTGTTTCTTACTTTAACATGTGTACACCTTCTGGAGTGGTAGGTTGGTTGAAGCGTCTCATGTAGTCGTGCATCTCCGGGAAACTTTTCTTCATGTAATCCTCAGCACTGCTCTCCCTCACTGTACCAAAACGGAAGCCCAGGGACGGATGGTGCAGCTGTGGAGATGGAATAGGAAGGCATGGGTATAAGAGAGGGTGGATATGTAATGTAAGTGATGAATTCAGGTGATATCATCCTATTTAGGAGTTTAGATAAGGTGCTCCCTTATTCCCAAGGCGTTGCTACAAGAGATGGATCTCCGCATTTGATTTGATATCAATTTTTATACCGGATGTCCGTGCTGATGCAACTCTGCAACCCTCCCATTTATCCAGGCTTGAGACCAGAAATAGCGTGGGACATCCTGAGCCTGGGTTTTTGTCTCCTTCAGGTCTTGAACCCAAGATCTTTCAGATGCTAAAATAAGTAAAATATGTACTTGAGCTGATTTGCTTGACTACTGTTTTGATTTAAGTATTTATTTACTTTGATTCCTCTCTTGAATAAGCCCCTTGCTCCACCAGGCGCCACATTTTGCTCTGATTTCAGGGCTGAACAACAAGTTTCCTTGAAGGATGGGAAACAGTGTATATACCAGGCTTTAAGGTATGTTTTCTCATATTGGTGAGTATGTGAGAAGTGCTACCCAGTCAGCAGTGACAACTATATTAAAGCCCAGCAATTTTAAAGGAGGCAGTGCACACAATGGATCAACTGCCATGGGTGTGTTTCTTGCACAAAACACAACAAACAAATTGATGCTTGGAAACAACAACAATTTTGGTTCTCCAAAACTCCCAGCTCCCATCTTGATCATCTTTAGCCCAAGAGAGGGCAGCTATCACGATGGGGCACATATTAAATTCACAGTACTCCTGAACTCCCTACAGAGTTTAGGGAAATGGAAAGCAATAAGCCTTCACAAATATTTCACCGTCTTCTCATTAGTTCATCCTTGTGTAAGATTATTATGTGTGTGAATATATGTGTAGCATGCGAACATTTCTGGAGTTGCATGTTTGTGACCTCGAAAGTGGTCTAACCTTGTCATCATGAATTCCTGAAACCTGCTCGAACGTCTTCTCCCCCACCATTACTGCAGCAAGGTTGGCCGTATAGCTGGACAGCACCAGTAAACAGAAGATAGCCCAAAGGTTCATCAAGAAGCGTCCTGTCCAGCATTTAGGGGTCTGTAGAGTGGAGACGTATGACAGGTGAAACTTGAGTTTGGCTTACCTTTGACAGAAACTAGGTTTGAAAATATATATGTGAGAAAGGACAAAAGCAAAAAAATAAAAAGTGTTTAAAAAGGTCCTTTCAAATGTGTCCCAGCTTCAGATATGTACCCTCTTCATCCTTTTCCCAACAGAGCAGTTCTGCTCCCCAAGGAAAGGCAATCCCATTTATTAAAACAGAGCAAAAGAACATCTAATGCAAAACACAAAATCTAACAAAATGTGATTGTTAGTGTGACACGTCAGAAATATCTCTCCGTGAAATTGGCTGCTTCGGGGAATGAATCCACCTGAACACTGTGATCATTTATTTATTCCACCAATTAAAATCCACTTAAAAGAAGAAAAGAGATGAATTTCCAGTGTTGTAAGGGCTCGGGATTAATGAGATATTAATTATACAAACAAGGTTGTAACCCATTATAAAGGTTTTTGAAGTGTTTCAGAACTCTTTGCACAATTAATTGGGGAATTCAAAAGGGAGAAACAGAGAATGGCGTGCACAATACAAGCATAAATTGTTGTTGTTCTATTTGTTGTGAGCTTTTTGTTCTATAAGCCTGTCGCACTAATAATAAGGGCAGAGTTACAAGTGGAAAGTTTGACTGAGGATCATCTCAAATAATTTTTTTTAACATTATCATTACCCTTATGCCCTCGAATTGCAGTGTAGCAATGACAATCTTAAAACATGGATTCAGAGAGTCAAAGTTTCATGTTTAACAAACCTAAGGAACCACTGCCATTAACCTGCAGTGTGGAGCCAACGGTCAGGACGAAGTTTTATCAATCCTTAGCCACACGTAATTAGCTGCTTAATAACTTGGTCAAAACTCATGTTGTCTAGATACTCTCAATTCACTTCACAGCTCAGGCTGAAAGTTTTAACAGCATGGTGGTACGCTCCTTTCTTTCTTATTGTTGTTTCCACTACTGCACATGTGGATGGAGCAGCACAGAATAAATGCATTGCTCAGTAAATTATGGTACTCAAAAATTATGGTACTCAAACTAACACTACTAGTAGCTACTGTTAGTGCAGTAAGGGGTTCACAACTAGTTTTAACTCATCTACTGTATATGCTTCTTTTGTGTTTTTGCTAAGTTTAGCTCTGACTGAGCGAAAGTAAACAGAGCTGTCACAAGAGCTTCAGGGATTATATTTTTTTAAAATTCTGTTATTCTTTTCTTCCCCTGACACAACAGAGCTGGATTTTCATTCTTTGCACTTTTCATGGTAGTCAAACAACATGACACCAGAGAGATACTGCACATGTACAGGTGCAAATTGATTGTCATAGTCCACAAATGTGCGTGACTGGTCTCTTTGATAAAGAGTGACTGTTGTGATCGAGACAATTACAAAGTACCATCCTGAAATAAATCTCATTTGTCAAGCATATGATGGAGCGAGACATTTGAAATGCCAGTATGCATTGTTTATTCACTGTCATGTGCACAAGTTTAACTTAGCCCTGCCTCAGGGAACAAACAGTTTTAAGAAATTAAAATTTCTTTTTGCCTATCGTTACAGCTTTCACAACTTTTTCAGCTATTCAGATAAAAAGACAGTGCTATTCACTGAGGCGGACAATAATACCCGAGAAGATGGTGGAACATAAGAAACCTGGCTGTGCAAGCCGTACATGAGGTTTGAGATAATAAAGAATATTGCTTTTAACATCATGTGTTATCATTAGGCCTGGATGGGATCTTGCTCTGAAATAAAAGTGGAATGACTTTGATTTCATTTTCATGCCTGAGGTTTTTTAAACCAGGTCATTCGTGTGTATGCCCACTTTTACAAGCTGCCGGATGAGCTGCTGGAGACATTCATAAGAAATGAACTGACCGCTGCTTTAACTGAAGTGTGCAAGCTGCTGAGGCTGATGCTCACCATTCCTATTACACATCTGCAGAGAGGTCTTCTCCCTGCCTGAAAAGGATTAAAGTCTACCCAGAAACACCTGTGGACAGGAGAGGCTTGGCAACTTGGCAACAAGTTCAATGAAACCTTTTGATTTCATTGACAGAGTTGCTGAGAATTTTTGCCAAAGTGAAAGATAGGAGAATGCCCTTCATCAAAAAGTAGAGGTGAGGAACTACACATACTTACATGGCCTGTCAGATCTCTGTTCCAATATTGTGAGTTTGCTTGCTAGCAATCCACTTTGGTTGTGAATGGTTAGCTGATGGTGAGCTTTTTAAAATGCAACTGCATTTGTAAACTGAACACCTTTTAAGATTTCCTGTTGCCCCCATGAGGCTAAGCTAGCAGCCTTTTGCAGCCATTGCTGACAGATTGGGAATGTAACACAGGGTGTAAAAAAATAACTTTAAGAAATAACATATATTGGGTGAACTTGGACAAAAGCATTCTTCTAACTGCTAAAAATGCAGCTTTCACTGACATTTTAGCAGTACTGGCTAGAAAGCTAATTACGCTAACATTGACCCGCGGGATGGCTGACTTCTGTGATGTTTCTAGCTGACTGGTTTTAAAACATGAATCATTTAAAGGAGCTGTAACTGAAAGTGAACTTGATGGATACAAAAATGATACTATGGACAACTTGTGATTTTATTATTAGCCTAAATAATAAGGCTAAAGCTGTATTTCCTAGGCAAAACATTACAATCCTGCAAGTTAATAATGCACAGATAAAATAAACCCCTGTTCAATTTAAAGGTCAAGTATCACTTAAAAGCGACTGCTAATTCATTCTAAAAGCAACAGTTCATCATCTAACACACTTGTTTCCAATCTCAAATGGCTTTTAAGGTTAGATATGTTGACAAGAACATTGCTATCTCGGTTATTTTTACCTGGGGTTGCCTGAGTGTAAAATCAAAGGAAATGAAGAGCAAAACAGAGCACCTAATGTTACTCTAAACCCTGATAGCAATAGCAGCTTCATATAGTACAATACAGTGATATCCTTGCTGTGAAACACAACCACACAGATTAATGGTTCTTGTGCTTGGCCTCTGAAGTGATGCTCAGTTATTGCTATCTGTAGTAGTCAGGTATGTTGAGGATAACAGCTTATGTTAGAAGAGGAAAACCTAAATATATTCCTTAAGCATTTGTATTGCAGAAAGACTAAAAACAGACAAAAATTTTCAGTTGGTTTCCTTGTCTTGACATTCTCCTGATCATTAAAGTCAAGTTGTAAAACTCAACCCAGCAGTAAAGGTTTAGCAATCAATTTATTTCCCCCTTTCTTTCCCATAGCCTGAGTAAACCTGACTACTTGGCTGTGACCCAGCACACAGAGGTTCAGAGAGTTGCTCAAGGACATTTTAACAGGTCACAGGGCTGCTAATGAACACAACCTGTTAATTGACACATCGCCAATGCGATGATCAAACCTGTGACCTTTCAGTAATGGGAAGGTCTTACTAATCACTCGACCGTTCTTCCACTTAAGTTGTTTTCTCAGCTTGCTTTAAGGGTAAAATGTGGTTTTGTATTTATTTAAATATTATGAGCGGCAATCTCACTATAAGGACAGGAATAATTTAAGGAAAAGATGTCACTGCATGGAAACTTGAAAAGCAAGCAAGTTATCTTAATGATTGATTCTGGAACAATGTGAGGCTATATAAAACAAAGACTGCAGAAGACAGAGTCGTTATTCACTGGCAAATACATTGAGATTGTGTTTGTGCACCAGTGTGACTGTGGGTGTCACACGATCTGTTAAATCTGACAAGTTTTTGAAAAATGCTGTTACTCCAAAGGTACATTTAATATTTGTAATTTACATTTTCATACCAAACATATGTCATGAAAATAAGTTGTCCTTTTTTTTAAAAAAATCTCTGAAGTAACAGACATTGTTTTTCAAGTTGCTTTCAAGTTATTAGATAAATTTGCCTCAGTCTGAGGATTTGACTTCCATTTATCTTTCGCAATTCTGTTTCTCCCTGATATTAACCTATGCCCGCTCGCATGCCCCCCCTCCTTTACATCATCCCCTTTCTGCCCACCTCCACGTCACTGTCAATCTGTTGCTTTTCTCATCCCTGCTTACCCACTTACCCTTTCAACCCCATCCCACCATCCCTCTGTCAGCCTTCCTAATACCGTCTTTTTGAAACCTATTTCCTGATTCACCTTCTTACCTTCCTATCCCCCTCACTGGCCCTCTTCTCCGTGCCTTCTTGTTTTTAACTTTGGGTCTGACTGCGTTGGGGAGCTAACCTCAACTTGCTCCCATTTTCACCACCTTCATCGAGCCCCATCATCCTCACCATAACTTCTTCACTCTCTGTCACTCACTTACCCTTTCACCTTTCTGTCCCTGTATGCACATTATCCTCCCTGTACCTTTCTACTTCATCACTGCCTACCTTCTTAACCTATCCCCTATCAATCTTTTCTTCTCCCTAGCCATCTCCATCATTTTTCTCTCTAGCACCCTCTTTCAACTTTCCTTTGCCATTGGCGTACACTTTCCCATAAAGCATCCCCTCCCCCTCTTCTTTGCAATGACTTTTCCTCGCCCCGCCCCACATGATGCCAATTAATCACAGAGAGAAGAGCTTTGTTACCTTGGTGGCGACAGTGCGTCCAAACAGTATGGCGTAGCAGAGATTAAGAGCAGAGGAGTAGGAGAATACACGTAGTCTGTTCCGGCCATGGGGTGTCATGCCAAAGGGGCTGTTCCACTCATACAAGGTGAGGAAGAGCGCTGTGAGATGCAGCGTGACAAAAATACCCACCCACATGGACCAGTGGAGGGGCCACATGAAGGCTCCAATGGGAGCTGCAGTGTCCCGGCTACGGACCTGTTGGATCAAATGCAAACACAAGAAGCTGACTTGAGACCGTTGATTGCCATGCATTGTTTGTATAAACTTCTGTTAATGACTCCTCTGCAAATTAGTTTAAAAAAAAATGCACACATTGTTTTTATTCCGTGCTATTTATTATTCAGCCAGGAGAAGAAATCACTTTTTAAAATGATGAATATCTCATTTTCAAATGGAGCCGTATTGTCAGATCATATCATGCGTTGCAGATTGTCAGCTATAGAGGGAAATGCTAACCAATCAAAGAATAGCTACAGCATGTTTGAGGACTCTGTCTCTCAAATGCCTCTTAGACTCATTACACACTCTTAAACTGCATCCAATTTTGAAGTTCAGTAATTAACATACACTCTCAACTAATGATCTCCCGCTCCTTACTACAATACCAAGGTGAGGGGGCTTAGGGTGAACAATAAGTAGCTGCAGGCCAAATGATTTAATCATACCGGCAGAGGCATAAAAAGTCAAAGTAACACTGAGGACTGCAGTGCTTTAACTTAAAACAGAGCACATTTTTAGGACATGCCATGAATTCTACAGTCGTAAAAAATCAAGTTTAAACCTCCAACAATTAATGATGACTTCAAGCAGTTGTACCAGAATGCCCAGGCTGGTGGAGTAGAAGGGTGAGGTGAAATCTATGACTCTGCTCCTGGCAGAGTTAATAGAGAAAGAGGTGACGGCCATATCGGCGGTTCCGCTCAGCAGATCTCCTACCAGTCCCGTCCAGCGTCCTGTCCCACTGAGCGCCCCATACTTTCCATCTCCCACAATATATAAGTCGAATGTGAAGCCCATATCTTCTGCCAGCTTTTCCAACAAGTCAATGCAGTACCCATAGCAGCACTTTCTCAGGTCCTCTGGTAGTTCTGAGAGGAAAGAAATGATGATGGTGTGACATCCAGCCGGACATTCATATGCATGATTTGGATGTGGTTGCACATATGGGAATTGTCTACAAACAACCATGGCTCAAGGAAAATGTTGATAGATTCTTACGTTACTCTTCAGCTTTGGCATTTTTTATGACCTGGCATGGACTACATTTATTCACATTAAGTACTTGGATAAAAAAAAATTAACAACCCTCAAACTCATTAAAGAAAAGTAGAGCTGGCAAGATGTAATGGAGCTGCTACAATATGAATTTTTAAGTTCTTGCCATGTTTGCCATTTTAACTGCTCTGGCAAACATTTTCCTTGCAATATCGCTTAATCAACATCAGCAGCGTCCCCGTTGCTCTTGCTTGGCTTCTGGACTTCTTTTACAAATGAACCATCATGAATTTTATTTTCAATATTTTGTAAGTTATGTTATGTAAAGGTGTAAATACCCCTCTGCATTGAAACGATTAATCCTATCAATGGCAACTGAATAAATTCACAGTACACGTCAACATTTAGTACCTGCACCTGCAAAAATGTACATTTTTCCTATAGCTTCCATATGCAATCGGCTGATTAAAGTTAAAGAAAGTCAGGTTGACTGTTATTACTATGCTGTGGACTGGATGTATAGCTGCAGATAATCTCATGTGTGAAAGAAATATTGTAGTAGTACATCTTTGACAAAATACTCTTGATCTCTTATTGATTGAATTCCTATATGCTCTTCATTCATGAAAGATGTAGCTGGTGAGTGTAGCCCTTGACCCTGACCCTGTTATATTTTCAACTAAACTGACCTGGTGCAATCCCTTATTGATTCTACCTCAAATTTTCATATGTGCTCTAGAGACATGGCCAGCCAAATACAGCAACACTGAAACTGAAAGGAAAAGATCTGAGGGTTTATGTAAGAAAAGCTTGGAGAGGCCATAAATTAGAAGTCACAGTACAGATGCTCACAGTACAAGTTAAAATGTTTATGACAAGTACTACACTTCTACAGTATAATGGTTCTATAATGACAGTATTCTATGGACAAATGGCAAAATAACACTCACCTGTGCCATCCCAGTCTACCGTTGTAGTATTTGAGTTGTGAAGCTGGTTAAAAAGGCCATGTATTATACTAGACTGGTTAGTTTTGGGGTCCAGACAAAGCTGTCCAGCTGGACACAATCCATCCTCGTCCACCTCCCGTGTGAAGACAAATGGGTGTTCCACCAGGGTCACAACCCTGAGGCGGTGCCCTTCAACTGAAAGTCCCGGCCTCCAGCGACCTCCAAAGTTGCCGTCACCCTGGCCATCCCCTCCCCTCACCCCGGCTCCAAGACCTTGTCCCTGGCTGGTCATGAACCCTCCCACCAGTCCCAGAATGCCACCTTCCAACTCCAGTCGACCTCGGGTCCACTGGCCTACAGTAACCCAAGCAGGCTGCCCCAGAGCACCTCTCTTCAGACTCCATACATGAAACAGTTGGGAGGACAGAATCCGAGAAACACCAGCATCGACCTGGATCAGGCCTGTGGCCCCGGTGAAGGAAGTGTTGGAGAGAAACCTCGAGGGACAAAGGAAAAAGAACAAATAATAAGTGGAAGCCAACAAAATATAGAAAATAAACTTGACATCCACCTTAAAAAAGTACAGCCTGCAATATTATACAGATGACACTAAACATAGTCTATGAAAAAAGGCTTATGAAAAAAGGAAAATGGGGCTAATGCAAGAAAAAAGTTACAGTGTGGTTGCAGAGCTTAAGCAAGTCTAGTCTCTAATGGGTAATTGCATCTTCCAGAGAGTCATAATTAAAAGTTAATGCAGTGCAGTGAGGGTCTTCTCCTCCTATCTGCCAGTCCATACAGACAGTCATTGCTATTCGGCTCACTCGTCTCCACACATTAGGAGGAGCAATCCCCATTCGCACATAAATCTCTCCTGGCCTCTTGAACCACACAGGGATTTTTTTGCACATGTCTTAGCAGTCGATCACGCGGACATCATCAAGCCATGCGAGTTCTGTTTGATCATAAGGGATTGTCATGAGGTCATTGTAAATCATAGGGGTGGTTGTTTAAATGTTAAAGTATGCAGGGACCATTTCAGTATGGGTGCTGAACCGTGCCGGGACTGTTGATGATGTCTGGGTCAAGGCTAGAAATGGCAAGTTTTCCTTCCACATTATAGAAACGGGTGGTTGAGCCGGAGTCCTTTCACAGAACAGAAAACAGGTTTATCCTCTTGCGTTTAGTTCTCCCCCCCATCTTTTCTTCTTTTCTCACTCTCATCACTAGGTTATATGCATGCATTAGCTTAGATTGTGGCAGCTGAGAATATTCTTCATTAAATATGGAATATCCAAAGGATAATGAAAAGGCTAAATTTATCTTGTGGGTCATTAAC
Source organism: Perissodus microlepis (assembly GCF_051167445.1). NCBI lineage: Eukaryota > Metazoa > Chordata > Actinopteri > Cichliformes > Cichlidae > Perissodus > Perissodus microlepis. Next base: position 18,031,002 of record NC_140479.1, on the reverse strand, counting down.
CTGTCCTCCAAGTTTAGCCTTTACTAAAGCCTGTCTGCCCCACACAGCGACTGATATAAAAATGTGAATATATGTAAGGTTTTATGTATTCCGCTTTAGTTCCTTGCCCTATATCCTCTCATTGTGATTTACTATAACATCAACATAATTGTAAAGAACTTGATTAAAAATGCTTCTGATTGGAAGCCATCCCCGTTCCCTTTCACATTAACTTATGTTTCCTCATCGGCAGCTCCCTTCTGTCTCTGTGGCCATAAAGTGAAAGTGCTAGCCTTGCCTTGAGCTGAAATCACTCATGGTAATAGCACAGCTGAATCATCATATCCAATAGACAGCAGATTCATCAAGCCAACCAACTCCAGACTCTTAGTCTAAGCTGGCCAAAGAAAGAAAAAAAAAAATAGCCACACTGTAAGCTTTACATCTTTTATCCAAGGAGAAAAGTGCAAGGTCTCAAAGGGTCCTCTCCCACTGTTTGTGACACGTTTGGATTCATGCCCAGAGATAAGAGGTGAGATAGGAGTGTGACATAATATAGGGATAAGAGCATTGGTGTAAAAAAAATGTACTGCACACTTTAAAGCTGCACCACCTTTTAGTTATGGGTCCTGCGGATTGTTTTTGTAGCATCAGGCCAGAGGCTGTATTTAAAGGATGACTCTGGATTTCACAGCAGGTTGATAAGTCACCCAGCTATGTCAGAGAGGGATGGCTTCCTTCCCTAACACCTGGCCCAGGTTTACGCACTCAGAGTAAATGTCAGTGGCGTGGTCGGTAAATGATGACTCTATAAGACTGTCCCAAGCATGTGTCTCAATCTCTTGTCAGTCCACCTCCTTCAGTTTGGAGGAAAGTTTACTCCCTTCGTCTTTGTCTGCCTGTCTGTCGGGAATGATACAAGGCCTGCTTGTTTCATTGGTTGTAATCTCTTCGGGGGAGATGGAATCAGCGTGGCAGCTTGTGTTGAGTGAGATGGCACTGACTGGCAGATTTCACTCTGATAACAACAACCCCCTATCTTTTTTCCTCCTTTTTCTCCTCCCTCACATCCTTTTCCACACAAGTGTGTCCTTCCTTTCCTTTGTTTTTACTTCTATTTTTCTTTAGCTGTACCCTACTTCCTCTCTTTTATCTATCTGTTTGTCTTTGACCACATTCTCCCTTCTCTCTAATGTATTTTTGGGAATAAGCACCTAGGGATTCTGTGATTCTGGACATTCGGAAGAACAACATCAAAAGTGGCTAGTTTCTCATATTTTTATCTTCATTGCTTTGAAAGAGTAATTTTGTAACTTTTATTTTTGTATCCTCTCATCCTCTCATACCTTCTTTACTTGCTAATATCTCAAGACATCCTCCCTCCCTCCCTGCTTTCCTCACTCTGTCCCCAGGGCATTGAGCTGTTAATTGCCTTTTCCATGTGGAAGTCTCTCACTTCCTCCAGCTTTGTTAAGGCTCTCCGGAGAACTGCCGTGTCTGGCTGTTGGAGGCGAGGGATAAGAATCAGGGAGTACACTGGAGAACAAGTGCATGAGTTTGAATAGTGCAATAGAACAACCCCTTTTATCAGTCTTTCACTGGCCATGAACAAAGGTCACTGAGACTATATTGGGGAGAACTCTATTATAAATAGTTTATTCTGATAGGCTAAACCATGTGCCAATTGGTCGCCCACAGAAAGATTGCATCTTTCCCTAGAGTCCTGATGAAGTTTGAGTCATTTAAAAATGTCTTATTTTCTTTTCTTCTTTAAATAAAAAAACAAAGCAAAACTTATATCTTCATAGAAATAGGCTTATGTTGAACTGATAAAATATATACCTTGGCTGCAGTCTTAGCTTCATTAATTGTCTCTAAAATATAGTGTAATAGAGAGTTGCTTGAAATGATATTCATTTGGCACATGGGGAAAAACTAAAGTGTTACGCAAAGTAAAATTTTGACTACAAATTTAAGATTAACAACCATGGTGTTAAAATTCATACAGTCGTAAAAGAAGAGAAAAACAATACAACATAATTCAGCCAATAAACCAATAACATATAAAACACAACTTATAGAAAATCAAATATTTACTAAATAACCATTACTAGTCATGATGTGATTGTTTGGTGTGATATTAAGATGAAAATAATGTTGTAGTACCCTGGGAGGCCTGTCTGTGTGTTCTTATATGCTGGTATCCTTTTACTACATTGGCAGTGTGTTTGGGATTATAGCCATCCCGAAAGATGAAGCGGTTACCAATCAGATTCTTTCCAGATGGTATTACATAGATCAAAATCTGACTGTACTTTTTTGCATTCATCAATTTCATCAACCCCACCCGCCCAAAAAAAACCCTGTACCACTGGCTAAAACACTGGCCCAAATCATGACAGAGTGTTATACAGATGGCCATAGACACTCACAGTTACACTACTCTCCTGACTTCTTACGTATATGTTGATGATTATTTGAACCAAAGTTTCACATTTATATTCATCACTCCTTAAAGAACTGTTTCAGTCCAGTTCTTGTATAATTTGTCATACCTCAGCCTTTTCTTCCCGTTTTCATTCCTTAAAAATTGCTGCTTGAAAGCCAGTCAGACAATTTCTAATGAGGTTTCTGATAAACAGTAGATGGATCATGTGAAGGGCTAGATGCATCTCTCTGGTCCCGTGCCAGGTCTTTGCTGTATGTCTTCCTATTTTAAGGATATTTTTAGTCCTGCCACTTCTTCTTTTATCCTCCATTTGTCCATTTTATTTAAATTTTTTTAAGGGCCCACTATGCAGGGATATGCCAAGTTTCCAGCTAATAGCTCTTTGGAAATCACCTTGATGGTGAAAATGTAATTTTACACCTGTCAATCCGTACTATTTTTGCCAGTTTTTTGTAACTTCAACTGAATGAATAATTGATAGGCCAGCGATAAGTGATTCAAGAGTGAAAATGAGTGAAAAACCTTGAAGACATTCAGCAGCCATTCAGAACTTTTGCACTTAACAAAAACTGATGAGTTAAAGTCTGGCTCCTTGGAAACAAAATATCAAGAAATGAGAGGCGGCTAAGGAATTTTGCATAATACTTTACAACATATTAAAAATATAGATATGATAATATCATAAACGGTCCATCAAAAGCCGGTTAGGGTTATAAACTCTCTTTCCAGTTTACCTCTTCAGTCTCTTCTATTTCAGTAACAGCCTTGCACTAAGTAGGACTACACTACAGCCTCAGCTTATCAGCGCATTTCATGCCTGACTAAAGTAAAGTGACTACCACTGTTGCATGTTTTCTGTCTCTGCAGCTTCTCTGTCACACATCGCCTGAGTCATTTAAAGCTGGTCTGTTAAACTGCTCTAACATCTGCATGGTTGCTGGCTTGATCGAGTCGCTACAGTTTGGTGCTCTTAAATTCAAACTTTGTATACATACTGGCCCCTGCTTTCATCAGCGGCATTTGTTTGTTGTGGTTTAGGCAAGCAATTTATCAAAATGTTTGCCCTATTATCATTATTGTGAGTTGTTTTGGCCACAATAACCGTGAAGTGAAAAATCTATCGTGGCGGCGCTACTCTGAACCTAATTAACTTGTTTCAAACTCTAATAATGGATGTTCAATAACACAACTTCCACAAAAGCCTGTGGCCCTCCATGCCCCATGGTTCTGAGATCCCAGTGCTCAACTAAAGTGCTTTGCGGACAGAGTGCTGTGAGAATCCAGCTTGTGATTATGTGGCTGTTGTCTATGATCACTCTCAGCTGGCAGGCACCACGTGGGCTCAATATTTGTTGTGGACCCAGCTCCTACCACAAATCCTTCCCTCACCAGTATCACATGACTTGGATGCATGCTGTTTTATCCATTGTACCCTTTGAAGTATATCCATGTCAACTGTTAGAGAAAAAATATTTAACTTTGCAGTGAGTTTATTGCAGCAGGCTTCAGTGCATCATGCACTATCAGCCACATATTGCTCAAGAGGATTTCTAGAGTATGCGAGTGTGATAGGTTTTTGCACTCCATGTCCAAATGCGAGGATTTACGTTTTTCTGCCAAGTTTCAGTCTCAAATTAAAATGTTTAAGGTTTAATGTGTATTTCAATCAGTTTTTTTCCCCCATGTGTCTGTGGTTATCATCGTAGACCACACCTTGTCAGACCCGTGAAAGCTGTCAGAAGCCTTTTTTTGAAAGCTGCAGGAGTTGGAGCAACAGCAAACAGAAACACACAAAACCCCTCTGGTGTCAGTCTGCCAATCTGTATGCCATAAAGACCTCCTCCCCACCTCCAGTATGACAGTGCTATTCAGAAATTACCACCCCCATGGTGCAAAGGACAGACAAGGGCAGCAACCAGAGCATACAGTACCACAAGTGGAGCCAGCAACTCCTCACAAAAATGTCAAAATGTCACTCAGAAAGCTAACGACCTAGCATGTATTTAGTGATGTGACCAGCGAATTTTAAATGCAGTTTTTCACTGTCTTCTATGAATCAGTCGGTGATTTAAATAGTAAAACTATGTGCAAAAATTCAGAAACCCAGGAGTCATTTAAGGTGAACCTGTAGCTGCAGGGAAGTATAGAGTGTAGAGAGTATAAAGCTAGTCTTATGCCATTTGAAACAATACATTTTATTTTTAGAGGAGGTATTACTATCATCTCTAAACTAAACCATAAAACTCTGGAGTTGATCTCAGTGCATCAACATTGACAGAGAGTGGGGTTTAATGATGATCAAGTAACACTAGGCACTAATTCTAGACTTTGCTAAACAACCAAATTGAGATTAAAGTAAAAGTGAAAGCTTATAGCCAGCATCAGCATCAGCATCAGCATCAGCATCAGCATCATCAAATCAACCCATACCCCCGACTGTTATCTGTAAGGGTGCCTATAGCAACAAACTACACTGCATAGGACTAATAAGAATTACCAGTTCCTGCACTGTCAGTCTGTATACCAAAAAAATATATACTTGCTGTCTCTGTCGTGTGTACTCACTAGTCAGATCAAAGCTGCCAAATAGAGTAATTTGTTACAAAAAACCCTATATAGCTAAATATTATTAGAGGTGAACAAAGACATTATTTTAGCCATTTTTATGTGAAGTAACCCTTTAATTAGTTGGTGTATCCTGTACATTCTTACCTGGCTAGATATTGTCCAGAAGAGGGCTGTTCATGTCGGTTGGGTTTGTCATAGCAATTTACCATGTTCTGAGTGAGTGCCAAATCTGGCCTCACCATGGTTGCTGCAGTGACCGCCCGGCCAATCAGCTGCAAAGCATCCCGTATATAGAAGCTTATTGGCTTGCGGCCGACCTCCCCATAGGCTAACAGTCCAAGAGGACCTCCTAAAGTGTGCAGCGAATCTGGAGACAAGGGATATCCCATGATCCACTGCAGTGCTGGTAGTGATGGTGCGAGGCGCTGAGCAGCCCGAAGGACGGAGGATAGACACTCAGGGTCGGATCCCAGGAGGAGAACAGACGAAACAGGTGAGGGGGAGCGCAGGAAACGGGTGGAGATGATCTTCAAAGCCTCTTCTTCCATCTGCTCCTCCCTTCTCTCCACACTGCTCCCCCCTCTTCTATCTCTGCTCCCTGTGATGCGAGTCAGGTTGATTATGTCCCACAAATGCCAGGTTGAACCACTGTACTTCTGAAGGTGGGTCAGTAAGCCATCACCGCCTTCGTCCCAGCCTGGGCAGATTACAGCTGCTCCTCCCCAGCTGTCCCCCCGGCTTCCTCTATCCCTATCCCCACCATCTCCCCCCTGCAAAACTGCAAGGAGCAAACTTCCCAGGGTTGATGGAGGCACACGGGCTGACATCTGCAGGTGAAATTGGTTCTGTGACAGAGGATAGGAGTAAATAAGAAGAGTTGAAAGAACCAAAAGAAAAAAGTAGATCAGTGAAAGAGTTAGGAGAAAAAATACAAAAATATAAAAACAGAATAAATAACAAAAAGAGAAAGAAGATAAGAGAGGAAACAAAAAGCAAGATCAGACCAGAGATTAATAGATATCACCAAAACTAAACACCTCAGGGCTGAATAACATAAAATCACATTAAACGTAGCTTTTGTATGCACCAGAGCTCTGCAAAACAATTCCTGATGCAGCAGTAATTTACAGCAACACAGATCAGAAACAATCAGTCACATTTGTTCATTATCTCTCACTCTGAATGAGAAGAGTCGCACTGATACAAACAAGGAGTCAATGATTCGCATCTAATCTGCAACATCACAGTTGGCTTGGCAAGACAACAGTAGCATCCACAGTTCATCCAGAAGCCCACATTTCCAAACCCCACTGAAAACACTAGCTTGTTTCATACTGTTCCAAAATGGATAACACTGTTGTCCTTGAATGCAGCTCACAGATGGACCTTCCCCTTCCTTCCTTTGGGGTTTCTATCCATTTTTCATCCTATCAGTGCTCCAGGCAAGGTTGAGGGGGGAGACTGTTTTTATATAAAGACCTCAAAGTTTAGCTTAACATGACCTGAAGTTTGCTTTGAATGGCTCCACCCAAATGAATAGAAGAACATTATCTGGCACAAATGCATACATATTTTCAGGATCTTTGTAACATATATCCAGAAAGACGTCTGTGCACTATAAAATAAAACACACACAGAAGTTACCTAATTGAATCTGTATACTATTAATCTATGAGCTTATGTCCAGCAACACTTGTGGAAAGCACACACATGCCTGTATATCTGAAGATAAGCTAGCTGAACACAGATGTAACCCACACTGAGACACATTTATTCAAGTGGAAATATCCCACCCAGGAGTACAGAGTAAACAGAGCGACCCTCTGCTGAAAGTCCTTGAGTCTCTTAAGAGAGTCAGAGAAAAAATATTTGAAGTCTGGAGAGACATGGATGAATTAATGCCGTATGTTTGTCTTCCCGGAAAGGCCCAGGTGTGTGCAAGAGGACAACTGAAGATAGGTCTTCTCGTTTGAACTCCGCAGGGGAGCTAGAAATGTGGGGGTATCTGGTAAGTGGAGGTTGTTGGCGAGATGGTAATGGATGACAGAGACTAATAGAGATGGGAAGGTAGTGCCTACAGGTGCAAGTTTTATTCAGTGTATTTCTGATAGGAATAAAACTAATATTATGCATATGCAGAAAATGTGACGATAGAAGATCAACAGAGAGCCTCAAGGCAGCTGGAGGAATTAGTATGTAAATCTATATCTGCTCTCATCCTAAATTCCTCTGAGTACGATCTATCTAAGCTAGCGCTTAAATATTAATATTCGACTAAATGTATGGTTATGTTATGATTCCTGTCCTGAAAAAATTGTCAGAGGCTACAAAAATCGGAAACAGACTGAGTCTGCATAATGGAGAAAAAGCTGTAAATTATGTTCCTTGTCTACATAGCTTGTTAGAAAACGAGAGACGAATTGTTGCTGCATTTATCACTGTCAGATTAATTGTGATAATGTTCATCTGCGGGATAGCTCACTGCTGCGTTAGCTGTTTTGTACCAGCATTATTTTTTTTTTCCTAGCACAATCATAGATAGCTTGTTTGACTTTTAAAGAGATTCTTTTACAATTTCAATTACATTTAAGGCATTTAGCCTGCGCTCAAGATCAATTTACAGGGAGCACGACAGCAGAACTACTTCAAGAGTGAGGACGTGAAAATAATAGCAAAAGCTCAGCAAGGCGTTAAAGAAGTTGTGTTTGTAGTTGCTGGTGTTAGAAGAGAAAGCAAATTAGAGAACTCGGAAGAGGCAGACATGGGGGCCGTGATGTGATTCTGGAGAGATAAGGCGATATGAGCCATTTCGAGAGGACGTGAGTTCCAGCCCATAAGATAAGGAAGCACTCTGCTGTTTTGGCTTGAGAGGGAAGACTTCTGAAAATGTTTTGTAGGCAGTCGAATGTGTGATCCACACAAGTGGACCCAGTGAGAAAGTTCTTAAAAAAAAGAAAAGAAAAAGCACATCAGTAAGGCTCATTCTGCTTATTAATATAATCATTTCTTGTCTGCATTTGAATGTTTCATCACAATTGTGGTATTAGAGTAAAAGAGACATGTTTTTGATGTGCGTATTGGTGCAAAGGTGATGTAATGTAACATGAAACAACATCAAAAAAGAAGGATCACCAACAAACAGACACCTTCAGCTTTGTATGCTGAAAATACTCTAGCCTGATATAACACCATTTTATCTCACCAACTCCTTTTCTACTTTTGCAATAAGATCAAGAAATTCTTCTGTAATGCAGTTTTGCTATAGCCAATCCCGAGGAGAGCTTTCTCCCTGAGCCTGTGTTCAAGGGTCAGGGGTAGCAATGACTCGCTGGAGAACACACAGACACACTGCTCTTAGTGATAATTGTGGAGAGAACTAAAATTTTAAAAGTGTGGTTACACTTCACTGGAGTAGATAACAATGCTCATTTCCACGGTCTTTTGCAAATTGGCAAAAAATGAGATAAAAATAAACATGGACAGCACTAAACACATCTAAACAGAGTGTGGTAGCTACTAAACTTTGGCTTTTAGGTAAGGAAAAAATCCAGTGTTGTAAACGAAACAGTTGCACTGGATTTACAATGCAGGAATGAGAGCATCATTGTGAAGCAGAATGTAGCACATTTTTCTAACCTCAATTATCTTGTTTTCAGAAATTTTGGAAGCCAAAACCTTAATTAAAAATAAAATGTAATTGCAATTGCCAGCGTTAAGGACTCAAGCAAACAAAATTCTTCGAAAACAACTCTTAGTAAGGTAAGTTGGCAAGGCACTGCACTGGCCAAGCAAATACATCAAACACACCTTGCTGCGTAGTTCAAACTTTTGAATCTCATATCTTCCTGCTTATGTCACAGTGTTGCAGTGTAAGATAAAATGATTCAATGACCTAGCTGCTGATGCCAACTCATAGTAAGCTTCTAACAGCTTACTGCCAGTCAGCCTTTTATTCGTCATTATGCTTTTCTATTAAACACACATGCACACTGTGTTCTTTTTTGGATTATAAAAAGGAGGCATTTGCCACTCATTCTCAAAAAAAAAAGCTGAAAAACCCTATATATAGCATTTTTAAGTATTGCAATGTATCCAGAACAATGAAAGCTCTGCCAGTCAGCCATCGCTCCAGCTTAATCCAGCGTGTCTTCAAAATAAGCTGGAAACATCAGTGTTTATCCCAGTGACACACCAGATTTAATGTATGCATGTGTATATGTTTGCATTCTGGCTTGTGAATGCTTACAACAGTCTTCACTTCGAGCTGTCTGCATGAATCTGTGTTGTTTTTGACATCCTGGTGTTCTTGCCTCGGGTTGAGTCTGATTTTATTATTTTACGTACCAGACTTTGAATTTAGCGGACCTGAGGACACCTGAGTCATTATCTAGAGGAATACATGTGGCATATTTGCTACGATGTCAAGATTAAAAGTGGCTGTGCTGTCTGGAACTAGGAAGTTTAACGTGTGTTGGCAGGCTTCTTCCGAAACACAGATTCACTTCTGTGCTATTTTGTGGAATTTGCTTTGGAGTGCAGGGACCAGCTACAGACAAACAGTCCTGATCTTGCTAGCTGTAGTTCTGAGCCCCTCTGTGCGACTCAGGTCCAGACCCAGGTTTATCTTTTTGTAAAGTACACAGGACTTTTTCAGGCTGGGTTAGAACTGTAATGGATTCGGTAAGCAGCGATAGATTTTCACCTGTAAGGACCTCCAGTGTGTGTATGTGTGTGTGCTTTTGTGCGTATGCTCTTATCTTTTTCTATTCTCAGGTAAAAGCTCTATCCACAAGCATGAGGTTAGAAAGACTCAGAACTAAGGATGCAAGATAAGCAAAGCTAAAAGAGTGTCAGCATTATTCCAATGAAATATAAAATCCATAGCCCCTTTCACACATCTGCAAATTAGGATCCTTGAACTAAACCTTTGCTTCTACTTAACAGTTCCAGTGTGCTGTTAGCCAATGATTTTCAGGTCTTCAAACAAACTGCAAACCTAACACTCCCAGGCAGCAGAGAGGCGCACACGCAGTAGGCAAAAACAAGCAGACACAGATACAGTGCAAGCACACCAAGGTGTGAGCATAAACCCAAAAGGATCTTTGGGCAATGTGGAGTAAGCAAACCAACAGGAGTGCGTTGAATCAGAACAGGAGGTAGCAGCTCTCAGTTAGTTAGCTCATTCCTTATTTAGGTCTCCATAAGAAAAGCTGGGAGACTCAAAGGCGTGCACTCAGTTGTTGACTTTCGAGAGCCAAAAATGGGGGAGGAAAAAAGATTTCCCTGAACAAAAAAAGAAATAAAAAAAATGAGCACAGAAAAAACAGCAGCACCTGCAGTTTCAAAGCTTATTAAAAGTAAGTTGGAAGGAAAAGCAAAGGGGTGGGACATGGGAGCAAGTGCATTTTCTGTGTTTGTATTTGAGAATTTGGTTTGTTGAAGGAGGCAAAAAGGCCCAAGCTGAAGCACTTAAAAACCAGATGTCTCTACTTGGCCTTCCGTCACTGCTTCAGGCAACGGATCACTTTATCTTGCTGCAGCTTGATTTATTGCAAAAGCACACTCTAGCTCTAGTTGGGTTTAACATTGCGGTCATGACTTATTTGCATTGAGCTAAGCAGTGGTGGATAGAGTGAGGCCCTGCTTGGAGTTGTCCTCGCTGCTACATCCAGCTGCATGGACCTCTGCCTGAGCCTCTGAATGGCTGCTTAGCTTTTTCCTCTGTCCAGGAACAAAGCTCATGGTCAGGGCAGCACTCCAAACAACAACACTGCACTGAACACATTAATATTTTACCCGGACTGTCACCAGGCGAGTTGCCTGTACGTAGGGAGGATGGAATGAGAGGTAGGAAGAGAGACAGAGGAAGAGAAATTCAGATGTAGATGGGAATATATGTTTGAGATGAAAGCGGGAAGAGAAATTGATATGTGGTTTAATATCCGTGTTTGTGAAAGGAGGTAAAAGGCGATAGTTTGCATCTGAATGTGTCTGCAACACAAAGGAACACGAGAGATAGTGATGGTAGAGTGCATGCGTGTCTTGAGGAAGACAGAGAAATATTTTCTCTGCAGGATGCCAGCCTTACATTTCAAACACCTGAGATGAAAACTGAGGATTGAAAGCTGAATGTCAGACTAAAATGTCAGCAAATGCAGGTTTACACGCACACATAAAATAATCTAAATCCAACTTAAGCGGAGCGATTTAACCCTCAGTGCACAAGTGGCGAATGAAAACATGGGCACTGAACATCATACACTTGCATTAATGCATACATAATGAATAAAAAAGCTGTTGATTTTGTGCAATTTTATACCCTCACAGTCCAAATAACATCCATGACTGAATAAGGCCAGTCAAAGCTGTTTGCATAAAGCAACACTGACAGCCGCACTTTTTAGTTGACCAGACAGTGGCTAACTGGGCTGTTTGCTTTGCTGTTGAGTAATTGTATGCAAATGGCATTGTTTAATTTTCTCCTAATTTCCTTACGTCTCCTGGTGGTAAGTGTAATATGGGTGACTTTAATCTTACTCAGCCATGCTGCCGGGGACTGGAGCTAAGCTTGGTGTTGGAAAGAAGCTGGCACTGCTACACAAACATATGCAGCTGAGGCAAAAGTAGCAATGTGCGCACACCTAACTGCAACACACACGCAGGCGAGCAAATTACATTTACGTGCTCACACATGCATAAAAGCATGGCACACACTCACACATGCGCGCAAAACACGACTGTGAAGCAATCAGCCACTTAACACAGCAAATGACTATGGTTATCTAAGCATAACAGCCTGTTGGCTCAGAGAAACAGTGATAAGCAGTAAGATACACACCATTAGGCTCCACCACGGGACTGGCCACAGACTAAAGGATGGCTAAATCTTGTTTCACAGTTAACTGTTGATGGAGACAGTGCCATGTCTTTCTGATTGTCAGCACTGAATTATATATGCAAAACCCTGACTCCATCCAATTCCACCCACCATCTTCAATACGGTGATCGAGCGGAAAAGTATACAAGAGACTGTGGCCCTTGGGGGAGCAGGATGAAACAGCAGGCATAAAGTGTAAAGCACACTTTGAATTAGGTTTGATTAGAGGGAAATGGTTGCTCATTGCTTGGGCAGCTCGTAGCTATGACGATTTGAAGACCGCTGGAGGTATGAGCGTGTTGAGCCCATTAAACATAAGGGCCTTGTTAGTTTCCTTGGTGGTGTGGCGTGTTAGGAGAATTGGGGGCTGTACTGCAGCATCATAAAAATACCACTGTAGTCCTGAGCGATTGTAGGAAAAGCCATAAAAGCCTTGACAGGCCATGTCTTCTCTTTATCTCCAGGCTCTCGGTTTATGGGAATCGTTCTGCGTGGGGGAGAGAGAGAACTGAAATAAAAGGGGTTTTGTTCATTGTGCATGTTGGTGGCAAACCTGTAGCAGCGTGGAAGTGTTTGTGTGAGTTAAAACGTGTATACGTGTACAGGTATGCTAACTATTTGTCTGGGTGTGAGGGTGTCTGCAAGAGTATTTGCGTGATAAATGTGAATGTCTATAATTTACAAACCATTTGATGGAATATTGTTCTCAGCGTGGTTTCAATTTAATTTGAATGATCAAGACACAGAGCACATCAGCGTTTTTTTTTTTTTTTTCCATTTCCTGAAGCCTTGCGAGCTACTGTAGAACAGAAAGGACCAGGAGGATACAACGCACACACAAGCACATTATGACACACAAATCCAGACAGACTGATCACATACTCAAACCAGCCAAGTGCTTTGGGCTTTACTCATGAAGAAGTTTTTGCTACATGATTCCACAGTTTAATCAAATGGCGATCCAGGGGGAATAGCTAAAAAGCAAGCACATATCAAAGTATGCAAATTCTTCTGTGATAGTCGTGTTGAGTAAATTAAGTAATCCAGTGCAGAGTGTTCACTTTCATTATCAGTTGACTTCTGTTTTAATGAGCCTCCACGGGCTTGCGAATGTCCTGATGTCATCAATAATAATCAGATAGAGGAAACAGCAGGGGAGGACTAAATGTGCTGTTCTGGACTGGTTAGTCAGGTCTCTAGTCAGCCAATGTTAGTGCTGAGTGCACTTCTAGCATTGGTGAAGGCTGTCATCTCAGCACGCTGCATCTGCGCCTCTTTTGTCAGGAGATCCTTTGATCCCCTCAGTTGCAGTTACAAGCCCACAGCAGAAATATGCTGAATGGATTCATGTATCATCCCCCCCCCTACAAACAGCCTCTGGCCCCCTCACTATTTATGATCATAATAGCTGCCGTTATTTATTAAAGAGAGCGATTGTTGTCCTTGCTCTATAGACAATGTTGTTTTCTCTACCAGAGAGAATAATATTTGTCCTTTTGGTGGGGCCCTGTGTGTGATATGAGGCAGCGTAGTGAATGTGATGGTGATTGATTCCCGTGTTGAACAGTGGAGAGAGGTACAGAGGAAGGCTAATCTGAGTTATGATTGCTACTGTAATCGCATTTTTCTCCCTGCCTCATCCATCTGCCCTACAGTAGCGGATACATGCTGTATTCTGATTACGCCGCACATCTGTCAATAACCAAAAGGAAGGAGCAGCAGCGTACGCCTGCTCTTTCATGAACACCTTTCACTGGCTTCCCATCACCATGATTTCCAAGATCATGACTCTCTCACTTCTTGCTGTCCAGTTTTATCTTCCTCACTCACTGATTTGCTAACCTGCCGGAGGTGGCGTCAAGCATTTGGAGTAATCATGCCATCACGTTGGGGGTAAACTAAGCTGTTTTAGATGCAGTGGCGCAGGGCAGAAAATAGCCTCTCGCTTGGCTGTAATTTGACCAGCAGGCAGCTGGACTTGTGAGATGGGAACATTATTTAGTTACCAGGAGTATGATACTTACAGTTTCCCAAGTACAGATGCAGAATGGCGCGATGTCATTAACAGTCAGCCCACGGGGAACAGAGCTGCAAACAGCAAAAACTTCAGGAGGGACACATTCATTCACAATACCCCAGCGATGAAAGCACACCATGCCAGTAATGAGATGTCTAGAGCTTTGAGCACGGGGTGCGTGCCTGACTATGTGTGATATTTCTTAGTCTTAGAGCGTGTGTGCATTTTTGTTTGGGTGAATGTGCATGCTCAAGATGTGTGAAAGAACAAATTCCTAATGGAAAAGATCCCTTTGCTCCAGTCAGCTTGAATATTTAAACTTTGGCCAGACTTCCTAGGAGTGAAATAATACACCTAGAGAGATGGAAGTCATTTAGACGCAATGTGTTTGTGGGAAAGTATGAGGTGAGTAAAGGTATGTGCGCGTGTTTTTAAGTGGGTATGTGTGGGTTTCAGGATGGATGGGCTTGTGGTGAGTAAATGACCTGCCTTGATTCAGCCTATCAGCTGAGCTCTCCACCCAGGCTCCCTGATATCCCCTTTCATCCATCTCTATAAGAGAGAGATGACGGAGAGATGGAGAGGCAGTGGCAGACAGAGTGTGGGGATGAATATGCACAGAAGAGAGAGAAAGATTTCAAGTGCAAGAGCAAGCATAAAGGGGCTAATTAGAGAAGAGGGAAAAATTTGGGAGCAAGTGTGACAAAGGCAGAAGTGAACAAAAAGACTATTAGCCTCAAGTATAAATCTGGAGTAATATGTATGACAAATGGCACCCTGCTCGCACCAGAAGTGCCTCTCTAATATGACTCTGAGTTCCAGTCGATTAAGGGATCATTTGGGGTGAGTTGATTTGGGGCGCATACGGGTACTGTGCAAAAGTCTTGAGCCACATTTCTTTATATTTTGCCAGGAATATGGGAAATAGCTGCAGTGATTCAGTGAATGATTTGCAAACATAAATGGAGATATGCTAAGGCAAAAACAGAGTTTGCACAATTCTAGCAAGCTTGAAAGTCAGTATTTGGCATGACCTCCTGTTTTCTTTGGCAATGCCTGAACTCTCTTAGGCAGGCTTTCTAATGATTTCTTTAAGTAGTCTTTAGGAATATTTCCCCAGGATTCTTGAGGGACATTATAAAAGTCTTAGTTGGATCCCTCACTGCTTCATTAACGTTGAGGTCCAGGCCCTGAGGAGGCCAATCCATGACTAATAGTGTTCCATTGTGTGTTTTTCTATCCAGGTATGTTTTACTTTTCACAAATTCACAGTGTTTGTGATCATTGTCATACTCATAATTGAAACCACTAGGAGTCAGATGCCTTCCAGATGGTCTTGCATTTTCAATTCAAATCTGACGGTACATTTCTGCATTTATAATTCCATCTCAAACACCAATGGGTGAAATGCAACCCCAAACCATGACAGAGCCTGTGTTTAACAGATGGCTGTAGACACTCACACTCTCTTCTAGCCAAAAATTTCAAATTTGGATGTATCACTCCATTAGACCTGTTGACAGTCATTTCTCTTTCCTTAAGAATTACTTCTTGAGAGCCACCCTTCCATTCAGACCATTTCTGATCAGAAATGGTCTGAATGGAAGACCATTTCTGGTTCGAGCCCCGGCTTGAACCAGAAAGACCGGTTCGAGCCCCGGCGCTGACAGTCTCGGTTGCCTACTGGTTGCCTACTGGTGGTGGTCAGAGGGCCCGGTGGCACCAGTGTCCGGCAGCCTCGCCTCTGTCAGTGCGCCCCAGGGCAGCTGTGGCTGCAATGTAGCTTGCCATCACCAACGTGTGTGTGTTGACTGAATGATGCACACACATTCAGGATGACTGAATGTAGCGTAAAGTGCTTTGGGGTCCATAGGGACTAAGTAAAGCGCTATACAAATACAGACCATTTACCATATTTAATATTAAGTACAATTTTGATTACATTCAGTTTACAATATTAAGAAAATGGAACAAATTTTTGGATTAACTGACCATCTATATTTCAGTTACATTGACCAAGCATGTCAGAGTTATTTACTCAGTTTTTCATGTTTGTGTAACAACTACAATTATTAATTTCAACTTAATATGTTTAAGCTTTAATTATTCAATTGATCAAGTATATTGAACAGATTTGGCTGGTTTCCAATCTACTCAATATTTTTAAGTGTAAAAGTGTTGCTTCAAAAATTTTAAGTAAATGTCAGTTTTAGTTTTTAGAGTGTACTGAATCTGTGGAAGCTCCGCGATAGCCACCACCAAACAATTGAGTTATTTTTACACATCTGCCAGCATCTGGCCAATCCACTACCTTTCACTGTTTATACCATTACGGAAAAAAAGAAAAAAAAAAAACATCGGCCCATCAAAACAACAAATCACCATCGGCCCACTGAGTCCAGCTATGGCTGCATATGTGTTTAGTAGTAATTTCTTTTTGTAGAGGGCTAGCAAAACAACAGTTTTTGAAGGCATTGCCATATTGGAATCCCGACTTCTCTGACGAGGCTAACCAGAACGCCGTGTACTCGAGTGTGACATCATTCCCAGGACCGTGTTCCGATTTCCGAAGTAAGTCGAACGCAACACACGAAGTAACGAATAACGACCCTATCTAAATCCCAGTAACGATTAACGCGTTCCTGATTTTGGCATAATAACTAGTTATCGTGCTCGTTACCACAATAATAACGTAGTTACTGTAACGTGTTACTTAATAACGCGTTAGTCCCAACACTGGTTATCATTGATGTCTTGATGCATGGTCGATCATCCAGGTAAGTAAATCCCAAAAGGTTGATTCTGTTCACCTGGACGTAGCGTTTTCAGTGAGAGAAACATTTCATCACTCATCCAAGAGACTTCTTCAGTCTCATTCAGCCCATTCAGTGGGCTGGTTTCAGTGCACAATAACTAAAACCAGCCCACTGAATGGGTTTCAGTTTTTGTGCAAATGCACTGTTTATAAGGTTGGGGAAACCTGCTGTCTGCTGAGACTGAAGAAGTCACTTGGATGAGTGACGAAACGTTTCTCCCACTGAAAATGCTACATTGAGATGAACTGAATCAACCGTTTAGGAGACACAACATTAGTTCAACCCTTGAGTTATTGCGTTTTTAATTCTTGATTGATTCACACATTAGTTTTAATGAGTCTAACAAACAAGCCAACAAACAAAACCACTCTTCTGGTTGGATACAATGACCAGACTGAAAGTAAGTGGGGGAAAAAAGAGTCAATGTCTAAAGTAAAACTTTCAGAAATCTGAAGAACTATTGCTCAAGACTACTTTAAAAATAACAAGGGGTATGGCTCAACACATTTGCACAACACTAAATGAGTATGCTGTTTGACCTCACACCACCACTTGTGCTACATGTTCAGACGCAGTATTAATTTCAGAGGTAGCGAGAGCAGAATGAGCAAAGGAGAATAGGCTATTTGGAAAAAGAAAACAAAGAGGACACCTCTATACTATAATAATTTTACCATAAACATGAGTCACCTGAATGCCTTTGCTTAGAAAATTGTTTTGTTTACTAAATGAATACAAAGTAATTTAGAAAGAAATGCATCCGGTGCTGAAATGTCCTTGCTTATCCAAACCAATCTTCTGGTCCTTGTACCTGACCCACCCACCTACCCACGGAGGTACGACTTCGAGAGTTGTGATTTGTTCTGAGTGTCAACTTTATTTTTAAGTTGGAGACAATGACTCAGAGAAAGTAATTTTAAAACACATGAGCTCTATATTAGAAACTGTGGACAAGGACGGCGATGCGTATAAAAATTCAAAGAGTATGGTTGCCCTGATAACACAGAGAAGGAAGCTCAAAAGCAAAATTGCAGATTATTACAGGTTTTTCCTATCAGTTCTGTCAGTTATACAATGCTCTCCTAAGTGAGATCTTTCATTTTATAATAAGCCCACAACTAAATATCACATTGAAAAGTTTCATTCAGTAAGTTAGTCTAAAAAATGGGAGGTATGGGTAACAATTTGTGTAAAAATGTGTTTTTTCTTAGACATAAATTTGGCCAGTCCAACAGCTGAACATTTGAACAAGTAGGATCAACCCAGCTTGTATTAAACTGGCATTTCCTTTGAAATCAGAGCTCTCCTTTACCGGCTTTCCTATCCTGCCACATGGGCAGACATAAGGCACATAGCCACATAAATGTTGTGCATCTGTGCCTGTCATTAGCTCAGCCTGCCAATAAACTGTGAGTAAACTGTGCTAATGTTGTTCTAATGAATAACTTTCGAGAGGGGATTACTTGCAGTGCCTGCTATAGCGCTAATTCAAGATAGATGTTGACATTTTTCTACAGCTACAATTGCGATATCTATATTTAAGCCCTTATTTATCCAGGAATGATTTGCAGAGCATGCTGAGACTGCAGGTTCCTTTACAGCAAAGCACAGCTGACACACATTCATACACAGAGAGTTGCACAGCCCAACCGCATCACAAGGGTCAAGAAGTGTGCATTCACTTTCCAGTCTAAAATACTGTGGGATTCCAACCAGTGACCTTGACCACCAGCTGCTTGTGGCACTAACAGCTGTGTTATAATTATATATCCTTTACACTATGGTTTTCATCAGAGAGCAAACCAGAAAAGATAAACTATAGCACTGCAGCTGTCAAATGCAGATTTCAAACTACAGTATTTGTCTCTACAGTATTTTTGTCATGTTAGTCTTTCCTTTGGGTAATTGCAAGCAGTCATATTTTTAAAGGTTCCTTGATTACTCATTCAAACACAGGAAGGAATGCAGATTACTCCTCTTGGTTTCAAGGTCAAATCTCTGTAGGAAAAAAGCAAACCCGCATATATGGTGCTTTTGTAAAATGTGTGGTGTTGTAAAGAAACTAGCATTTTATTTATGAGCCTAGAGCCCCAGTGACTACAGATTAACGCTACACAATTAATCGAATTTTAATCTTGATTAAATAAATGTGACTGAGTGATACTAAAAATGCATGCTTCACCAGTAGAATGCAAAGCAAAAGCAAATCAAGCAAGATGGAACAGCAAGCATAAAGTGTAAAGCACACTTTGAATTAGATTTGATTAGAGGGAATTGGTTGCTCATTGCCTGGGCTGCTTGTAGCTATGACAATGATGATGCAGCTTGAAGTTTCTTGGGCTAAACTCGATGAGTAATGCTATGTTAAAAGATATACAACAAAATTTTAATGTAAGAAGGTGAAGAACATCTCCCTCAAAGCAGGTCACCATCTGCTGCTTGGGACAAGTGATGTTAACCAGAAACAAACCATATGCAAAGAGTGCTGTCGAGGTGTGTCTGCACTGCAAAGCAACACAACTTATTAAATCCCTCGAGAATACACCATACACTACAGTATAATTAATGCATGAGGGCCAAGAAAAACAATGCAACGCTTGCTAACGTGAATCATTCAACGTCAACTCAGACATCCATAAAAGTGAGCCTGTACAGCATGTCAGGATATTCATGCAGCTCACAAAGGCTTACTGAAATCTCCAATGCAATCCCATTCCATTTGGGCAAAGATATGCGTCCTCTAAAGATGGTGAATAACGCAGACAAATTTCACAACAAAGGATATGGTTTCCCTCCGATCAGTTGTTTTTTCTTTTTTTTCTTTTTTTTTTTTTTTTAACAACAACAACAAAAAAAACCCCAAACAAACAAAACAAAGAACAAAAAACAAAAGACAAAAACCAACTACCACAACAACAACAGAGAGAAAAAACAAACAAAAAACCCCCAAACAAACACAATAAGCAGTCTGAGACATGTAAATGGAAAACTAATACAGTATATATAATTCGGTCTACCACTCCTTTACACATTTGTCCTGACAAACTCAACCCGCCATTGGAGTCGGGCTGCCCCTCTCCCTATGGTTTTCTTCATATCATCAGGTAAGTAATCCAATAGCGGGTGCCATATATCAAAAAATATATATATATATCATCATTGCCACTTAATTTTGCACTCAGTCTTTCCATTTGTAAAACTCTAAAGATTTCTTTATACCACTGAGTTATTGTTGGTGGTTTTTCATTAATCCAATTGAAAAGAATACATTTTCTTGCCAAAAACAATAATTTACATAGTAGCATATATTTGAATCTCTGAAATATTACACTTTTCATTCCTGGTGTAAAGTGCCAATTATTTATAAAAGGTGTTAGATAACTCAATATAGGATTACTTTCAGTGTATTTATTCATATCACGTCATGTTTTTAAGTAAGTATCAATCATTACTTTGTTATGTTTTTTAATATATTTACTCACTAGTTCGCTTAGGAGATTAAATGGCGAACATGTCCAGGCTTCAAGGGGATTCTCTGTCTCTTTTAGATATGCGAGGATCCATTCATGTATAACTCTACTATGACATGACCAGTTATACAGCAAAATGTTAGGAAAGGCAAGACCCCCTTTATCTCTGGGCAGCTGTAACGTTTTCATACTTAATCTGAGTTTCTTACCCCTCCAAATAAACCTTGACAGATCTTTTTCAATTTCTTTTACAATTTAGTTCTTTTTTCAAAGTAGCAAAACCTTCTCTGTATGCAAAATGTTGCATGGGAAATGGAGAGGGATCTCACACCTCTCCAGTAATTTGCTACATGTTTATGTCACGACCATCATGCAGGTGCAATGAATGGAGTGAAAGATTTTATATTTTGCTTTTAGCAGATGCGTTTAGGCCAGGTGAACAAACACCTTTATTTGTTTGCAAAGATTAATTTATAGAGTGGCAGCTCAATCTATAGGTGAAAGCAGTGGTCTGTTGATTTAATGTTGTGCAAAATTTTGGTGCATTTTTATTAAAATGTATATTTTATTTTGATGGAAAGATTTCTACAGATGTGAAAGCAGTTTTTTGTTTACATGCCCCGCTAGCTTAGAGACTTATTCATCATGAAGAAAACAAGACATAACAGAACATCTTCAACCGGTTTTTCACTCGCTAACGAGGGAAGTTTTTGGTCAAGAACCTGCTCTTGGAGCTCACGCTCCTAACCTGTCTCATGCCCAAAATCCTTCCAAGAGCAGCTTCCCTCGCAGCTATTTATTGACAAACTGTCACAATACACATCACAACACAAGCACCTCCCTCTGTAAACCCCCCCAATGGTTCTAAGACAAGGCACTATGTGTGTGTATGTGTAAGCACGTATATGCATGTGCAAGAACGTGTGTGTGTGTCATGTGAGAATGTGTGTGTGTGTGTGTGTGTGTGTGTGTGTGTGTGTGTGTGTGTGTGTGACCTCCTGCTGACCAAAAGGGTCATAAAAGCAGGAAGCTTACAACAGAAGAAACACATCTGTCAGATAGGATGTATCTACAATAAAACCTCCCCCAGCACAGAGTGGCTGGAGAGGTGGTCAGGATCAAAGGAATGTCTTGATCCTATAGATTGAACTCAGAGTTTACAAATTTAAGAAACCCATTGACAACATTCAACAATTAGACTTAACACCTACTACAAATAATGTCATTATCAGAGGAAAGAAATTGTGGTGCAGCCAAATCCTAAATGGTAGATGTAAATGGTGGAAGTTCGGCAGTATTAGAAGCTGTCGCTGTGTTCACTGTGGGAAGCTATTAAATAAACAAGGACTTTTTCAGGGCTAAAGTGGTGTAGTTAGCATACTCTGGAGAGATGAATGAGGTTAAAAAAAGTAATATCATAAGAACTATGCACTTAACATAGCCCCTGAGCCCCTTTCTCTTTGTGAATGTGCCATTAGTCATTTTGATGATTCATCCTGCATACAATGGTCTAATTGTCTGTAGCAACCGTTCCCTTTAGATGTGACCTTTACGCAACCTTAAAGAGACAAGCGCATGGATTTATTTATAAGACACAAATGTGCCATTGTTTCATTCCTGCCCATAACACCTGCAGCAAACACCATAGACGAAATATACCCCAAGGAGAATGCCTAAAAGGACATTTCAGTGCTGTCTCTTTAGTTATGACGTATCATTACAACTAACCTTGTTTGGTTCGTCCATGGTGGTTAATGCACACACTAGGGGCGGGGCTAAGTGACCTACTATAGGGGCTTTAGGCTCATTTGGATTCACAGATATGGAGGACACGGTACAGTGACTATCTGAGGTTAACAAAAATCAGACTTCAGCACAGGGGGATGTTGGTCGACCGTTTCCTCCTGACATGCACAACTGATTTCTGTTAACCTCTGACATGATTATCTCTAACAAAATGGGTGGGTAAAGTGAGAAATGATAAAGCAACACCTCTATGTGTAATTATGCAGGGCGATGACAAATGATGTCTTTTGTCATTTAATATGGGAGACTTGACGTGGCTGTCAGCCTATAAAAGCCAGCTTCGTTATATTTTGAGTTATCTCATCTCTGCCCTTGGTTTCTTATTTTTTAGTTAGTTGTGGAACTTGATTAAGCTGTTTATCCAGGTATCCCTGTGGGGGTATAGTGCTGAGTCTGAAGGAAGTTGGATTGGCTTTTCTTTTCTTTTTTTACACTATACCAGTCTTTAATGTGGCTTGACTGTTCCCACAATATGAGTTAAAATGAACCATTACCAAATTTTCAGCACTGCTTATAAAATATTTTCCTCTCTTCTTTCTGTCTTTCTTTTTTTTTAATCCTGCATTGAAATTTTATTATGCTTTAAGATTGATATCTGCAGGGAAGGTAAGTGAGTAAAGGAGTCTGTGTCAGGCTTCTGCTAGTTTCCTTCAGGCACGATCTCATGCACCAATTTTTCTCATGCTAATCTGTTACTGGCCAAAATACATAAAAACTGAGGAAGTTCTACCCAATCAGTCAATGGTGAGGAGAATATGTAGACATGCCACTGCTCCAATGATAAATTGCAAATTTTAACTGAAATCTGTCATAAGCTAGCAGTAAAGATAGACACAGACGTTATAAAAAGTCTATAAAAAACACAATAAAATGAAAAAAAAACTTAAATGCCAGATGTTATTCAAGTATTACAAGTATTAGTCCAAATTTCTTTATTTCAAATTTTGGTTTTCCTTTCTCTTATTTACACATTGTATAGCATGTACGTTTGCTAATACAACAATTAAGCCATAGAAGACCTGAAGGATTACCATAATGGATTGGGACTTGGGAAGCCAGCAGCTGTTATGTTCTGTGCTGTTAAATCAGTAAATTGTCTACTTTAAAACCTCAATTTGGGAAACTGTGTCAAATACTTATGACACATGCTGCTCTAAAACCTGTGTATACCTTTTAGCATTGATGGTGCCTTTCCAGATGTGCAGGCTGCCAATGGGCACTAATGCACCCCCATACCATCTGACATGCGCTCCTTTGAACTGGATGATGACAACAAGTCGGATGGTTTCTCACGAGAGGTCCTCCAGACTAGAGACTAAATATCAGTCTTCAATGTGAATTTTTTCACAGGACCAAACCCCCAAAATTTACATTTCAACAGTTTTCCCATGGTGCATCAGTCCATTTAAAATGAGCTTGGACCCAGAGAAGACAGCAGCATTTTTAGATCATGTACACATATAGCTTCTTCTTTGCATGTCAGACCTTTAACTAGCTTTTTCAGGTCCTGAAGATTTTTAACCTTTCCTACAGAGATTTCTCCAGATTCTCTCAGTTTTATTTGTCAATATTCAAATTTGATAATATGTGTGTGTTATTCTGTAATTGTTCCACAATTTGTTGATGCTGTTTCTTTCAGAATTTGGAACCTCTAACCAGCTTTGCTAAATAACCAATTTACCAGTTAACCTAACTGAGTTGTTTTAATACCACTTATTTTCCAGCCTTATGTTGCCCACATCCTAACTTTAGAATAGAATGACAGCAGTGACAAGAAAATTGGATTGGATTATTGGATGACTGCAAAAAAAAGTTAAAAATTTTAAATTTTATGATTAATTTGACCAAAATGATTGGTTATAATACGTAATAAACACTATGTTTTAACAGTTGTAATTTATGTAACAGTTGTTACATTAATCAACTAAAAAGAAAAGAACAGTTAGATTAAGTTGGAAAACTAGTCATTAGGTGGTGCTCTAGGCTATGTTATATGTGTTGAGAGAAGGTCATATTTAACCTTCTCTCTGAGCTGTGCTATACGTTGTCAGCTAATTTGAGTTGTAATGCTAGCGTCTTGATGACCCCAAGCAGTCAGTGTAGTTTTAAGCTTGGATGAGCAGTAAGTCAATAATATTGACAAAACTGCTATCAGCAATACTGGAGGGTAAAAGGCCTGTTTTAAACAGGCACAGACCTGGTCTGTTGTAATATTCGGAAAAAATCACTACGGTAACATAGTTAGAACAGTAACACTTGTGCTGATTAAGTCGCTAAAACTAGATTTTCACAAACCTTCTCAGAATTCTTTTCACAATAGTCCCAAATTGCCACAAAGCCTATATATCAAACTGTTACGTGGGACAAAATCTCGGAAGGCTGGGGAGGAGGGGAGTGGAATTAGCCTGCCTTTCTTTTTCCAGTCTTGATCACGGACTAAATATCAGTCTTCATTCATATATGATTTGTAATGGAATTTCTATTGATCAAGCATCTTTTCTGTATTTTGTACAGGCCAAATTCACTTGCCTTTAGTGTTTCCATTTAGCGTCTTTGAATGCAGAAATGGGAACAAACAGAAAAGAAAGTTCTGGCACAATCAGCAAGATTCTGAGCCAACAGGACCCCCCCTCCATTTGTAGGGTACAAATGTAATCACTGTGCCATTTTTGTCCATTTTGCCTCCTCCATTTGGGCCACAGGAAAATTAAGTAACTAATCTGTCTCTCTCTTACCTCAGTTTTCATCTTAATTGCTGCATCAAATAAATAGGACAAATCTCTGCACCAGGTCCTAATCACTTATCTGCCATTAGTACGTCTAGCCAAGGGGTGTAATTGGAGCAGAGGAAAATAACTTATCATCAACACAGATACAAGGGTAGCCGGCTATGTGCAAAGCAACTATTGTCAGTGCAGAGAAAAATAAAGGGATTGCGCTGCAAATTCTGCGGTGCTGTAAGCTAAATGTGCTCTCATGTAGGAATGTTTGTGAGCTCTGTGTTAACTTGTGTGAGCGGATGTCCACACGTGTGCGACTTATCTTTAATATTTGTGTGACTATATCACAGGATCTCAGCGCACTGCGTGGATGCTGTGTGTGCCGTCATTTTTCGTGTATACTGAAAGCCAGTAGATACATCCAGAAACAAAGTCAGCTAGAGATAAGACGCCTTGGGGCTGGAAATTTCGCCTGTCTCCTGACAAAACCCATTGATAACTATAGCTCAGCTCCTTCAGGCTGAAGAGCAGAAAAGAAAAGGAAGAAAAAAAGAGAGAAGGCAATAATCTTTCTGTAAATGCCAACTCAGAGTTTAACACTCTACAAAGTCACCTCTAATTTAGATTCATAAAAAAGATTGCATGCGTCAGATCTTTCCAAGTAGATAGACATTTAGGAGCCAAACTTAATTTCCTTAGTTGGCAAACACCTCTGCAATGTGTGATCGTTCAATTAAAGGGAGCAGCTGTGAGTCTCGATGATTTGTGTCTGCGTGTGGTGTGTGCAGGTCAGCAAAGTTACTTTGGTCTACAACATTTAACCCTATTATGTCGCAAGTGAATGGAAAGCAATATTCACTGATGTGTGAATATTCCCTCCCTCCCCCTCAGCAGTTGTATTTTTCATTCTCAATTAATATGACGAGCCGCATTCCAAGTGTTGATTGATGTTGATTGAAACATGTAAAGGGCATCAAAGAGCAATGAGAGCTGAATTGTCGGCCCACATATGCGCACACACACACACACACTGGGCAAAGTGAATTTCTCTCCACTGTGTGTATATGTCTGTCAGCTTGCGTGCATGCCCCAGTGTGCACACCCTTGACTCAGTGTGCCTGGGAAGGAGCACATAATTTACAAAATATCACAGATAATCGTGTCGAGATTAACGATCTCATTTTGATTAATGCTTAATGTTTAATTAACTCAACTTTAGGTCTTCGGCTTGTCGGAAGTTCCCCTGCATAGCAAATAGGCTTCTTGCTCAGTGTCAGGTACACCACGGGAATGAGTACATGCCGGTGAGGAAGTGGGACGGATAAATTTCATATTAATCTTCTGGGATGATATTTGTGGGTGCCAGTAGCAATGAATAATTAATATTACCTAAACAAAATGAAGAATAACAAAATAATAAATAGTACACGGCGGAATGTGTAAATGTACAGTAGGTGAGAGACTGTGTGCATACTTCTATAAAATATGTCCCACATCTCTGAAACCATATTTAACATTTGAACCCTTCAAGCGCTGACATTCTATGTCTAATGTGACACATACATAAAAGTTTGCACACTTGAGTGTGCAGCCATATGCCAAAGCAGGGGAGATTATGCCAATACTGGGTATAGTATGCGCGAGCATGTGTGAGCGCATAGTGTGCTGGTGATTATACGCACCGCCTTTTATCTAAGACTTTTCTTTGAAGCTTACGTTGGCATACAAAACAAAGTAACCATGAAATTGACACGCCATCCTTTGGTCCGACCACGTGCACATCCAAATTATCCATTTGGTTGTCTGGAAGTCCTTCTAGTAATAATTCATCAATGTAAAATCTCTACCTTTCAATATGTGTTATGTTCTGTAGCCAGGATATGAAAGCCTACAGTTGTCTCAGACATTTTTCCCCCTCCTGTCTCTCATCTCCTCCTCCTGCTGCTTTCTTCTCCCAGCTGGCATACCCTGCACCAGTCTGATAACGTGATTTCACGCAAAAGTGAAATCCTCCTCATGTCTGATGTGTGCATCTCTCACTCAATTCCCTTCTTTCCCCAGCATCAACCTTTCCTCTTCCTTCACCTCCTGTTATACCCCACCTGACATTTTTAGGGAGTCTGCTCAAAGGGAAAAGATACTTTGTGGCACTGGCAGGTCAAAGTGTGTGTGCGTGCATGCACATGAGAAAGGAAGTGGTGGAGAAATCAGTGCCTTTGGCAGGTGTGTCCCCATATGTATAAAATACTCAGCAAGAGAGCAGTTGCAGGGAAGAGAGAAGAGGGAGTGTAATTGGCAGGTATGCATGCGTCGTAGTGGTAAATGGGAGCTCTGAAGGGTAGCTTCGCATTTGGGAGTATCTTTAATATCAGATTAAGCATCTGATGGATAAAGGAAAGGGAGGGAGAGAGAGAGAGATTGAATGCGTGCAAGTGTGTCTGTGAAAAGCTACACCCTTAAGAGAGACAGAAAATGAATTTTTGAAAGATAGCCAAGAGATAAAATGACATTTACGGATCAGAAATTCACAAGTCTTCCATTCTTGAACATCAGGCAGTCTGTCCTTTCCTTGGGAGCGATCTGTCACCTCAGTTGGGCCCCTGAGCTTGGTAAAAATCATGCAGATGGAAATGGTGTGCAAAAGCAGCTCTACTTTGTGCCAGCTCTTCTGATTTACAGAAAAGAGTGGTTGTGGTGAGTAGAGCCTTTTCAGAAAAGTTTTTCTTCTTTTTAACTGCATTTTAATCCAGGAACCACATTCAAGCTTTGTCACATTCGCCCTATTTCTCAATTTGCCTCTTTCACGGCACTTCCACTTTGCTTAAGAAGATCCTTACACTTTACTCCCAACACATTTTTTCCAAGCAGTAACAGTCCAATTCAAACTTGTATCCATGACCACAAGAGTGGTACACCTACTGCTTTACTGAAGCATGAGCAAATCGATCCACGGGGATGTTTATGGTTCTAGGACTGGCATGGGATCCTTTGAGAGTGTGTGAAATGTTTGGAAGTGAGTACAGGACCTCTGATTCCTTTTCTGTTTGGTTATCGAACACTGAGTTTGGGAGCACCACAGGGAGCATAATCTACTTTTTGTTTTTATGAGTTGGGGTGACCAACTTGCCTGTTACCAAACAAACCTGCACAACGCTAGAGAACGGAGATTTGGCAAAAGCATGAGCATCACAGACAAAATTTCTTTGGATGCAACTTCAAAAGCCCTTCTTCTGGTTTATTACTTTACTTCTGTGACTCTGTTTCTTTCTAGTATCATTGGTTTGCAGCATAGCACAGCTACAAACTGAGCAGCTGTCCTTTTGATCCTTGATCAAATACACAAAAGTTTTAAGAAAAATGACCAAAACCACCACCCGAGGAAATTCCACCCTATGAAACATTAATCTAATAATGCTGAATTATATTACAAACATGGCAGTAAAACACAGACAATCAGTCAATCAAAATTAGGACTGAGTGGCCACAAAAGAAGAAAAAAATCTATTTCAATTAAAACCAAATTATTCCTTTATTTTAATATATTTCTTAAAAATTAATCTACAATCACAATATTAGATAGTTAAAAACAACAGCTCCACTAAATCAACAAATCAATATGGCCAACTTGGGGCCACTTGAGGAGGCAATCGGCACTGAGGAGTGCCCGGGGCTGCTACCCACTACTCACTAAACGGGTCTCACTGCAAATCTTACTGGTGCACTTTATTTTTGTGTCCTGGACTTCTTACTGACATGCATAAGTGTAAAGAGGGGACCTTATCAAAAGTGCTTAGCCTAGTAACAAGCTGATGTTGCACCATACAAAAAAGAAAAACTAAAAAGCATCAGATGTGCAGGCAGTAACACATACAGACAGACAACCATTCACACTCTCATTCACACCTATGGGCAACTTAGAATGAACCTATTCCCAC
This sequence comes from Perissodus microlepis, assembly GCF_051167445.1. NCBI lineage: Eukaryota > Metazoa > Chordata > Actinopteri > Cichliformes > Cichlidae > Perissodus > Perissodus microlepis. The sequence goes on along the minus strand of NC_140479.1, from coordinate 18,002,365 downwards.
TAACAGCATGTCTTTGGACTGTGGGAGCAAGCCGGAGTACCTGGAGAGAACCCACAAAGACACGGGGAGAACATGCTCCACACAGAAAGACTCTGGCCTGATGGTGGAACTGAACTCAGGACCTTAGGCAAGAAGGTCCTGACTGCTGCCTCGAGGCAAAACAGTGTGAATCTATTCACTGTCAGGTAATAGACAGTATTTCTTTCTGTACAATGCTGATGGGCCAGCTGAAACCAAGCCTATCCTAAAACCAAACGACAGTGGTATATGAGTCCCTAAATCTAAACCTGTAAATGAATTAATACGTTTATCATCATTCATTTGTCAGCCAAAAGCAGAGTCGGAGTCGACTTAATATAATATGTGATACACAACAGTTTTAAAATATTTATAATATATATGTCAGGCAATGCTGGAGCGATGAGAGAGAGAGGGGAAGGTGTTTTTTTTAATTCATTCCAAAACACCACTGCAGATAACATTCATCAATCCCGCAATCACAATAGAGAATTTCTGCCTAAGTGAACGTCTGGTGGACGGCTTTTACAAGCCAGTGAGAAGGTGGCAGCTGACTAAAAATAGCCCTGCAGCAGGGTCTCATAAATGGGAAGGAGAAACAGTAAAGGGGAACGAAACGAAAAACACACACACACACACACACCCAAGTGGTGATTTCATTTCCCTACCTGTCATATCGCGGCTAAATAACTCTGGTCAGGGTATTACAAGCGCTGGGCTCGATGGCTCTGAACAGCAGTCCCATACAGGTGGGAAATGAGTAGGAGGAAAATAGGGGAAAGGAAAGCGATAAGCAGGAGGGAAGGGTGAGTGAGGCAAAAACAAAAAGGGAGAGTAGAGAAGATGGATAGACCGAGAAGTAGAGGTGGAGAGGGGAGAAGAAGTGAGAAAAACGATGCTGCGAAAGGAATGAGGAAATGGAGAGGAAACTGAGAGAGACGGAGAAACAGAGAGGTGAGAAGACAAGTCTTAATAAGAAAGAGAAGGATGAAAATGGGACGAGGAATCGGAATGCCCGAAGGAACAGGAGAGAGTCCTGCTGTGCGTGCTCGTGCGCGGACACACACGTAAAACACGCACACACACAGACTGAGGTAGACTCTGACAGATGAAATTACACACTCCTATAACTCTGTAACTGTAGTGGAACACACACAAAGGTGACAGTTGACTTTCTGCAGCCAGAGTTCTCTGGGCAAGGTTACATCCTCAGCAAGTTTACACATGTCTCTCTATCTCTCACCCTCACACAGACTCTGTCACACACCCACGCACAGATAGAGAGAAACAAAGGTACTCTCACTGCTTCCAGTACCATATTGTGACAAACTGCAGTGGTGTCCTGCCAAGAGAAAGACGTGTGCATGTGAGTGGTAGAAATGAGAGGTGGATGTGGAGAGCAAAAAGTGTGGGAAGGAGTAGAAGAGAGTGAGGCTCACTTAGAGGCAATGACAAAGAGAAAAAAATGAAAGTAAATGGGGTACATTTTGTATTTGTGCCCAAGCACAGCAGGGACAGGACACTATTTCCTATTAAATGACAGGACTAGACTGACAGTCATTAAAATCTGTGCACACAGTGGGCAGTGCAGGTATTATTATACTTAAAGGTATCCCAGTCTTCGAGCCAGGATAAGAGTGCATGATCTGGGTGTATTTAGGCTTCAAGGACACTTGATTGAAGTCATAAAAATGAAAGATGACTTGTTGGAACGGAGTCACTGCGGAATCTCTCCCTTAACTTCTCTTTTCCTCCCACCCCTCCTGCCTCCACCCTTCTCTTTCCCCTCCCCTCTCCCCTCTCTCTCCTCTGCGGGCTCTTTATCCTGCCAAAACAGTGCCTTCGTCCCTCACCCTCAGAGGTAGAGGCAGGGATAATTGAAAAAGTTCTCACACTGGGAGTTTAGTAAAGGAGATAAGAGGAGAAGTTGCAGGGTGTGAAAAGTGTTAACTGCACAACAAATATACAGGATGAATGTGTTTGTTTGGTGAGAGAGAGGGAGACAAAGTAAGAAGAGCAGGAAGAAAATTTTTCTGCCTTGAGTAAAAAAAGAGGGGGAAAAAAAGTCAGTAAGCAATAAATGGAGAGTTTGTGTGTGGCAACCGGGCAAGGGAGGGAGCGAAAGAGAGAATGAAAGCATTATCTTATCTACTTTAGCCATCGCTACTGTCCACTGGCTCAGAGTATAATACCCACTTATGCAAATACATCCACATCTCTGTTCCCATGATACAGTGGAAGCCCTAACACCAGTTTAACAAAGTGTGTTTTTGTGTCAGCATGTGTGCAAATGCACCTCTTGGGTCTGTGGTGGATTCTGTGTGTGCAGGAAACTGCCGTGCCAGAAAAGACGCCAACATCCCCTCCTCTCTCTCTCTACTCATCCCTCCAGCCATCTATCCATGCCTTGCTTCCCTTCATCCCTCATTCTCTCTTCCTGGCTCCATACAGTACTTCCCTCCCTGCTGATATCCCTCTCTCCGCTTTCCTTCCATCTTTTTTCTTTCCAGCCCCCTCTCTCCCTGCTTTCTTCTTCTCCTCCTCTCCCATTCCCTCCTTCTGTAACTGTCTTTTTTCTTTTCATGGCCACCTCAAATAGCTTCAGATCAATCAAAGGCATTCACCGGAGTTTGTTAGTGAGCCTCTTTTGTGAGAGAAAGATGGACCCAAGGGTCTGTTGCCCTCATAATTAAATAGCTAGAGGACTGAATGTTTTCCCTCTGGAGGACCTCCTGCACTCACCGCTGACAATCTACTTCAGAGCGATTTGTGCTGTAAAACTAATCACTTAGGCTTGTACAATCCCAGGCATGCTATAGAGAGAAACCAGCAATATTATTAGGTTTTGGAAATGTCCACTGTTAATAAAAGCTCTTGGAGAAGCAACTGATGCTAATTTGAAAGCAGGGTTAAACCACTGGTAGGCTGGAAAGTGGATATAGGTATCAACAGTCAGTGGGATGGACAGCTCCGGGTCCAGAAACTGTCAATCACAAACTGATTTACGTAAAGCTGGAAAATAAGTTGTGTGTGTTGCAATCAATATCTCATTCTTTAAGTGCCACCAAGGAACAAGAATTGACCAGCATTTCTTTTAGTGTATGGCCTGCTGTACGTATATATCCACAAATATGTGCACTGACTTTGTTGAAGCAGAAAGGAGCCAGGTGAAATCACATTTGTTCAAAACTCTGAGCTGAAATTAATTGTTAAATGTGAATACTTCTGAATCGTTCATGGAATACATTTGGCTTTCAACAATTGTAACCGAGTTAGAAATAAAGTTATCAGCAGTGGATCAAATTAGTATGTGAAAGCTGTCACTTGTAGTGACAAACCGAAAGAGAATTGTCACTCAAATCTATTCTGGTTTGATGCTCATTCTCACGGAGCATCAAATACTGGTGTTTTTTAAAAACTGCTGTGTCACAGATATGTGCATGCAACACACTCATGAAAAAGAGATTTTTAATCTCAATGAGAGTTTTACCTGGACATAGTGATAAGATAACTGACCAACCAGGAACCATAATCTGTGATTTCTAGCGAAATGTCTATTTCATTCATACGCAACATGCACACAGCAACTCAGGTGTACACTCACAACCACATGAGAACACGTCATTAATGTGGAAGCTCTTTGTTGTTAATGAGGACTCGAACACTGAAAATGTTTGTAACAGCAAATGTAATTAGACACTTAACTCACCCTCACCAGGTTTAACATGTAGATTTTAATAAAAGCTAACAAAAGTAAAGTGGCTAAAGCTAAAGCTGTGGAGACAAGTGATAAAGAGAAAAGGATTGATGTCCTTTATCTGGTGAATTTATTAAAAACAAAATTGTGGAAAATTATGCAAGTACATGACATTTATTTAGTTATATCATTTTGTAATATAATTTGTTGCACCTTTTCTTGTTTGGTAAGGTAAAACGTGTCAGGTAAATGTGGGAATTATATTCAGGGAATTATTTGTACCTCTTTCCTGTAGCAGAGCTCTTTATTACCCAGTGAAAGGACATCTGGTACCTGAGATTTTGGCTAAAATTGTAAGGTTTAATTATTTTTGTAATTTGTATTATGAAAAAAATATTTTGCATTGAAGAAACAATGTTTTTCTCCGTATATGCTGCACGTTAGAGTTTTTAAAAAGAAAATCAGAATCAGGAAAAAATAAATATCAGCAGGGTACACTTCAGCCATGAATATTGCAATCGGTGATAAATAAAGGATAGATGGATCTCTCATTTCCACTTGCTATAAATATACAGTGGCTTGCAAAAGTATTCGGCCCCCTTGAATTTTTCCACATTTTGTCACATTACAGCCACAAACATGAATCAATTTTATTGGAATTCCACGTGAAAGACCAATACAAAGTGGTGTACACACGAGAAGTGGAATGAAAATCATACATGATTCCAAACATTTTTTACAGAAAAATAACTGAAAAGTGGGGTGTGCATAATTATTCAGCCCCTTTTGGTCTGAGTGCAGTCAGTTGCCCATAGACATTGCCTGATGAGTGCTAATGACTAAATAGAGTGCACTAAATTTGCACTAAATCATAGTGCAAATGATGGATGGCTGTTCCCTCCACGGTGCTGTGTGTTATCTAATGTCAGTACAAATACAGCTGCTCTGTGACGGCCTCAGAGGTTGTCTAAGAGAATATTGAGAGCAACAACACCATGAAGTCCAAAGAACACACAAGACAGGTCAGGGATAAAGTTATTGAGAAATTTAAAGCAGGCTTAGGCTACAAAAAGATTTCCCAAGCCTTGAACATCCCACTGAGCACTGTTCAAGAGATCATTCAGAAATGGAAGGAGTATGGCACAACTGTAAACCTACCAAGACAAGGCCGTCCACCTAAACTCACAGCCGAACAAGGAGAGCGCTGATCAGAAATGCAGCCAAGAGGCCCATGGTGACTCTGGATGAGCTGCAGAGATCTACAGCTCAGGTGGGGGAATCTGTCCATAGGACAACTATTAGTCGTGCACTGCACAAAGTTGGAAGAGTGGCAAGAAGAAAGCCATTGTTAGCAGAAAACCATAAGAAGTCCCGTTTGCAGTTTGCCACAAGCCATGTGGGGGACACAGCAAACATGTGGAAGAAGCTGCTCTGGTCAGATGAGACCAAAATGGAACTTTTAGGCCAAAATGCAAAACGCTATGTGTGGCGGAAAACTAACACTGCACATCACTCTGAACACACCATCCCCACTGTCAAATATGGTGGTGGCAGCATCATGCTCTGGGGGTGCTTCCCTTCAGCAGGGACAGGGAAGCTGGTCAGAGTTGATGGGAAGATGGATGGAGCCAAATACAGGGCAATTTTGGAAGAAAACCTCTTGAAGTCTGCAAAAGACTTGAGACTGGGGCAGAGGTTCACCTTCCAGCAGAACAATGACCCTAAACATAAAGTCAGGGCAACAATGGAATGGTTTAAAACAAAACATATCCATGTGTTAGAATGGCCCAGTCAAAGTCCAGATCTAAATCCAATCCAGAATCTGTGGCAAGATCTGAAAACTGCTGTTCACAAACGCTGTCCATCTAATCTGACTGAGCTGGAGCTGTTTTTGCAAAGAAGAATGGGCAAGAATTTCAGTCTCTAGATGTGCAAAGCTGGTAGAGACATACCCTAAAAGACTGGCAGCTGTAATTGCAGCAAAAGGTGGTTCTACAAAGTAAATGGCCTGCATTTGTATAGCGCTTTTCTAGCCCTTAAGGACCCCAAAGCGCTTTACACTACATTCAGTCATTCACCCATTCACACACACATTCACACACTGGCGATAGCAAGCTACATTGTAGCCACAGCTGCCCTGGGGCGCACTGACAGAGGCGAGGCTGCCGGACACAGGCGCCACCAGGCCCTCTGGCCACCACCAGTAGGCAAACATGGGGTTAGTATCTTGCCCAAGGATATTTGGCATGCAGCCAGGAGGCAGCCTGGGATCGAACCACCTACCTTCTGATTAGTGGCTGACCTGCTCTGCCACCTGAGCTACAGCCTCAGGGGGCTGAATAATTATGCACACCCCACTTTTCAGTTATTTATTTGTAAAAAATGTTTGGAATCATGTATGATTTTCGTTCCACTTCTCACGTGTACACCACTTTGTGTTGGTCTTTCACGTGGAATTCCAATAAAATTGATTCATGTTTGTGGCTGTAATGTGACAAAATGTGGAAAAATTCAAGGGGGCCGAATACTTTTGCAAGCCACTGTATATTTATAGCAAGTGGAAATGAGAGATCCATCTATCCTTTATTTATCACCGATTGCAATATTCATGGCTGAAGTGTACCCTGCTGATATTTATTTTTTCCTGATTCTGATTTAATGTGGCAAAAATGTGACAAAATGTGGGGAAGTTCAAGGGGGCCGAATACTTTTGCAAGCCACTGTAGATGCTTGCAAAGAACTACATCAAGAGACACCAGTAGAGCACGACCAGTTCAGTAAGGAGAGGTCATATGGAAGAACTGAACATGATTTATTGAGACAGAGAAATGTATGAATGTATTTGGTGATTAGAATCCGATGACCCATCATGGCAGATCCGTATCCCAGGGGTGACAGGACAGGACACCCCCTAGATGCAGAGGTGTGGTGAAGATGAAGACTGAGGCTTGGATGGAGCTCTGGGTGACTTGGTTGAGGTGGAGATGGGAGGAGGTGGGTTGCACAATTCTGAAAGGGAGAGTGACGGAGAGCACAAATTTAAACCATGCAGAGTGGAGGCTGATTGGTTCAACGAAGGCAGGCAAGAAGATGACTGGACTAGGGTAATGGTGTTAGCACTGAGACTGACAGCATGGGAACGTGGTAGTGATGTAGAGAACAGAGTAGCAGCCAAAAAATATCTTCCTTCCTTATTGAACTTGTGCATACACGTCATTACAATAATATGCAGGATTTATGTTTTAACACAATATATTTTAACCCACATCTTGATCTTTTCCTTAACCTAACCAAGCACAGTGTTCCCTTCATCCAATGCAGCCAGCCTAGGGGAAACACTGAAGTAGTGTTTGGTGCCCAAGCAGTGAGTGGAAGCAAGTAAAAAAGCAAGCAACAGTCACAATGAATCAGCATATGAAAACAAAATGCAAAACACTTAGGTCCTTAATAGGCTGTGAATTGCGATACCCTGGCGGGCAAACAAGTAACTTGGCATCACTCTTTAAAAGAGGACCGTTATCTCTCTGTGTCTAAGACACAGACATCACAGAGCATATCTCGCTGTATTTCTGGAACACCAGCACAAGTGACAGAACATCTATGACATTTTAACATCCTGGAATAAGAACGCTTTGAATTTTTAGTCCCATTTAACACCAACTCTTTATTCGTTAAATCTTCCTTTCCGGACGCTGAAAACAGACTCTGATTAACCCACTGTACTCCACCTGTCCATCACCAAATGCCAAGCAAATTAAATTTGGAACTACTTGTTCCAAACAAGATCAAACTACATGTATGCAAAGAGTGACTGTTAAGCTTGCATTAGTTAAAAAGCCATTAATCCAGATAAATGCTAAGTGTGATCTTTAGTGTCTGCTGGGCAACTCAGTGTTTATTTTCAGCTTGTTCCTATCTCTCTGGGTGGCTAAAAAAATCAATCTTTTCAGAAACAAAAGTAAAAGTCAGCCTTAAATCCAAAATGAACACGACATCTATAAAGGACTCACAGAAATGAACAAGTAAACATTATTATTTCAAAAGATCCAGGCAATAGAATCTGCAGAGGAAGCTCGTGTGAAACTAAAATAAAAACCTGAGCTCAAACTCAACTGTTTATACGGTAAAGTGAGGACAGCGCATTGATGCCAAAGCTGACACAACAAACATTTTCACACCCAATATAACAACAAAAGACACAGGCGCACAAACAGTGCTATTGGCAGAGCTTCTGCCTTGGCAGTCAACTTGTAACCCCCTCTGTTGATGCAGCGGCGATGGTTGGATTGAGAGTGACAGAGTGGACAAGGAAGTGGAATGTACAGATCAAGCACGTACTGGTCTATCAGGCATCCTTTAACTACAGCTGAAAAGCGTGCCAATGAACTCTGCAACTGTACTATGGTGCCATTTGGAAAATTAACACTGTTAAACAAAGTCTGAGAGTGACTGCTGCGGGAATGTCCAATGCCACGATTGCTTTGCTGACTCATAAGCTGTGCTTTGTTTCTTTGCGCCATAAAGGAAAAGCAAAACACACAGATGGCAGGAAAGTCCCATTTCTCCTTCTTGACTTGCATGTAAATCCAACTATTTATTAAGCATGAGTAAAAATAAAACTCAAAACTGTAATTTCAACACTTAATCTCTCTTGCAAAATGAACCCCATTTGCTCACTGCCAGCAGGAGAATTGTAGGACTTGTATTTTAAGTTAGCGAGTTTCAGAGGATTACGTTTATAATGCCTTATGTAACCTTGGCCCAACTTTGCTGTTTCATAATCATTTAATTTATTTGGAAGCTTTAAGCCTGCAATTGATTATTTCGATGTATAATTTTAGATTGCTATTGATATTCAAGCGCAATGAGCCTTTTGGACAAGGACAAAGTGTGACTTCTATGCCTTTCCCATTTTTTCTGTTGAAGGAGTCATTTGATGAAAGCTAATTTTCTTCTTCTGTGCACTGCACTAAAGAAGGAATTCATATTTTCAGATACTGCACTGCCTTCCTTTGCTTTTCATACCCAGCTAGGTGACAAAAGGCAACATAAAATGCTTCTACTCTGGTGAAACAGTTCAGTCGTTTCAAATGTGTTTCATTATCACACGTCGTATGCCAATCCTCCTAAATGAGACTTTACATTTTTAAAGGACAGATTTCGATCCACTCGTTCTGCGGGCATCTCAGCTAAAATTGAGATATCGCTCCTCCAGTCCAATTTTATACCTGACAAGTCCCAGTCAGCAGTAGTCAACGGCGGGCTGCCTGAAAAAGATATATCCACCCAACCATTTTGCCCAGCTGTCCTGCCTGAAAAGGATCTTTCTACCAAACCTTTCCACCTGCATGCCTCAGTGCCAGTTCACTCTGGTGTCATGAGTTGGGAAAATATAAACAGTTGGTTTCCAGCAAAACCTCACGGCCACTCTACTGCTGAAACACACAGAAAAAAATAATGCCAGAAGCTTCTTCTTTTTTTAAACAAAAGAAAGAAAACAAAGAACAACACAATGTAATATTTGTTCATTCCCTTTTTCTCAATTAAAAAATCTTGACTCTGTTTCCTTGCCTGAGGTACTTCACAACTTATTGATTCTGCTCAGTCTTGTACTGTTTGCCGGTGCAAAAACCTTGTTACATCTCAGGGAATCTGTTTTTTATATAGCATAAAAATGTTATGACATGACAGCCCAAGTGAAGTTAGTTGACTGTTCACACCTACACGCCTACACTGTTGTACCGGGAAAATATGGCACTCATGCATAAAGTTATCAAACAAAAGTGATTTGTTTTCTTGTCATGCTATTTGTCATTTTATCTGAATAAGTGTCCAAACATTCCACATTTTGGTCATACAATTTATCTTAAAAGGTTTTACAAATAGTAATTTTATGGTGTTCTTCAGTTGTCCCTCAACCACAACAAAGAAAATGAGCAGCTAGATGCAAGATATATGCATGCTACTACCTGAATTAGAGTGAAATATTGCACCGCTCTCTTGCGTGACTTGGCAGGAGATAAGTGCGACAGGGAAGCTGGTTTAACGCTATGGAGGACGGACTGTCCTCTATAGTGAAGGACAATGAAGAAGGAAAATTGATCACATCCTATTTCTCTTCTCTCTATCGCACTTTTTTAGCTCTTTATTTCTCCATCTCTTTATTTCTTGTGGATCATCCCATTTAAACTCACTTTGAAATTCACACATCACTTGCCTTCAGTACTCGCCCTTTTAAATTTTTCCCTGCTACCTTGTATATTGTAGTGACTTGCTCTGTTGTGCCATGTCTGCATGTCTCTTCTCATCCAATAAATAGTATTTATGTGTTAGATGTTGTGCAAATGAATATCAGATCATCTTGACGTTTCCCCTGCACCTGCAGTCAGACGAGGATTTATCTGTCGTTCCGCTCTGCTCTACTTTATGGAGCCAGCTCAAACGCAGAGGTCAATACAGAAAGCGAGAAGGTGAGAGAAACATGACTTCCCAAGAAATGACAACTGCTTGTGTGTGATGGATGGTCCCAGATACAGTTTGACTGAGGCATTCCTATCCACGTATGTGTGGGGCAGAGCTGTGACTGTGACTGTCGTGGCGTTTGAACACTAGAGTTTATGTATGTGAGCATGATTCGATTTACATCAGTAGGTCCCTGCAATCACGGGATAGGACATGCGTTTTACAGGGAGATTGTGTCAGTATTAATGTAAATGTGGAATTGTGTGAGAGTTTTAGAAAAGTCCAAAGCATGTGCCGTAGTTTTGCATTTGCAGCTGAAACAAGAGCCAAGTTTACATAGCTTTAATTTGAGGGTGTTTTCACTCACGTGAGACATGCAGTTCCAATTTATTTATTTTTGGTTGCACTTTCTAGTGCAGCTTCCAGTGACAATGTGGTAATAGGGGAACAACAAGGTGGAAACAAAAAGGCAAGAATGTGGAAATAGTAGTTTATTACCACTTAATTGCCCAAATAGATGGTGATCCCAAGTGACTACTGTGCACAAACAGTGGTTCTACCTGAGTAATATTACACTGAACTCTATGTATGTGGTTAATCAGAATCAGAAAGACTTTATTTATCCCCAAGGGGCAATTAAGATACAACAGAACAACATGACATTGAAGATAAGGACAGGGCATAAACAGGCAATAAGAGTGAGATAATAAATACACAGAATATACAGTATATACACAGTTTTAAAATTAAAGTGACTGAATAATAACAGGTTAATTAATAACATTAATAACAGGTCAGAAACTGAGGGAAATGATAATTTTTCTACACTGATGCTTTGACACCTTGACACATTAGAATGCTATTAAATGTTTATATATAGTTATCATTTTATTGTAATTACATGGTAATAACATTCTATGACCATATTAGTTATTAACTTCTTGTTCCAACTTTATTACGCCACCTTTACCACATTATTTCTAGGCTTTAATAAGTTATTTACATTTTTACTACAGTCAAGCTAAAAGCAATAATCAGCAAACTTGAAATATTTGACTTTATGTCACATGAATGTAAAATATGAAAAGGTCTGCCTTTTTAATTAATTTAACAAAAAAACAATTTTCATAATATTTTAATTTCTTGAGACATACTAGTACAATTTAACCTGTATTAGTTTTTTGATGTTTCTGCAGTCTGACCACAAACACCACAAATTGATTTGAAGAAAGTGAGCTAATGGTAGATTGACACCATGAACATACAGAGCACTAAACGTAGCATCCAAGTCTTTTCAGGATTTGTAGTAAAACCGTTGTTTGCCCAGTGGCCCAAACCAGTTTGATGGACAATCCATTATTAAAAACAATGCACTGGAATATTAGCTGTGCTGAACTGTGAACTGTGTTCACAAATATCGTTAACAAAATTTTTACTTAAAAAATTAAAAACTAAAACCTGCAAGCTAGTTACAGGAGCCCCACTTGAGTTAGATGCTGCATTTAGAAAAGCAACACACAACCAAATGGAAAGGGCCCTTTCAAAGCTCATGTTCAACCAAGGCCAATTCCCTGATTTTTGTAATTTTTAAACAAGATAATCCAGATTTATGCCTAATTTTAAAAGTTCAGTTTTGGCCATGCTCCATATACTCCTCCAGCTTTCATAAAATCCAGTTCTGTAGTTTTTCCTGTTGACAAACAGACTGACAAGCAAAAGGCAGCGATCACATACCTCAAGAAACCCTTTCAATCACAGCGGTGTACTTAAGCTGTCAGTGCTCTGCTCATTCTTTTGCTGCATGCCTGCACACACCAACACAAATCCCTTCTCCCTGCTGAGATGAGTAGAGTGTTTCCTTGTGGGGAGTGGCGAGGTCAGAGTGTAGTGAACAAAAACGCTGCACAAATTCCAGATTTCCATAATCATCATTCTATTCTGTGATCTGGCTAAAGCAGTAGTAGGCTTATAGTTTTTATGGTCGTGCCTCATTACATAAAGATTTTTATTACTTTAAACAAGGCGATCAAGTTTTCCATCCACAAACATAACTGGTTTCTCTTTTTTCAGTGCTGTGACCTGCTATGCAACCATTTTCATTTTGCCCTTACTCTTATCTTTAGCATCCAAAACATACACTAAATTGGACCAAAATATAACTTTATGATATAGTTTATGTTTAGGATCCTGTGCATTGCCCTAAATCCCAGCATTTAAACTCAAATTTAAAACGCCAAAACTGGAGGAGAGCCAAATCTAAGGAAATGGTTCCATTTCTACACATGTAACTGATGTAACGAAGCATGTTTGAGTGTGTACACGAGTGCCACTGGTGCACTGTTGTATGTCTCCTTACAGACAGCTTTTCCTCTGTGGGCAGGTGGTGTTGAAGCCTAACCAGATGGGCTCTAAATCATGCCTGTTTTCTTGCCAACTCCCAACATAAATATCCCAGAAGGAACACAGAAGTTACCTTGGGGTCTACCATCCTTCAATCTTCTGTCTGTGCCTCACCCGCCTCTCAAATAACTTCATCCCTGACAGCTCTTGGCTCTGTCACACTTTCTCTGACACCGCCTGGTCCCCCCTTTCCTTTTCTATCTCTAACTTACTTGCTCACTTCACTTTGCTATTTCTTTCTCAGTTTTTAATCTTTCTTTGTTTCCCACCCCACCCTGTCGGAATTGCTATCTGTCTAATTCTGTTTGGTTCTCTATCTGTTTCTCTTTCCTATTCTTTTGCTTTTATTACTTGAATTTTGCCTTACCCCTTTCTGGACATTTACCCCATTTTTTCATCTTGTGTTTGGCTAACCTGTCTCTCTGGCAGTGGCTCAGCTATGCCCCAACGCCATCTGTCAGCATCTGTTTAATCTCACATCAGCGCATGTCTTTCTCACCTTCTCTCCCCTGTCTCGCCACTTGTCTGCCTCTCCCGTCTGCTTGTCTTTCACCCCTGACCTATGCCTATGGGATCTCCTATAGGAGGTCCTAAAATGTGTGTGTGTTGTCTCCCGATGTGCCCTTATCACTGAAGCCCACCTGGCCTAGATTTGTGGTGTTCTGCCTCAGTTGCCACATAATGAAAAACTATAACACACATTCTCATGTGTGTATGCAGGCAAACAACTGCTGCACAATCGCAGGTTCTGCAGAACGGGAAAGATGGCACTAACTTTAGGTGAATGGGATAAGTTTGGGAAGTTGAATAAGTTTGCATGAGTACAATCTATATGTGCACAGTGTGTGTTCGTGTGTAAACAGAATGTGTGTGTACATGTGTGCATGTCCACGTGTGTGCACGTGTTGGAGTGAAGGTGTTTTCAATCACAGACAACTTTTAGTTATCACTCACTAATCCTCTAATGAACCAGCACAGTGTAGATAAAACTGCCTCCATCAGACTGTGCAATGGAAGAGAAAACAAAAGTCATGGGAGTGCTCTCAGCCTTCCCCAGCATTACCACTTTCCCTCCCAGCACCTCCACCTTCTCTTCTTCATTTCTTGCAACCTTTGAACTCTCCTTCCTCTGCTGATCCCTCTTCTTTTTTTCCACCCTTCACTAGTTTTTCTATTTATTCCTCTATCCCACTTCCCTCCTTTTGCTTTCCCTCCCTTTTTTCTAAATAACCACTTTCTCCCCATGCCTTATTCTTTCATTCCTGATTCTTTCCTGTTTATTTACACTAAGTTTATTCCCTTATGTCTTTACTTTCCTTGTTTTCTACCTGGTAGCTCCCTTTTTCCATAGTCACTTTCTTATTCTCTGAAATATACTTCCTTTTTTCCAAGATTCATCCTTCAAATGTTCCTTAATTTTTGCTTGATGAGTAGTTTTTTCATGCGGTTTCTAATTCCGCATATTCTGTCCATTCTCATATTTCCTAGCACCTGATTACCACTTTCCCCTACTTCCATATTCTCCCATTCAACGTTTTCCCTTCTTTCTGAGTATAGAATGGACCAATTCCTGCTTTCTTTATCCCTATAAACCTCCATCACTTCCTTTATTAACTCATTATAATGAAAACCACATCTCCTTTGCTTGCTGATATATACAGCCATTCTGGTGCTTTTTGCTTCCATCCATCACTGGTCTACTTCATTTACTTTTTAGCTCCACTGAGTAACATAAAATTGTTGTGGAACTACTGGAGACATTTGTTTTACCAGAGGCAAAAACACAAGACAAACATTAGAACACTAACTTGAATGCCATAGTGAGCAGCTCAAACAAGCCCAGAGTCCTTTTGGTAATACATACTCCACTGTTTCTGCTCTGCTCAATTAATCTGGCTCAGTCAAGACCGCGCTGAACTGTCATCATAGTACTAATAAAGAAAAAGCTTTGAGCTGTTTGCATTAAGTGGCCTGCTTGTCCCAAGCTGTCAGTTTCCCTGCAGCGCTGGCTAGGCGCAAGTTTTTGTCCCTCTCTTTCTACTCGTTTATTCCACTGTGGTTTTACGGCACAAATCCCCTCCTCATCTCAAAGAAAACACTAAAGGCAGCATGGTCTTGTAAAGCCTCATTAGGCTTAATAACCTTTAGTGAGCACAGGGCAGACTCTCTGTGCATGCGTGAATCTCAAAAATGCAAGATACATTTTTGCGTGAGGCCAGTACTTGCATTTCTCTGCAGATGTGCACGCGGGAGTGCAGATGTGTGTGCGAACGTGTTTGCAGCATGTGTGTCCTCTGAGAGCAGGGCTAGCTCCGAGCCACAATGCGTCTTATTCAGCAGGGTCCCAGGATTAAAATGTAATTTCATTCAAAGTCGCAAATTGGGTTTTTTACTGTACTAATCTTCATTTTACTAAGCAGAATGAGGTATGTCATTAAAAAAAGAAGAGACTTAATGAAAGAATGTGGGATGGATAGATTGCAGAAGGGAAAGTAGTTCACCAACAGAACGATAAAGGTTGTTTCAAATCATAAACAGTAAAGACCTCATAAATAATACACTGCATTACTTTGTGGTGTGTATTGTGGTAATTACAGTTTAGGGATAGTCAGCATTTGCAGTTATGGTGTTCTGTTAATGCTGCGATTCTGTGGGACTTGAGGTTCAGCAGCTCAGTTCAGATTGAGATTTAATTATCAGCATCACTAAACACACCGGCAATGTAACAGGTGCAAGCTGGGTCAAGCAAAATATGCCTTTGTACTCATAATGCATGTATACAAGGCTAGTACAAAATAGACTTTGTGAAATAGGAATAAAACGCCGTTCTTTATTGAAAGGAATATAATAATATGAGGAATGTATTGTGGAAATAATTGAGGTAAAGGAACTACAAAGGGGAAAAATATGAATGTTAGTCAGGATTAAAGTCTGTGAAATAGACTTCTGTACATTCCACCTTATGGGGAAAAAAATCCAAGGTTTATTTCAATGGCAACTGGTGTGAGTAAAGTGAGCTGCAGGAACTCAGTTCCACTTGTGGAGAATGACAAATAATGGATTCACTTCATACCACCCCTCTCACCTAATCACACTCAGAAATCAGCAAAACCATTTCCTTCGGCTCTCTCCGCTAATACACTTTCAAAAAAAGAAATCATGATCTCACTAAATAATTCCTGTGATATTATCAGCAAATCCAGAATTGTTTGATAGTACTGTGCATGAAAAAAGGCCGGCCACATTAAAAATGCATAGATGTCATTTTTCAATTATGTCTGTTGGCAAATTGCACCAACTTTTAACAAAAAAAAAAAACAGAATTAAATTGTTACTATTACCAACACACCCCAACATATCCATAGAATGCTGATTTCAAACCCCATCCCATTTATTAATGGGTTAATCCAGGCTATTTTTGGACTTTTTTGCTTAAATATCAAATATGCTCAATTTCATTACTTACTTTGAATCAATGAAAAGCTACTGATGAAAAAATCAGCTTCCAAAATGCCCATAATGGCCCTAATGGGAATTAGAAGTCCATTTCCTTTTCGTTCCCCACCCCTCTCTGTCCCTTCTTCCTTGCTTCTCTCCTCCCATCCTGCATGCCATAGATGGATGAGAGAGATTTACAGTTAGGGGTCATACAGTGGTTCTAATTAGCTTAAGTAGGTTGGAAGAATAAGCACTTCCTTACTGAGACACATCACATAGTCCCAAAGCTCTTTCTGACTAAGAAGGGAGAGGAGAACGCAGACGGACAGACGACCCCTGTCTCTGGCTGTCTTTCTGTCCCCGTGTCTGTCTGTGCCCTTTCATGTCTCTGTTTCATCAGTGGTGCCGAATATTTTTCAGTCTTGTGACACGGGAATAATTGACAATAGAGAATTTCATGTGACAATTTGTGGGACAAATTTGCATAATGATGACAACCCTTCAACCCCTCAGCATCTGGTTGGTTTGAGTTTTTTGGGCGCACTTAAAGGTAGTCAGGAAAATCTATCATCACAACCTCCAAGAAATGTCACACATGCTACATGACGCCCCCGACGTGGAAGAGTATTTCTTTTGTTGTTGTCGTCAGATGAAACATGAAATATGGCAAATTAGCTGTCACGAAAGAAAAATAAAACTGTGCCACACACTAATTAATTTGTGAAAGACTGTATTTTTTTCCCCTCATTGACATTTTCTTTGACCTTGAGGAAGTCTGTTTAGCCTGTGAGGAAAACAAGTCAACAAGTCGCCTTTTAGCTTTCTGTGGTGTTTTAAGATTGATGTAGTATTCTTTTGGCAGGTAAAGGGAAGAATTAGTTTTGTTTTTTTCTAAATGTGCATGAACCTTTCTTTCTTTCTTTCTTTCTTTCTTTCTTTCTTTCTTTCTTTCTTTCTTTCTTTCCCTCTCTGATGTCCAGGAAAGGTATCTGTTCACCAGAAAAACATGGGCTCAATTCCCAGTAGCCTGCAGAATTTCCACAATTTAAAAACCCCAGGAGGAAAGACTCTCTTTTGAAAAAACAAAAACCCTCCCCTTCTCATTTGGATCAATCTGTGACAGATTTTTTATTTTTTTTTTGGCCAAGCCGTTTGTTTTGTCTCTGCTGTTCTCCAGCCCACCTCCCCCATCTCTGGAGCTCTCCGCCCTCCTGATGCTAGAATGTAAATAGCATCTTTAATTAGAATCATATCTTCTGATTTGGGTGTTTTCCCCCTATCAGCAGTGAAACCTGTGCACTGTTCCCTGTTTGTACAGGCTAACAATTTGCCTCCCTGTTGACCTAACCCACTCGTCATTGCCCTCTCTGTGTGTGTTTAAGATCCTGTCCCACCTCCTGCCAGCGTCCTTTAATTTCCCACATTGCTCCCTTTCTATAGAGTTGCACCCTAGGGTGTGAGAGAAAGAAAACACACTATGATCCTTCACAGGCCATTCTTCTGAAATTCAAACTGTTTTGGGGCTGTGACTAAAGGCTATTTTATCGTCACCAAACCAACTGTATTTTTTAATGGTGAAATTATCCTGATTTTAGTCTCATAATTCAGGAAATTTGAAAATCTGACCTTTAAGATTTCTTACAGTCTCCTAAAATTGCTTGATTTGTCCACCCACAGTCCAAAATCTATGACAGTAATGAGAACACATATATGAAAACATGAAATTACAAAAGAAAAGAAGAATCACAATAAACAAGAAACCAGCTATTAACTAACGAGCTAATGTTTTCAGCAGTCTACCCAATTGACATGAAAATTCAAAAAAACAAGATCATAAAGGAGGTAGAAATGTTTTACATGCAGTAGATGCAGGTTTTTTTTTTTTAAATAAGTGTTTCAAAATGGCTGTATTTGTCTTTTTTTGTTTTGGAGAGCACTTATTGGTCACACGCTGTACTCAGAACTATTCTCTGGGGAGTAATTTCCACTTTCTGGTCCTTTTTTTGTCTGTTAACCATCATAAGATTGGACATTATCTTCAATAAAAAAGAAAGATTAGTCTGACACCAAGGAGAAAAAAAGAGAAGCTTTTGTGCAGCATTAAACACAAAAATCAACCAAAAAAGGCTTTCATTTCACAAATGCCGCTTGAAATTATGGCTAAAAATACTGGAGCGCTACAACACAGAGAGACAAAGAAAGAGAGTGATGATTGTTGTTTGCCCTCTGACTGCTTGGCACAGTTCTATAGAAAAAAAGAACCCTGTTCTCTCTTCCAGCTCACCCCTTCTATTCCCCCCTTCATATCTCCTAAATTTCTCTCCTTTGACTCTCCTCTGCTTATCTCCTTGCTCTGCCGACACATTCATCAAGTGGTTTGACTTCTCATTCATGCAACCTTTATTGAAATAAGCAATCCATTGTTGGCAAAGAGAGGTGGCAGGACAAAGATTTTAGACTTACCCCCACCCCACATGATGGTGATAGTTAAATGTGTGTGTGCAAAGTGCGTGCATTCATATGTTTGTGGTGACTTAGAGATGCAGTTGGCTGCTCAGTGGGATAGAGACATTTTTATGTAGGCAAATGTGACAGAAGCTGCACTGACTGACTGGCAGTTCTGCTGGGAATACTAACATTGCACACACACATAGATCTGTGTTGTCTACCTAATTTGTACGTACACACATAAACATAGCATATATGTGATCATACTAATAGAGTGAGCCACACTTCTCCGTGACATCTGTCTATCAGTATTTCAACTGCTGGAATGGGCTCAGAAAGGTGCCAGAAGCAATCTCTAAGTACACACATCCTTTCTGGCACAAACACACACACACATACGCACATAGATTCACAGAGAAAAGAGCTTAGAAAGAGATAAATTTTCACCTCGCTCGGGGGTTCAGTCCAATACCAAGTCAGAGTGACCAGATATTAAACATGCATGTTAAGGGCCTGCAGGTTCACCAGAGCTCAGCTAAAATCAGTCTGAACAGCAGACTTTGCTGGAAGAAGGCAACAGTGGTAGAAGTTAAAGTCTGATACACTAAAATGTCGCTTTTTTAAAATTAATTATCCATGTAACATTATCACCATTTCTGTCTGTATTATTTTATTCATTCTTTAGTGTAACTGCTCTGATGATCACAGTTCTTTACACTGTCCATTTGCCTTTAGTCTACCTTAAAATCTGGCTAGTAGGAAGCATTTTGCACCAACTCAGATAACAAAATCCATGCCACAGGCTAATGGGTCAGTCAAAGACTTACTGGTGAATGTCAGCTCTTGGAATCAGATGAAATTATGTTAGGTCATGGCATGCTGCTAATTGAAGTGCAAGATGCTGGAAAGATGAAAGCCATGATATATACACACATAACCATTTTTCACTGTCATCTTTCAAAGATGATTGCTACAGGTGCACAGTGACGGCCAGGAAAGACACACAGCGTCAATCCCTACCTTAGTCACAAGGGGTTCTGTGTCCTCCAGGATAGATATGAAGGGGATCTCCAGGAAAGAGGAGAGAAACTCCACCTGGATCAGCTCCTCCCTGGAGCGGGGAAAGGCGAGCACGGCTGACACACCCCTGACCACCAGGTCCTGGCAGGCACTACGGGACAATGACTCAGGGTCCCCTCCCGCGGGCGATCGAGCCACCATTTCCAAGCTCAGGTTGTAGGGCAGCAGAGGAGGTGGCTGAGAGGTTGTTGTGGAGGAGTCTGCCCCTCCGCCTTGATGCCGGAGGCTGGCCAGGGCGCGGTTGAGCGCGTTTTGTATCCGTGCCGGCTGTCGGGTCGGCAAGAGCGCACCGAGACGCACGGTGTGTCCTATCCGGGCGAGAATGTGGCAAGGTTGTGGGTGAGGGAAGCAGGCGTCCGGGGAGGAAGAGACGGTTAATAAGAGAAGCAGCAGGAGCGTTCTGGCAGAGAAGAAAAGGAGATGAGTTCTCCCCGGGGCGAGGCAGTAGGTCCAGAGTCCAGAAAGAGACACCATGCTGCAGCTCCGACACACAACACTGGAGGACTGGGCTCTGCTCGGCGGGAGATGGCATAGCTCCCTCTTTCTCCCGGCTCCACCGCTTTTCTCAGACTTGATGGTTCTTTTCTTTTCCCCTTTCTTCTTTGTTGATGCGCGCTGTCGACGGTGATTTGTCGGCGTTTTGACGTTTCGACTCTCACCTCTTCAAAGTTTTTATGTCAACAGTAAAAGACGTGCTTGGTGGAGGAGAGGAGAAAAGAGCGCTCACAGCTTAGTGCGGTCGCCCCGCTTCTGTCAGTCTCTGCTGGAGAAAGGCACACCAGCTGTGAAGTGTGTGTGTGAGCGTCTCTCCAAGTGTGTGTGTGTGTGTGTGTGTGTGTGCGCGCGCGAGACAGAGCCTGCCCGCCAATAATCTAACCTCTCACGGAGCTTGCCTCTTGTTGAATTTTAATGAAAATTCGTCGGGTAACATTTCCTTCCGCTTCTTCGGGTCCCGGGGAAAATTTGCCGTTAATGTTTTCATTCAGTTTTGAAAAAAACATCGGATTTGTCTTATCTGATATATATATATATATATATATATTTATATATGTGTGTGTGTGTGTGTGTGTGTGTGTGTGTATGTATCGGATAAGACAAATCTATTGTAATACTTAATACTATATATATAGTATTAAGTATTACAATAGTATTAAGCCAGCCAGATAATCAAATATAGAAATAAGTTTGCTGCTTCTAGATGACTTAGATTTGTACAGAGAGCTATTGATGGCAAAGATCTTTCGAAAATGCACAAATTCCGAGCACAAAAAGTATTAGACTGCTGTAAGTGTCATAAAGATTGATTCGAAGCAAAAAGAGGACTGAAAGTTGTTTTTTTTTTTTTTCAAATTGAATCCTTTTTGAAAAGGTGGCCATTCATTTTCTGATGTAATATGCCACTTTTAAGCACCTCTGCAGGCCGGATCGCGATGTTCCTGCCAGGTTGGGCAACACAAAGCTAATAGCTCGCTGAAATCTCAATTTTCCTCCGGGATTTATACCCACTTCTTTCCTACCGTCCAAGTAGAACATTACCCGTTGTGTAACCACGTCTTTTCAGCACCACGGACAGCGCCAATGCCATAAAAGAGATCTACTGTGCATGCTAATATGGCTTCATGCAAGGGACAGTGCTCAGTACTCCTTTCATTCATTCTGCACTCACTTCTCTGTCCCCCGGATCTAATTTGCCATCGTTAGAGCGGAACATTCAGCAAATCTTTGTGTCCACCGGGTGAAATCTGGGCTGGTGGTGCTGTGGTTCTCATAGTCCCCGCACACCCTTTTTTCTGATAATTCCCTGTTTGTCAAACACCAGTGATGCCTTTAATGTCCCGTCTCTGCTTTTCTTTCTTTCTCACTCTCTGTGGCTTTGGCATGGGGTGAAGTTGCAGGGCCGTTTCACTGTGAGGTCTGGCTTGAAAAGGTTTCCTTGGCGAACCTGCAGATAAAAGTATCACTGCCTCTCGCTGTCTATCACTAACGCACTCACACATTCCCGGGATCAACAAGTCATTTCACAGCCTGCTGGGTGACCTGATGTGATACCAGTGCGATTTACTGACAAATATGAGACAGTTGGGAGAAAAGAGTGTTTTCTTACCTTTCCTCCTTCGCCTCATGCTCCACTTGCTCCAAATAGAGGAAAGATGAAAACCAACACTGTGGGCTTTGTTGTACAGCAGAAACCGTCAGCATTAAACTTGCATGACTCTTCACACACTCTCCCTCTGGTACCTGTTGAAGCTGGGCAGAGGAGAGGGAAAAACGCGTTTTTCCAAATATATTTCTGTTTGTTTACGTAGTGAAATGTGATAATGTTTGTCTGGAAACCGAGTTCATTATAATGTGGAAATCTGAGCGCACCACGGTGTTGAAGCTGTTATGTAACCAAATGATATATTATCAATTTGAGCAAACATTTTTCTCTTTTCTTTGGTTTCATTTTACATTGTTACTTAGGGCTATTTGTAGTTACGTGCATTAGATAAAAAGAGAAAAAGAAATGTTAAAAATTATTTTATATTTTGATTATGTATGGCTTCTTGGCACTTATGAGACATATAACTGATGACATAAAATGTGCACAGTAAATAATTCAGATAATTAAAAAAAAAATCTTACAATCTTCTTCTTGTTAGGCGTCACCAACCACAGTGGCTCATCATCCTTCATTGCACCCTATTCTTAGCACCCTAACCTCCACTGTCCTCCTATGTGGTCATTCTCTTTTCCTTCTGCCTGACAGCTCCATATTCAACATCCTTTGTCCATTATATCCACTATCCCTCCCCTGCACATGTCCAAAACATCTCAGCCTTGCTTCTCTAACTTTGTCTCTTAATTGTTCAACCTGATCTGTCCTTCTAATCTTGCTCATTCTGGTCACTCCCAACAAAACAACTTAACATTTTCAACCCTGCCGACTCTGCTTCCTGTCTTTTTGTTAGAGCCACCATCTCCAAACTGTACATCACAGCAGGTCTCATCACCATCTTGTAAACCTTCCCTTTCACTCTTGCTGCTGTCCTTCCATAACATATCACCCCTGACACTCGTCTCCACTCACTCCTCTCTGCCTGCACTGCCTGTTGCTTTGACCCCAGGTATGTAAATTCATCTTCCTTCACTCACACTTGATCTACTCCTTGCAACCTTACAGTTACACCTGTCTCCCTCTCATTCGCTCATGTATTCTGTCTTGCTTCTACTGACATTCCTCTTGTCTTCAGTGCATACCTCCATCTCTTAAGGCTCACTGCCACCTGCTCTTTAATCTCACTATAGATCACAGTGTTGTCAGCAAACATCACAGTCTCCTGCCTTACCTCATCTGTCAACCTGTCCATCACTCTTATAAGCAAGAAGGGGCTCAGAGCCAAACCCCACCTTGAACTTGTTCTGTCACTCTTACTGCACACCTCACTGCTGCCTCATGTATGTCCTGCGCTATCCTCACATACTTCTCTGCCACTCCTGACTTCCTCATGCAGTACCACAGTTCCTCTCTTGGCATCCTATCGAATGCTTTCTTCAGCTCTACAAAGACACAGTGCAACTCCTTCTGACCTTCTCAATACTTCTTCATTAACACTTTCAAAGGAAACATTGCATCTGTAGTGTTCTTTCTTGGCATGAAGCCACACTGCTGCTTGCTGAGCATCACCACTCTTTGTAACATAGCTTCAACAACTCTTTCCCATAGATTCATGGCATGGCTCATTAACTTTATCCCTCTATAACTTTATCCCTTCATCTACTTTTTGCAATATATTGAGTACTATGATGGCATTACAACATTATAGACAATTTAAAAGTAAGAGGGAAACATAATATGCTGGGAGAAGATTTTGCCATACCATATGTAAACAAGACCAGGGATGTTCCTAGGGTTGTTTCTCACTTTGGCTGAAACACAAAAATCATAAAATGGGTCAAAATTCAGCAAGTGCAGTTGCATACAAGTACCACGTGCCTACTACCTTGTAAACATGCACTGAGAGACATGGCTGCCCGGTAACAATAAGAAAAACTTGATTCAACCGGGAGGTAATGAAGCTAACAAAATGCAGGCTGGCTACAAGCATAAATATGTTTTATTCTCATGAGAGTTTGTAGCAAACAACAATGTCGCACACATCCTGAATTTTAAGCTCATCTTTGCAACTGGACCAAACCACAATAAGTCATATGAGGAGGGTTCCATTTTTCAAAGCTTAAAATGTATTGTTTTGCATGTATAGTTATAAAAAAAAAGTTCCAGGACAGAATTTTATATTATTATCATATAGTCTTATTAATGATGCATTGAGGAGGGTTAAATTGTTATTTACCTGGAAAAAGAGGAACTGGAGTCTCCCAACTTTAAGGGAGGGGTGGTACAAATAAAGGCCCTTCCCAGTTAGGCCCATCCCATATGTGTGGTCCTCCAGTCCTCTCCTCTGCCCTGTCAGTGTTTGTTGTTGTGCTTCTGTTTCTCTCTCTCTCCTCCTTACTCCTCCCCCGCCTGGGCGGTACTCTTTTTGCAGTTTCCCACCTTTGGCAAACACACCTGGCTGCAATTTATTCACCTGCTGCTCATCAACTTCATTTGGCCCTACTTAAGGTGGCGGCTGGGTGATGTTCTTCACTGGATCGTTGTACTTATCACAGTTAGTGTAGCCCCGAGCGAGCATGAGTGTGAATGGACATCTGTGTAGAGTGAGTTTGGATGTGTGTTCCCTTCCCTGGATTCCCTGGAGCCCTATTTCTCCCCACCCCCACCATATTTGCTGTGTACCTGTAAATAAACTCACTTAATTGCATTATTTAGAGTCCTGCGTTTGAATCCTCCCTGTTCGATCGTGACATGATGTGTCAATCAAACACCAATAAAGCTGATGTGTATTCGTTATAGTTGTTTAAAAGTAGTTTAATCTTGGATTTGCGCCAATACTGGGATGATTTGTACATGGTCATATTGTATTTGTATATGTACAACATTTTTACCGCGAGACCTTAGAATTTACTTCGTTAAACAAGCTGGGCAAAATAAATTAAATACAATACACAAACCACTCTAAAAATTTATTGAAAGACCTGCTTGATCATTCAAAAAAAGACACGAGCATGAATTAAATCCAAAACCTGAATAAAAATAATTAACTGTGAAATATGTTACATGAATTCTAGGTATAGAACACTCTAGAGGCTAGTAAGTGGCAACATGACAAACTAAAACACTGGGAACATGAGTGAGAAAGAGTATTTTTTCAAAATTGGCACAAGCAGAGCTGATAAACAAGGTCCCCAAAATGGATTTTTGTTTTGGGGCAAGTTGACTTATTTCCACTTGTTGCTGCCTCGCATGGATATAAACCATTGTTAAAGAATACAACAGTGATACAGTTATATTTCATCAGCACGATATGTTCCTGGGGCAAGTTATTTAGAGACTCAAGCGTGATTTCAAACTCTATTTGGTGCTCAAAACACTGCACGGGGGAAAGATGAATGAGACATGTCCTCAGTGTGTCCCCAAAGGTTGTATACAGGTGTCCCACATGCACTCTTTATCTGCATTACGGTTTCCTATTAACAGTTTCTCCCCGTGGATGTATTTATTATGATTATGTACATTGTAAGGGATTAATATTGAGGATAGGATTAAGCACGAATCAGAAACCCAATTAAGCACCCCTTCATCTTTGCTAGCGGAGCCGTGTCTCCGTTTCACAGTTTGAGATCGCTTCTCCTGTTCGCTCAACACCTACTGCCCTCTGTTTGTTCTGGCCCTCCTTCTACCAAACCCTCTGTCTCTGCATTTTAAATGTGCACACATCCGCTCTTGATCCGTTTCCTTTTCGTTTATCTATCCAGCTCCACCCATTTCCTCCTGCCTTCACCTTCATCCTGGTTTTCCTCTGATCTTTTCCTCCCACTGCCTTACTCTTCCTTTCAAATTTCATGTCTCTTTGAGGTAGACAGCAAATTTGCCATTTTGCCCCCAAACATACAACCCACACTATTAAACCACATCAATGATTCATTCCCGAACCGAAACTTCAATTACACTAGTAAAAGACTGCGGGAGAACATAGTGGTTCAACTGAGGGGTGAGCCAACAACGACTGCCAATTTGAGTAAGGGTGAGTGCTCTTCTGTGAGGAGAAATGGTTTATGCCTATGCATGTGTGTGTGTGTCAGTGTGTCATTGTGTGGCTGTGTGCAAATGTAATCCTAAGTAATCTGGCAGTACAAACCCAGGTAGCACAGAGGGTGCTGAAATGCTGGGAAGCTGTGTGTTAGTATTCCTGGCACAGCTCTAAAGGCATTAATATCACCTTTTAGCACAATATTCACAAACAAGTAGCAAGACAGTGACACGAGAGGAGAAGAACGGTGCAGAAGAAAGAAAAGAAGAAAGAATACAACAGAAAAAATAAAGACAATCGATTGTAGCAAAGCTGGAAAGGCTGTAGGGAGTACACAAGTGTGGAGAAGTGCGAATGTTTACGTGAGATTTGGGCTTGGCATGCTTTGTGTCTTTGGAGTTGAAACAAATTAATGACATGAGTTCATTTCTCTGACTTCCTCTCACCCTCTGCTCTCTCTACTGTACAAAGACAGTGGTCTATGGAGAGAGACTTATCTAGAAGCAACAGAAGCACTCTGCATGTGTATGTACGCCCAGTGTGTGTGTCTCTGTGTGTGTGCCTCTATTTAAAAAGTGAGTGTGTCTGCTTTTGTAATTGTATATGTGTACAGTCTGGCAACATTCTGCACATGTCTGGCAAATCCACATAGTGTGTGTGTGTGTGTGTGCATGTGTGTTTCGTTCTGTGAATGCGTTTTCTTGGTTTATTTTAAGTCATGAGTATATATTCTAATACATTTATATGTAAACTCATTGGACACTTTATTAGGTACACCTTGCAAATGTTAGGTTGCACCCCCTTTTGTTTTCAGAACTGGCTTAACTCTTTGCGGCACAGATTCAACAGGGTGCTGGAAACATTCCTCAGAGATTTCAGTCTATATTGACATGATAGCCTCACACACAGTTGCTGCAGATTTGTCAGAGGCACATCCATGATGAGACGCTCCCATTTCACCACATCCTAAAGGTTCTCTATTGGATTGAGATGTGCTGATTGTGGAGGGAACTCATTGTTATGTTCAAGATACCAGAGATGATCTGAACTTTGTGAGTTTTATTCTACTGGAAGCAGCCATCAGAGGATGGTGTTGAAATGAAAACAAACTAGTACTAAGGTACCAAAAGTGTGCCTAGGTAATATCCCCCACATCATTACACCACCACTCTGGACCATTGATACAAATCAGAATGGAGCCGTGCTTTCTTGGTATTTACACCAAATTCTGGCCTTCCTACAGTAAATGGACTGGTTTTTATATTGTGCTTTACTACTCAGCTTAAGCACTCAAATCGCTTTATAGTACAAGTCTCATTCACGAATTCACACACACATTCAGGAATGTACTTTTTTTCTATGCCTAAGTGCTTTCTATCTAACATTGACATATTCATCAGATTCAGACTCTGATGAATGCACAGAGAAACTAGGATTCATCTTCTTCAAGGTTCGACGTGCTGGGCATTCAGAGATGTTGTTCTGCATACCTTGGTTGTAACAAAAGGCTATTTGAGTAACTGTTGCCTCCCTATCAACTTGCAGCAGTCTGGCCATTTTTCTATGCCCTCTGGCATCAACAAGGCATTTTCACCCAGAAAACTGCCACTCACTGGATATTTTCTATCCAAATAAACACCAACAACTATAGCACATACAAAGTCACAGAAACAAAGTTTCTTCCCCATTCTGAGGAATGGTTTGAACTTCAGCAGGTCGTCTTGAGCATGCCTGTCTGCCAAAGTGACTTGAGTTGCTCCCATGTGATTGACCGATTAGTTATTTATGTAAACAAGCAGTTGAACAGGTGTACTTAACAAAGTAGTGAGTGAATATATATGGAAAACACTAGATCTTTAAAAAGTCTAAATCTTTATCTTTAAAGCAGCTGAGATTTGCTGGTTGTTATTTATTTTTATTTTTTTCAAACATCTGGGTATTTCTGTATTGGTATGTCAGTGCTTTTGTTCACTCAGTCCACAGCTATGATTCATAATTAAACATTTCAGTATTTGTACCTAAGACCTATTTTCATTTAGCGTACATGATTTAAAATGAATTTTTATAATGCCAAATGTTTCTGATAACCTCTAGATTATAATTACTTCAGTGGGCTTTTTTAGACAAAAATGTAGAAACGGTAATGTTACGAAATACACTTAGATGGAGTGTTCGCACTGCATTTGGGACAAACAAATATTGCTTGCCTCAGGCTGAATTGTGAAAACGTTCCATGGAGATGCCTTAATTTTTTATCTAGTAGCATCACTGAGACAAGACTTTGTGCAACAATGTGGTTTCTGTCTAAATACCTGCAAAAACAGTGGCATTCACATCAGTGTTAACAAGGCTTTGTGATTATTGTTAATTAGCCAATACTAGCTAAAGTAAACAATGAACAAGACAATATTAGAGATCAGCATGATCAACTTTCTGTCCTTACCCAAGTCAGGATGAAGATTTCTGTCGTTGTTTCATAAGAAATCCAAACAAGGAAATGCTCTTAAGTAGTAAATTATTTCACGCTAAAAAGATTTTAATGATTCAATGTGAGATTGAAGTATGCAGAAGCAGAGTTCAAAAATACTTCAATTCATGTATATTTTACAAAAGGTGTACATTTTTTATACATATGAGCTGAGAACTGAATTACACTTGTTTTTGCATCACACTAAGTTTGCATTGCCTTTGCATTCTGCTCTGCTATCCCTCTGTTCTTTTCCAAAGAGAATTTTGGTTGATCAGCAAATCAGAATACATTTGTGTCCTCTAAAAGACCTTGCACCCTCAGAAACAGAACAAAAGAAAAAGAAAAGAAAACACTCACTGTAGCTGTAGCTCTGCACAGAAATTGAATTCCAAAAATAATCACTTACTCCTGCAAATATAATCTAGAATCACAGTAAAGCGATATTCCGCCACACAAATATCAATCTTATCTTAAGCCAGCCTAATAAACTGTCATCTACGCTGCCACCAGTTTTTCATAACAAATCCCTCACCAACACCACAACTCATTAGCATCTTGCCTGAGGTTTAAAAAAAAGGAGGAAAAAAAGGACATCTTTAGCCCTCCTGTGACAACAAATGTGGCTCAGTTTTCATGATCGAACTCACAAACACATTAAAACCCAGATCTTCAAGGTAAGAAGAATATTTATTTATTGTTGTTCATGAATTCATGAGTTTCCTCAGGATGACTAATGGCAGGATAGTAGTAGATTCAGTCAAGGACCATCTGTGGTGGAGAGCTGCACTGATTAGCCCAAATAGTCTCCCAACCTGCTGTGGGCATAAGCAGCTGCCAGAAAAACATGCACACATGTATCCCGACTCAGTGTGACAGTGTGTGTTTAAGCTTGTATGTGTGTGTCTCTAAACATGTTAACACACATCAAAATCTGAGCATCTGTGTATTCAGGAGAGAAGAGATGTGTGGGAATGTGTGTTTTTCTTATGTGAATGTATGCATAGATGTGTGTAATTAAGTGTGTGTTTGCGTCCGCTTAATCACCTCCCTGTGAGACACTGAGGGTTTGTACAGGTGATTGAGGTGAAGTGTTAATCAGGACCTCTGGAAAAGTTTCAGTGAATATATTTGTGCAAGACAGAGGAAATATGCACTCACTGCCCAGGTGAATTATCGTTTGTGCAGCTGCATGCATAAATATAAGCGATTAATATGTGCATAATATGCTGTTTACCACGTTAAATTCTGCAAGACTGCATGTGCACGTTGGTATCCACAAACACGTTTGTTCTTTAGCCTCTGTACTGTAAATCAAACCAATCTGGTTGTGTAAAACAGTCTCCTTCTAGAGGATTAGAAAGGCCTAATTTTCCTGCACTTTTGTTTCCTCCAAGGGTCTCAATTGACATTCAGAGAGGAGGGACTCAGTTCTAATTAGGTTGGCTCACACATTCCAAGATTCAACCAATCAATGATTCGCTAATGGGCTGTCAGTCAAATGACAAAGCCTGGGACAGGTCAGGGTCGCTAGAGGAATGCCTTAATTTCTCAGCAGAATGGGACAAAATAGGCCAAATAGGAGTCCGGCCAATGAGGGCAATTACAGAAAATGATGAGGTCCAATAGTAGGACATGAGGCATAATGAGCCACGGGATGGTGGAGGGAGGGCTGCTGTGAGCTTTTTAATCATTTAAACTTTCCCAAGGTAGAAGTTTGCGCTTGCCTGCAGCTCTTTTTGCTTTTATGTTCTTTGCTGGTCTTTGATTTTCACAGCACGTTCAGATTAACGTCTCCAGCGCATTACAAGCTCGCTGTTATTATAAACACCAACAGAAAGACACACGTGTATCAAGTGACATCTGCAGATTTTCTGGTGTCTTTTATCTCAGTTGATGCGTAACACCTGTTGCTGATGTACATAAAAGACAAAGACGAGACAGATGCCGTTTTGTGGTAGGCCAGGACTTGAAAAAGCTTGTTTGGTTTTGTTTCATCGCTGTCACGAGGAAGAAAGAAAATGTTTGAATTGGAAAGTGGATAAAAAGGTAGAATTAGCAGAATCCAAGGATGAATGTACCATAGAAATGACTGTGTAATCTGCAGAGGAAGCTGTACTGCATTTGCTCAAAAACCGAGCAAGCTGTCAAAGAAAAGACACGTTTTGTGTCATCAATAATATGACACACAGATTGTTGGGTGCAAAATGCGATCAAGACTGCTGCCGTTTATTGCATTCTTTCTTGCTTTGTCACAAACTGAGTTTGATTGGCTCCTGAAAGTTCCCATGGCATATCCGGTCTTTGACAATTGGACATGACTGCATTATGAAAACATTAGTTCAGCAGAAATGAAATGTTAATTTAATTGTGACATTACTGGAGGGAAATGTTTGACAGCTCATAAGCAAGTGTGACAATTAAACACAAATGCTGCTGAAACAATAGTTACTTTGCATATTTTA
Source organism: Perissodus microlepis (assembly GCF_051167445.1). Lineage (NCBI taxonomy): Eukaryota > Metazoa > Chordata > Actinopteri > Cichliformes > Cichlidae > Perissodus > Perissodus microlepis. Next base: position 17,971,756 of record NC_140479.1, on the reverse strand, counting down.
TTTAACAACTTCTAGGTGAACATAAAGGGTTCTTCACTGGACCCAGTAGACTTCATTTGCACATTAAATGCAACTATACAACACAAAATACTTTAGATCTAATTCATTTTAATACAAAATAAAGAAAATACAAAGGTGAATGCACACCATTATATACATCATGTTACAGCACATGGAGGGAGAAGCTGAACTTAATATGCAGATGTCAGAATGAATGAAAAGCTTAGAAATGCCTTCAACACCTTCATCCTCTTACCAAAAACATTAAATAGAAAAAAGCAGAAAAACAGGGACAGGGAAATGCTAGGCAGGAGGAGGAGAAGTGACTAGTTGCAGCGCCACTTTGCTGAAAAAAGTAATGAATTTTTATGGGAAATGTGATCTTAATTTAGAGATGCACCAACACAGACCGACCGCAGGAAAATAGAGGCTACAGCAATCCTTCCAACCATGGTTTCATTTAAGTGGGATAATTAGGCTACAGCAGGCTTTAAGAATTAATTTGACAATGATATACAACACATAACGTTTGCTAATGGGTTTCTCCAGTTCAGTTGCTTATGCAGTGTCTGTAAAACATATAGGATCTGCCCTGAAAATGCTCCAATAAATAATGTTTCGATACGTCTATCTACTGTATCACACACTGCTATTAAAAGTCTGTTTGGTCTGAAATTCCACACTTTCTGTTTCTCTCTCTTAGAAAAAAAGCTTATGTTTCTCAAGAAGCTTAATTTCTTAATTTTCATCATTATGCTCTTCATTTCATCATCATATTGTCTTTGATCCACAATATTTGCCCATTTTCATACAGTCTTTGCAGATCCATTTAAAAGTCTCAAAGTTGCATTTTATGACTGTTTCAACTGAGATTTACTATCTCTCAGATCGAAACAAATATAGAGCCAACTGTCTTTGATCAACCTGATGAGTGAGCAAAGTGTTTGTGCGTTTTCATTTCATGCCTGAGGGGTATGTGGGTTAATTACATTTTTCGCTCATTTACAGGCTAGAAAGATTAGCTATACCTTGCAACTGTTCAATTACAATTTCCTTAACTGTGGAAAAATAAATGTTCCCACTGTTTTCTCTCTAAGACAGATATTCCCCTGGCACAGCAGTATAGATTCAGCCCATATTAAACGTTGGTGGATCGGTTTCTTCACGGCGTGACCGAAAGCGGAAAAAAATTTGAAAAAAAGGCTGTAGAAGATGTACATGTTGAGTTCCACAGGTTAATGTCCCTCCTGGCTAACAGTGAGCTGTGATAATAGGTAAGTGCTGTGCCCATTACTCCCATTGTCATAAGGGAGGCTGTACTGTGCTGAGCTGGCAGTGCTAGGTGCAGGGGATTACATTAATATAGGCCACTATGCCTCTCCCCAAGCGTTCACAGCACTTTGCAATGTGTAGAGTGGGTGAAAGGAGGATGAAGAGGAGGGGAGAGTGGGGAGACACAGCTCACCTCAGAGTGGGAACACAGGCCAGCTGGGTAATAATATGAGGTCTTGTATGAGGCTAATATGAGCTAATCTGTGTCTTCTATGATCTATTTCAATCTAATCAGTCGCTTTTCCATGTAGGCCATTTGTCACTGCATTAACATGGGACTTGCTAATGAAGTTGACAACAGACTGGCTCAGTTCCTGGCCATGACTGGCCCAGTGTAATTACAGCTTCACAGAAGCACATCCGCTCCATCCAACTACTGCTACTCGTCCTCTCGTCTTTAACAGTCTGAGCTCCTTTCACCTTTATCAACACGCACACCCACACAAGTGACAACAGCCCTTAACAGTATTTATGGTATTAAATTCTTCTTTGCTGTTTAGGATATTGCTCAGGATGATCTAATTTACAATACAAGGTCAAGTAAACATCCTTTAAAATCTTTGCTGCCCTTCAGTGGAAGTGGAAACTAGCTTTAAATGGAGCAACGACAGTATGACCACTTTATAAAGTAGATGTGGGAATGTGTTAGTTATTAGTTTTTTGTATAGGCAAGAGAAATGGAAAACATCTGCTTTAATTTAGAACCATATCTCTGACTACCTGCTAAATAAAAGACCATTATTAAGTCTCATTTAAAGACAGTCTTTGCCAACTCCCGAGAAAAATATTTGGGACCTTAAGCATTGAATTTGTCACCCTTTCACAACCAGCTGCTAACATTTGGTGAGGGCCGATCATTTGGAAGTCTGCAAATGGAAATAAGTTGATCTGTTGAACCAAAACAATAAAAGTTCAGGCTGTAAAACCAAAGCAATGAACTGAAATACATTTCTATGCATTGTACATGTAATAAAATCTTTTAATACAGGTTATATTTCTATTTGTTGGCCATGATTAACAATTGTTAAAACTCCACAGCCCTTTGAGCCATTGTAAATATAAAATCTCTCCTCGGTGCAGCTTTGAAAACTCATAATAGTGCTTTGGATGTGTACTGCACCAAAGCTGCAGCTGTGTTTTATTTTCAGCTTTACTGTAAGACATTCATTAGTGCTCAAGAAGCTCTGATCAGCCAATGTTGACAAGAGCAATTACATTACAATTTGACCATCAAGCATAACAACGTGTCATTCATGTACTGTACACCATAAACCTGACAAAACTTGATTGCAGGGTCACTCTTTGTCTCACTTAATCACTGACTCACTCAAACACTTAATGACTCTTTTTTCTCCACTTCATTCCATTTTCTCCTCTTCTTTTGTCCTGTCTTCATTTTCATCCTCCTTCCATCTTACTTTTTCTCTCTGTTCTTCATCTCTGCCCACATTTTATAGCCTCCTGTTTTTAATGTCTGATTTACTGTTCTCTTTTCCTTCTTGCCTGTTTTTCCTTTATTCACTCACTCACCACCTTTTCTACATCTGTTCTTTTACCTGCAACCCTAATCCGTCCTTGTCACTTTGTATCTGGCTTCCTTTTGTCCTGCTTGCCTCCAACACCTTTGCCAGCTCCTTACTCCTCTTATACCTCTGTGTCCTGGTCTCACTCCCTCTAATGATACACTCTTTTGCTTACTTTTCTGTTTGTGTTTTCCCTTTACTTTCATTTGCTTTTGCTGTTTCTCCCTTCCTTTCCCTTTTACTCCCCCTCTTCCCCAGTCAGCCCTTGCTATATATTCCTCAATGCCTCTCTGTGTCTCTTCTTCTTTCTGCTCACTCTGAGCGATGGCTCTATTGATTCTTTCTGTGATGATATTGCCCAAGGACAACCATGGGGCAGAAAACCTTTTTAACTTACCTGAGTGTCTGTGTGTACAGTGTGTGTTTAGTATCTGTGTATGCATGTGTGTATGTGCAACCAGAGGCAAGTTTAACTTTTAGGAGTCATCACTAATCACATGTCACAAAACAGCCTCTAGCCTTCATGGGTCCACTCTGTGTGTGTTGTGCAGGTTTTAAGCCCCGCTGAGTGTCTGCAGGTATTAGTGTGTTTTCATACAGATGAAAGAAGTTGTAGAAGTGAAAAGTTTTCTCTTCGAATTTTTCAAATCTCATGTTGGGGTGTGGCCACAAATCACCAACTGGCTTCATGGCCACACATCAAAAGCTATCAGTCTGTGTTTGTGATAATTTCTCTCTACTCTCCAAACTCTTGGAAAGCCTTCCGTACTGTTGGCTTCCACAACAGGTGGATGACTGCCCTCATAGATGCAGATGCTTCTCAAGCAGCCAGAATGTGCCTGTGAGCCTCCTGCAATCAGGATAACACACGCTAAGTCACATGCAGGCATGCACACTGATACTAAGGCATGATACATATTGCAATGACAAAGCTCAAAGGAAGGACATAGAGAGGAGGACCACAGATGGCTATTTCAATGTCATCTAAATTTCCACATTTATAACATAAGTTTGGGAATATACAGTGCAAAAGTCTTGACCATCCTTCAGTTCTTTATATTTTGCTTCCAAGGAGACAGAAATTCTTGACATCTTTTAAAAAGTGTTTTTGAGCAGTAGTTCTCCTGACTTCCTGAAGATCTCTTAAAATTTTATTCAGACATCGGCTGGTTTTTCGTTTATTCTGTCTTTGTACCTGATCTTTTTCTGATGAATGAACTTAACACTGACTTGCGAATCATTCGAGCATAAAAAAGACACCTAGACACCTATCTGCACATAACAGGCAGCTTAGTAAAGAACCACTTTTAAATAGTTTCTTTAGACACTTTGTTATTAGCAACCTGTTGTTATTTATTCCCGTGTCTTAATCTATAAAAAAAAATACCAAAGATAATGCAGGTTGAGAGGCATAAAACAGTATTTTTGTATTTTGCCCTAAACTTGCCATATCTGGGCATCATGTGCAGTGTGTCTTTAAAACATTCTGCAAACTAGACAAGTGGAGGATAAAAGAAGAAGTGGCAGGCCTAAAAATCTGTCTACAGCAGATGAACAATATCTGAAAGCCATGTCCTTAAAAAAAGAGAATAAATCTGGCACAGACCTGAGAGATGCATCTGGCTCTTCTGCTGATCCATCTACAGTTCATCAAAGCCTCATCAGAAATGGTCTCAGTGAAAGGGTGGTTGTCAAGAAGCCATTCTTAAGAAAGGGAAACAGGGAGAAAGGCTGAAGTATGTTAAATTACACAAAAACTGGACTGAATATCAGTGGCAACAGGTCTTATGGAATGATGAATCCAGATTTAACATTTTTTGCTCAAATCGTAGGAGGTCAGAAGAGAGATACAGCAGTGAGTGTCTACAACCAGATGTAAAAGACGATGGAAGAAAATGCCCTTCAAGAAGCCCAGAGAACTATTCCTGAAGACTACTCAAAGAAATTACAACAAAGCTGCCTAAGAACGTTCAGGCTCTGTTGAAGAGTATGGTGATACCAAAAGTTGGCTTTTAAGCTCATTAAAATTGTGGAAAATGTATTTTTGTCTTACGTACCAAATTCAATCCAACAACCCAAATAGGACTTTTTAAAATACTAAGCCTTACCATCACAACCTTACACACATGTGCAGATGATAGCATCAGATCAAGATACGAAAAGACGCCAGAGATGGAACAAACAGTAAAAAAAAAGCAGAGTGTGCAGACTGACTTTTTTTCTCCCTTGGTGTACATTTATTTAAGTTCCCTGACATTTTGAGCTGCGCAGCAGATATTTTTTCAATCCACTGAAAATGAACCTGCTGCGGTGGCTATTGTAGAAATTCCGCCTTCCGTGCAGCTATCCCGCATTAGTACTGCAGGATAGCTACAAGGAAGCAATTTGTTTTGGTTACTGTATTCCCTCTAAGTACAGCAGTGGTGTGGAAAGCATCTAAAATGTGCCTCCCCCAGTTCATCTGTATTCATCCCCATGGGCTGCATTTAATTCAGTAGCATTATTTCGACGTGTAAAGTAACTATCCATAAACCTCAAAACTAATTGAAAACATTCAGTAAATATGCTGAATAAGCAAGAATAAACTCATCTCTCATCACCACTGTAAGTTAAGAACATGAAATAGGAATACGTAGCAAAATTTAATCTCTATGAAATAACTATTCACATTGCATGACTAATTGTGCATGCTCAGTACCCATATCACTTGGAAATTTGTTGTGAGACATTATTTCGCTTGAGAGCTTCCATTTTATTGATAAGCTTTCACAGCAAACGGATCACTTGTTGAAAAAGGGGAAATAGTTTTCTCGTTAATCCATCGGCATTAATGTTTTGATTGTAGAGTGCACCAGTGATGTTTCAGTGGAAGTGGTAAAAATCACAGCGTTGACCACTGAGCATCTCTGCCTCACATGGACCAAGCTTGTATCTACAGTAGTGAAGAGTGCCAGGGGAGTCACATCATAACTAATTGAGTTACTTGCCTTTCAGACAGAAATTCAATCATTATTTACCAACTCCTTCAGGAGATTTGAAGCAAAAAAGTTTGTTTTTTTTTCCCTGGAAGCCACCAATGACTCTCCCATTCACCTCTCTAGTGTTCGCTCAATAATTTCCATTGTTTGAGATGGATTATTCATTCTAATATAATACGATGACCTTTTCTTTGTTCAAATCCCTTCTTAAAGTTATTTCCTACAAAAGCGCGTGAGCCGTTTGAATGCCATGCCAGTTTTTATGTCTAATACAATATGTTGCAACATAAACATTTGTTTGCATGCTATTGCTTAAAGATAAACGTGGACGACCCAAGTTATGTTTAATTTGTAAACCCCCCCTGAGATATGGTGTACTATAATTGCTCTGAACCACAGGCGGTTTGGCTATTTTTCCAAGATAAGATAACACGGTGGAAGCTCTAATGGAATTCCCGCTGAGAGAGTGAGACAGAGTGTGAGGGGGAGAGAGAGAGAAATCGGAATATGTGCGATGAGGGGAAAACCCTCACTCTTTACCTCATTCATGCTGTGGCTGTTACTCGCCCACACACAGTGCATACAGTATGTTCCTACGTTCATTCATGCTTCATCACAAACACATATGGCCACGCACACTACAAAGCACACGCGTATGCATGGCTGAGCACACGTATATGCACTAGTGCTGTTCTAACCCAATAACACAAAGTGAGAGCTTGCATAAATTGTTGTCAGTGGTAGCAGCTTGTCCCGTGAAGGTCAAAGAACTGTTTTTCAGTGAGCCTGCCGTTTGACAGATCCCTGCTTTTGCCATCTACATCTGTGCACAGCCCGACTCTTCCTCTTTGTCTTCCTAGTCATTTATCTTCCTTCATCTTCACGTTCTTAAAAAAATTCTCCTTCCTTCTGCTTTTCATTCATTTACCTTGTCACTTTCCTTTCATTCATTCATCCATTTTCAGTCCCAGCATTTTTCTTATTCTTCCTTCATGTTTTGGTTTCTTCAAAAAAAAAAAACCCATCTTCCTTCTTTTGGTTTTCTGAACCTCACTCATTTATAGTTTCTCTCTTTGAGCCATAACAAACTTCTGGTCACCGTAACCTTTCTCATTGCTGATAGGGTCCGTGATTGTTTCCTGGTTTTCTGTCCCTTTCCGTCACACTCTTTCTCTTTATGACCAACAGGCAGCACAACCAGGGATGTCAGGGTTTATCTCTAATGGTGAAATGGAGGCCAACAAAAAACAGGTTTGAGCAGCTCAATGGCATGGGCTACATCCTATCACTACTAGCGTTCTCTCTCTTTCCTCTTCCCTTTTTATATTATATCTCAGTATTTGCTACTGTCTGTATGTGTGTGATCTGAGGATGCTCTGTGTGTATGTCTATCAAACGCAGAGCTAATTGAGGTCATTGGTGGTGCACATGCTGAAGCAGGGAGATGGAAAAAAAATTCCACAGCTTTGAACCTTCTCTCTGCTCAGCACCCTGCCAAAAAATCTCCCCCCTCTCTCTGCCCCGCTCCCTCTCATCATGCACTACATTATACACACTGGTTAATACACACATAAACAGAAAGGCACACATGTTTAATTTGTGACCAAACAGAAGCTTTTAATCCTCAGATTTCAGTGAGGCTGTGCATATGCGCTTACAGTGGATGTGTGCATATGTGCATATGTCTGGCTTTGTAAATGAGTATGAGGGTTTGTAAGTAACTCCTTTGAGGTATGGTTTGAAATGAAACGTCAGAGAAGGTCTACATCCTCTGTTAACCTCGGGGTGTTTCTGTCCTTCTGCTGATGTCAATAACCACACAGACACAGTTCCAATAAGACCTCTGCACCCGCCAGTGCAGTGGGGCAGCTGATGCTGACTGATAGCTCACTGAGGTGTGGGTATAAACTGTCAGAGTTCATTTAAAGACCAGTGCTTTTATTGAACCCAAAGTGCTTTGGAAATCACCTGGGATAATTCTAAATAAGGCCCCGCGTTTAAACACAGACAAAACACCCATACACCTAGCAGGAAGACAAAGAGGAAGCACCATCTCTTTGCTACAGCTGAAGAATACACGCTTTCAATCAAATGTTAAAGCAACGAGAAACCCGGACCACACCAACACCCATAGATGCCAGTTCCATGCTACCCCATTAAACTGTTTATCTCAAATTTACAGCTCGCCTTTCAAACATTTGGAACAAAAGGCACATCTGAAAGCCGATTATTTGAAAAAGAAACTCAAACAGGACAAATAAAGGCAGTATCATCAACCTTACAAGTCTCCATCCTCCTCCTTATATTTCATTTGTTACTGATTCAGAGTTTTAAGTAAGCTGATTCTGTTTCTTTCAAACACTCATAATTTCTTTCTTTTCTCCATATGTCTTGATTTTTGCATGCATTTCTTTTCCCTTTAGACCCTTTTTGTCGAGGGGTTAAATAATTTTAGTACAGTCAACTTACTCAAGAAACCAGTCTGATATGGTTTGAGATCTGTGACATGGCGTGCTATCCTGATGGCAGCTGTCTTTAGAAGATTTGTGCAATGTAATCATAAGGGGGTGCACCTGGTCAGAAGCAATGCTCAGGTAGGTTATGTGCTTTTAGTTCTAAGAGGCCACACTACCACCTACTATCATCTCCATCATACTGAACTGCTGATATAAAGCAGGATGCATCCATCTTGTTGTTTACACCAAATTCTGACCCCATCCAAATGTCACAGCAGAAATCAAGACTCATCAGATCAGGCAATGTTTTCACATTTTTCTGTTGTCTATTTTTGGGTTAGCCTGTGAAAACTGTACCCTCAGTTTCTCATTCTTAGTTGACAGGAGTGGCACCCACAGGAGTGGCATTAACAAGGCATTTTTTACCCAGAGAGCTGCTGTTCACTGGATATTTTCCCTTTTTTGGACTATTCACGGTAAACCTCAAAGATGGCAGTGCAGAAAAATCCCAGCAGATCAGGAGTTTCTGAAACATTTAGACCAGCCCACCTGGCACCAATATCCACACCATGTTCAAAACCCCTTAAATCACCCATTCTACTGTCTGTTTGAACAGGTGTACCTAACAAAGTGGCTGGTGAGTATATTTCCACTGAGAATTCCCCCCACTCCCACTGAAGCCTTTGAAGTGCTCTGAATACAGAATGTATGAATTGGAACAACCAGGGGGGAAAAAGATACATCAGTTCCCAGGGACAAGCCTACATTACCGATTCATCACCTCCATGCACTCCTGCATTATTTCTTATGTATGAGACAATTTACCTCATCGATTAACAGTCAGTCTACAGAAGCACAAAATGTTTGGGGCACACAGGGTCACAGGGTATGAACTCACCAAGGGCTGAGAGGAGAAATGATTGCGTAAACTGCTGTCGCCGACGGCACATGGCGCCACCCGGAACAATGATAAGCATTCATCATACAAGCGTTGCATTAATTCTAACCATTTATAATTAAGCGCTAAAATGACAAGCACTGAATAACGATCATATGTTCTACCACCTATTTATAAGTCAAGGTCAACGTTTTGAAAAGAGCAGGAAGATTGTGTTATCAGTGGCCTAATATTCCTCATATCACTATCCTCACTATGACATACTACAGTGATTATCAATAAAATCATAATCAATTTCCAGGCATCAAGCCAGCTGGAATATGTTTATAATGCATCTTTACTATCACACTGAGAGACAGAATGATGGCCTGCTGGGTGTTTTTGCATCACATAGTAAACAGAGATGGTTATTGATCCACTCATGTCAACTCACTCACTCAAAAAGCCCCCACCCCACAAAAAAAAGAAAAAAGATACAAAAGTATCTAATGAGAAACGTGATTCAATCCTGGTAAATCTAATATGAGGATCCGTCTTGACAATGAAAAAAATTCTTTGTCATCTAAACAGAATTGAAAAGCATTAAGATAATTGCGTCGGGGTGTATGATATTACTGAAGAGGAGATTGTGTTGTATGAATTTATATGAATTCAGAAACGCTATGTATTTCATTCATGAGTCTTCTTCTGTGTTGGACCCAATTCACAGCTTGAGTTAAAGAGAATCAATAATCCCACGACATCAAAGGAATTTCTCCAACTGTAAGAATGTAAAGCAGAAAGTAGACGGTCTCATACTTACCAATGAAGCGATGCAATTACCTCCTGCTGTTTAGAAACTGTTGCAGACACTTTTAGACTTAGTTTATTTACCACAGGCAAGTGTTTCTAAAATTACAGTGTTACAGACAATGATCCTTGTTGCTGCATTCATTTGCGTTGTTAATGCAACTTGTCCAGTTTTACCAGTGACAGCTTAGCTAAGCCAAGAAGGTAAGTTTGTTCAGTTCCCCTAATCCTCTGAGAATAATGTCACTTGGGTCTTAGATGAAACTGTGTAGTAAATAATTTGAAAAGAACAAGGAACACAATTTACAAGGGCATAGTAAATAACTTTTACACAGGAGCTGATTGTCCTGAAATACCATAAAAGCAAACTCATCATCTAAAATCATCTAAAAGCCATATAATGTGCTTACAGCCAATGCTGCTTCATTTCTCTGCAGTCCCTGTTCCCCATTAGATTATGAAAGATTCTCTCCTCTCCTCTCCTCTCTTCGACTTTTCTTGATAAGATCTTTACATTTCCAGAAAGACCAGCCAGTTAGTTTATAGCTTAGCATAAAGATAAAGCAAAACAGCTTAGCTGGCCATAGTGAGTAAAAGTCACCTACCAATAACAGCAACAATTAAAGCTCATTATGTAACAAATTATATCTCATTTGTTTGATTGATAAAACAACAAACTATAAAAATTATTTTTTTGCTTTTATGTGACAGCGAACCACTGACCTCCTTGAGTAAACTAGTCTAAAGGGGATACAGATCATTTACTGTCAGTAAACTTGTTAAAAAAATATCCTTTAGGCATTATTTAGCTTTATAGATATCATTTGAACCATGTTGTTGTTTAAAATATACTTACATAATACATTAAAATATACTAAATTTCCTTAGGGATTATTAGAGTATTCTGATTCTTAAACAAAGAAAAGTGTGATACAAAATGATGTTAAGGGATTAGTTTTATGACACAGATCAGGTTAAAATAGATTGGAGCACATTTTAGCAGATTATAATAAAGCAGGACAGAGTAGAGTACAGCTCTGTGTCTTCACTTCTTTAAGGAAACATTTACATTACTTAAAGCTCCATTTTGAGGTTGGTGTTGTTTCTTTACACTAATTATTGTAATAGAGGCACAAAATATATTTAAGTATCAACTCAGTCAGAAAATATATGTTACTTCTTAATGATTATATCATTAGGTGACAAAAAACAAACAGGATAATGAGACTGTAGACCCCCTGGGGCATTTGATGCACAGTAAGGTTGAAAATCCTTTTGTTTTAAACCGCATGGCTGGTGCAGTTGAGCAAAAAATAGTCTTTTCACATAATTTTGCTGCTGTGGAATCAAGACAGCTAACTGTGGAACTGCCCTTTCCTAACTTTTATGCTAAACATTTTCCCCAAGTTCTCCAGACTAAACAAAATGTAATTTGGTGTCTTCATGCTCTGCATGTTTCTGCAAAATGAGAAGAAAGAATACAACTAACAGGCAATACAATATACATAATAGAATAAATTTAAATATGAAAGAAAGTATTATGACATAATAATATACTGAGTAAGTAAAAACAGTTACGGAGCGCAGCATAAACTAGGATTATAATGCAAAATGTAAAATCTGTAAACTAACACCAATTATTTGATATTTGATACCATTTTTTTCATTATACTGACAGAACATCATATTTTTTTGCCTTTAAGGCCATATTTTAGTGCAGGTGCAGGGACAGTATAGGATGAGCCCCTGAATGTGGTCAGAAAAGTCTGATACAGCAACAGAGAGCTAAGATAAAGCAGATCCCCAACCTTTCTGAATACCTCAGCCTATCAGCACTGCTGACAAAACACATGGCGATGGCACATAATGAATATTGATGCATGTGTATGCACATTACCAAACATCCACATCTTGGTATCATAAAGAAAGGCAAGGATAGGCGTGCCCATAGATGGACACATATGTACACGCGCGCACACACACACATGCACACAGGCCAACAGAGGATAAGCAGTTGATGACCCTCAGCTAGCTCTTCTTATCAGTCTAAGCTGGTCTTGGCTTAAGGATAAGCAAAAGGAAACGACTGGAAGTGACACTTTGGATAGATTTAGGAAATATTGTAATGCAGAATATCTGTGGCTCTAAGTGATTAACTTTGCTATTTCAATAGTGCTGTAGAGCTACACACCCGGTGTTAAACATTTGTGATTTGATCCAGGGGACTGGCTGTCTGTGCATGGTGTGGCATATATAGACATGTTATATATTACACCTATAGAGCTCTGGAGAGTATTTTACTCACAATCACACTTTTTATTACAACATACTGAAAAGGAAGTAGTCAAGAGCTTTTTTGGCCCTTGAGGTTTAAATTTTTCATTTGTGTATTAAATTTGCCAAAGACAGATCAGCCAGTGGATTGAATCAGAGGAGTAAAAACTGTCCTCGAATTTCTCAGCCACTTAAATCCCACACGAGCAGAACTCGCCAAAGCATCACACTCATTTCAGCAGCCACTAGTGAACTTGCAAATCCCCTTTCTTCTGCTTCTTGCAGCTTAGGGCTGCAGAGCAAGCTGAGTGGCGGGCAACAGCACAAGCCTTTGAGGTATTCAAACACACACATACATGACTGGAAACATGAAACAGCCTCTGTTGTAGTCCACTGACAGGTAGGGGTGTGCATTTTTAGGTGTATTTTTGTGTTAGTTCTAGAGTGTACCCATTGTATGTACTTACACTACTTACACAAACATATGCATACGCATAAGTCTGCATGTGTAAATGCATAAGAGTCTATACATTCAATGGAATGAGCTATTGTGTGAGACTTCAGCACCATTTCCTGGTGCCTGCTCAGTGCTGATAAGGACACGATCCTCTCGAGACTTAAATGCACTGCAAATTGAAGAGACAATTAGTGCTTTGTTGTTTTACAATCAATAAAGTTGCTGCACCACAGTTAAAACAGAGAAGTCTATTGAATGAGCAAGATGATAGGTCACTTTTGTCACAGTGGCCACTTATACAAATGCCTTTATAACAGGTCTGCCAAGCCACAATTGAGCTGATTTTTAACTAAATTGTGTATTCCTCTGCCACTCAGTAATTTATGAGCTTCAAACTGGCAACGTGAGGCCTGATTTATCCCCTACTAGCTTGACTATCCAGCATTAATCTCAGGTGCTGGATAGTCTCCCAAGTCTCATTAATTGTCAGCACTTGCCACCTCTCTGCACACTTTTATAACAGTATCACCCCAGCTGCTTTCTGTTGTTCTGAGAAACAAACAGACACATCGGTCATTGTAGTTGCACTGCATCAGTGACCAATCTATCTCATATCTCTCAAATAATTGCTCTCTCAATTTATTCAGCCAGAGTGAAGCCCCAAAGAGCGAAGGCCCGTTACTCCTGTCTACCTTTCCTCTGTTTGTCTCCTTATGATCCCCCAGGCCAAGTTCAAACTGTGAATTACTAAAGTCCTTGAGAAAGCCTGATTCAGAGAATTCAGTGTCAGCTGCACAGCCCTCCTGCGTGCCATTGTGATCCTTGGCCCGTCCATCTATTACTCCCCTTTAGACAACTCCACCTCTGCTCCCTTCCCTCCTCCTCACCAGCACTTCTGATACTAAATCACTTCCAACAGTTATCTCAGCCTGCAGGAGGCAAGGAGAAGAAAGAAGGAGCAAAATGAATTTAAACTAAAAACAAAAACTATTATGTCAGCTGCACACAAGAGAGAGAAATGCTGATTTCAAGCATTTCATGGTTAGACATCACCTGTTCCTAAAAGAAAAACTGCTGTTTATAGACTATAATTCAGTGAGGATTATCATCTCTACATCAGATAACTTTTCTATGGGATAATAGGTGGAGAGAGGGAGAGCTGTAATTGTTGACAACTGCTAATTAATGTGCTATTTTGTTAAATACAATTTAAGGAGTACTTTACCCAGGATAATAAAATTATTAGTTACAAACTTTGATAGCTTATCTAAAAATACATCCACCTTCTACATGTAATGATTTTTGATTTCTGAGTGTTTGTGATGGGCGGTCCATTTAAGAGAGAAAAACGTAAAGAACAGAGCAAAGAGGAAAGTGAAGAATCAGAACCGATGCTCATTTTAAATTCTGCCTTGACCACTGGGTTTTCACTCATTCCTCCTCTCTGCAGCAGTTTGACAGACAAGCCTCTGCAATTGTATAAAGGTGTAGCGAAATGTGTCATCCGTCTTTCCTGGTGGACCAATGTCAGCCTCAGTCTCATATGAGATGCTGCTTGTGTGACAAACGGCCCTGAGGCGTGCCAGCTAGAACAGATCAGGGGCAGAGGGAGGGATGCGGGCCATTTTGATATTAGGTTGATGGAGATACTGCTCTGGTTTTCCACACAGAGGGCCCACAGCCAGATTTCTTCTTCTGAGAAATGAATTAAGCTCAATCCCCCACACACAGGAGACGGGAAGTTTACGGAACTGAACAGAATCAAAGAAAAAAATCTTGCAGGTGTTGTTTTTTTGCACAAAAATTGATTGATGAGGTGTGAGATAAAAAAAATTCCTTTGGCAGGTTTACTCAGGCTTGATTTAAAATTATATTAAATCACTGTATTGTGTGGTATTTGCCTTGAGTCTAGTCTATTTCACATAAGACCTGGCTGCCAACTCTGTATATATGTGTGTTTCTAATCTGTATTTATCCAAGGAGGGTTTGCTCAGCACTTAGGCTCTTTATGCAGTAACACTCTGCTACACATTTATTTAGCCAGTTAAAAACATTCATATCTAGGCAGTTTCAAGAACACTTAGAGTTGTAACATGTCAGCTGCTTAACTGTTTCAAATAACGCAAAAAGGGAATATGCACCTGATATATGCTTTAGGACATTTTGATAGTAATTGTTAAGGGAAAAGGAGAGTGTTTACTTTCTATTTTTTGCTGCCTGGGTATCCTAGCTTGCCTTGCAATCTCAAGCGGCAACTTTTCAAATTCAAAAACATTCAAGATCTGACATTATGCAATGACTGCAGTCACTTCGGGACAGGCCCGAAGGAAGTGATTATTATTGGCTGGAACTTGGTGACAAAGCTGGTGTGATCTTAAAGCGTTTGGTGGAAAAAGTCATTAGGATTAAAAGACCCAATCAGATGCTAATCATTTGATCTTAGGGGACAAAATGGGGCCTTGTTTGTCTGCTACAGTTGAAGCCACACAAATAAGACAGGAAGGAAGAGGAAATGAGCTACACGTGCACAAACTCTATGCACACACACTCCCCAACAGCATAAGAGGGCAGGTGTACTAGATGCCCTGCCATGGCTGACTGACTAGCTGACTGGCAAGGTCACACCGATTTGGGATGAGTATGCTGGGCATCACTGAACCCAGCACTGACAGGGGGAAGGCTGCACGTGCATGCTCGCAAGCACCCACACAAGCCTGTGGGGATTTCTCCGGCTCTCTATCAGACACACACACACACACACACACACAGTCACTTCTAAACACAAACAAGCAAAGACATACACACACAGAAATGCATGAGGGCAAAGAAGCCTCCATGATTAAATTGGTTTATTTAAGAGGGAGAAAGCAGGGTTGGCAGTCAGGGAGCAAAGGCAGATAGGGGGTAAATACATTTAAATGCATTTGTAGGGTTTTATGAACCGGGGGCTGGGAGGGGGGGGGACAAATAAATTCAAGTTTTTAAGGATTGAGGTAGGATAAAAGAGGCAGAGGAACATAAGACGTGACTAATGAAATAAATACTTGCAAAATTTGCACATACAATATGCATAGGACTCATGCCCTATGTTTGTGCACGCTACAAATTAAAGCTCTACATGTACACATGTGCACACAGACATATAGGGAAATTGTTGGAGACAAGCTGGTGGTTAAGGCTGAAGCAGATCCCAACTGCCTCTTTGACAGGCAGCTAAACCGCATTAGCTGAAACAATGGAGCACTCAATCTTATCCACGTTCCCCAGAGAGTCCCAGATAGGGGTAGAGGGGTGAAAGGAAGGAGATTTAGCCGACTTTACATGGGGGGTAGAGGGTGAGGGTGCTTGGGCTTTAGCATGACCCCTTTTCCACACTCCTGTCTGTCAGCTGGTAATTGAGGAATAGCAAAGTATAGGCCGGTGCCTGAGTCAGTGGATAAGTAATGATCTTCTTGGGTCATTGACCTCCGTCCATTATAGTTAATCTTATCTGAAAAATAAATAATGAAATTCACCTATGAGGCCACACTGAAGTGGATCAGTACTCTTGACAATGCGTCAGCACTCATACTAAAAAGTGTCAATTCCTGCCTGTTTGAAGGACACCAAAAATATAAAGCAGCTGTGTGAAGGACACAGGTGCTTTATATAAAGCCTGTCTGATACTGAATTTTATGGGTAATGTCAATACCATTTTTTTTTTCAGGATTGAAATATTCAGAAAAACTCCTAGAAATATATACCAATATAATAGTCCACCGTTGTTGATGCAGATTTCCCATGAACACATTGCTTGTCTCACTGTCAGCATCTGGTTATCTTACTATAATGGACAAACTGCTTATGATTGCACAATTTCTTAACTACTCCAACGGTCTTTTCCGGTATACCTTTCTGTCGCTGAGATATTTAAAATAAAGGTAGAGGTGTTAAGTTGTAGAGGTCTCCTCATGAAAACAAAGAACTTTAATTACTTATCCAAACCTCAATCTAGATTTTTTACACAATTTTTTCTTCCAATTTTGTTTGTTAATAATCATATTGCTATACTTCTAAAATGGAAAATGTGACATTAGCAGGCATTTGGAGTTTTGTGTTTAAACCGATCGAATGAAGCTCTCCTTTTAGATTAGTTTTGGTGCCTCACAGCACAGGAAAAAATCTTTAGCTACTAAATGGTCCATAAAGTTAAATGGTCAGTGTGCTAACTGTCATTTGGTGCAGGGCATGTAGTATATGGTGGAAAACAGCCAACTGCTGTTCTGGGAAAAGGGTTATGAGAGCAGTGAGAAAAGTAATGTTTAGGGATATAACACCAAAGAAATTAGTTAATGACACGCAAATGTTAGCCGGAATTCACTGTACGATTATTTTTGATTACAGTTTTTCTCAAATGCTAAAACACATGTCACAAACGTTACCACCAGGTCCCCCAATGTCCAAACACAACACCCTTCTCTAAAGCTACATAAACACAACTACACCTTCCCACTGCAAAACTCAAACTCCCACACCAAGAGAGCAGCTCGAAGCTGTCAAAACTGTAAACACTATACACAGCATTACACACTACAGCAAAACAATTGAAAACACAATGCTCAATTTGTGAGAAGGTTCTTTGGTTCATAACTGCCAATGCATATTTTTATAAACTGTACAGTAACGGATCGTCATAGAACCCTGCAGAGGATTAGGCATTTAGATTTGAGAGTTTCACATGAAGACTATAAATCTATAAAAACATCCTGCGTGTACGTACACTACTGTAACACAACTCAATGCAAAAACAGAATCTATCGCACACAACAGTACTCTCGGAAACATGATCAGGGTGTGAAGTCTTTTTTTATTGTCTACACGGTCTTTTTACAGTATTACACACAGTCACTGTGCGGCATCATGTCGCCGAGCTGCATTGGGCCACATCACCTCATCCACATCACAGGCTATATTGTCCCTTGCTAGGCACCGCGGGAAAAACGCCCTGGAATGGCGAATCCATCCCTGGAAGGCCTCCACTGGGATGTCAGCACAGGCCAGCTTCATTGCCCGTACGAGGTTCTCTCTTGTGTATGGCTGTCTGTCATACACCTTCCATCTCCATGATGAGAAGAACTCCTCTATAGGGTTCAGGAAAGGGGAGTAGGGTGGCAGACAGACGTTTAAAAAGTGGTCACTGTTGGTGGTGAACCACTCTCTGATTTGGTGTGTTTTGTGGAAGCGGACGTTGTCCCAAATGATCACATACATGTGATGTGCTAGCCTAGGATGGTGTTGTTGACGGTCCAGGAGGATGTCTTTTAGCTCCTCTAGGAAGGTGAGGAGACGTTGGGTGTTGTAAGACCCAAGGACAGCATGCCGGTGGACAAGCCCCTCCGTACCCATAGCTGCACAAAGAGTAATATTACCCCCCCGTTGGCCAGGAACCTCAGTGATGGCTCTTTGGCCAATGATGTTACGGCCTCTTCGCCTTCGTTTCTGGAGGTTGAAGCCAGCCTCATCCAGGAAGAGGTACTCATGGGGTCTGGCCATCGCGTCCAACTGCATTATCCTCTGTGAACATGGAAAAGCGTACAGGTGTTCAGAACGGTCAATCAGGTAGCACAGTATTGTAGGCCACTAAGCAACACAGTATGTCCACTAACTGTACTGTGCACATGGATGTATACGTACTTGCACATACTCGTAACGTTGTTCTATGTGTCGCGCAGAGTTGCGCTCAAAGGGAACCCTGTAGACCTGTTTCATCCTCATCTGTTGGCGCCAGAGAACTCGGTCTATTGTGGACACGCTGACAGCATCAATGTTCTCAAAGTTTACATTATCTGCAATGACTTTGTCTCTGATCTCTCGGAGTCTAATGCAGTTGTTCTCACGGACCATATCTGCAATGAGGGTTTCTTGTGCCGCTGTGAATATGGCAACCCTCCCACCTCTATGTGGCATCCTTTCAGCTCTAAAGAAAGAAACATGTGTTGTCAATTGACTGATTTATATGTAAAACTACATGTAAAGTAACAGACCACTTTCACAGGCCTGTAAAACTGTAGTGTGACAAAGAAAGCAATAGCGTACTATACCTGTTGTGTTGTCTAAATGCCTTGATAATGGTGGCCACGGTGAACCTACTCAGGTTTGGATGTACTCTTCGTCCCGCTTCAGCCATTGTCATGCCATGGCCAATGACATGATCAATTACTGTTGCTCGCATATCATCTGTTATGATGGTGCGAGGTTGTCTTCTTCTCCCACCTGGACCTTCTCCTCTCTCTTGTTGGCCTCCTTCTCTTCCTCCTCTACTCCGAACTCCTCTTCTTCTTAGGCCTTCACCTCTTCCTCCTCTGATCTCAACACCTCTTCCTCTTTGGCCTGCAGCTCTTCTCCTTCCGCACGCTCGAATGCCTTCATCCATTGTGATTGTTTGGCATCTTCACCAAACTATGCTTTTATAGGTGGGGTCACATCATTAGCAACAGGTGTCTTCAATTTTGAGTCGTTGTGTGTAGTGACTGACGCTAGGTGTGTTCCCTGTGTTCAAAGATTGGTGACTGTGGCAAGCATTTTGCATCACATGGGCTTTCATTTGAGAATATGAGCAGAGTTGTTTTGCAACATGTGTTTTAGCAAGGAAAAATGTGTTTAGATTTATGAGTACAGAGGGTTGTGTTTTGTGAATTGTGTCTTCATGTGACATGTGTTTATG
This sequence comes from Perissodus microlepis, assembly GCF_051167445.1. Taxonomy (NCBI): domain Eukaryota; kingdom Metazoa; phylum Chordata; class Actinopteri; order Cichliformes; family Cichlidae; genus Perissodus; species Perissodus microlepis. The sequence goes on along the minus strand of NC_140479.1, from coordinate 17,952,346 downwards.
GTACTGGAATATGGTGGCTACATTTAGTAAATGTGTTTAGACTACTGGTCATTTGGGTTACAGGATTGGCTTTTGTGTTTTAACATTTGAGAAAAACTGTAATTTTCCATTTTAGAAGATATAAATCTGGGCTTACTTGATTTGTGAATTCAGTCACCCATACATTCACTGAGCTGGTGCGTAAGCTAGCTCAACTTAAAGAATGAAAGCAGGACAGGCAGCTAGCATGGCTCTGCCTGCAGCTTCCTTGAAAGTAGGAAAATGTAAGTGCTTTAGCTCATTTAGATGATTTAAGGTTCTGGGGAAACTTACTGTATATGCTGGAACAATTTCTTAACGAGTGACAGATAGGACTTTTTATGGCACTATTCCAACAGTCTGTCATCACAATAATTTTGCCAGGAGTGTTACCATCATGCTTCTGTTTATCTGCACACAGTACAGATATATATGCCATGCTTAAAACCTGCCTGCAGTCACAAATTGTTGCTCGGACTAAGTCAGACATGTCCTGACTTCTGGACCTCATTTAACACACAGAGTCGAACTATCCCTTTAACTGGTCTAACGTAATCCTGTGGTTCACATATGGCCCAACTTCAACTCAGTCCACTACTGCAGAGCCTCTCATCAAAATGATTTACGAGTCACAACATGGCTCCTTCTCCCTATATCTCTCCATCTCTCTCTCTTTCTGTCTCACTGCCCAACACATTCCCATCTCCTATATTAGATAATGCACAGCCCACCGTGTAAAGAGCAATAGATTATTCTATTCCTGGTGACAACAGGGGAGAGGGGAGGGGAAGAGGAGGATTATAAAGAGCAGAATGATGAGGAGGCTAATTTAAGCAGTTTGAAAATGCCGGAGAGAGGAGCTGTATGAAAGGAATAGGACGAGATGGGAAAGACGGAGCTCAGGTATAGAAACAAGTTCATGTGCCAGCTGACAGGTAGCTTCAAAATATGTTTGTATACAAGAGTTTCAGAACATGTATTTTGGAAAACACCCCTTTCTTAATCCACCCTCCTAACCCCTTGTAGCTACGTAAATCTCTTCCCAGCATTAATGAAATATTATGACAAATCCTGTGAGTGCATTTACTGTGTTGACAGAATCTGCACTCCTCGGTCCCAGAGGGTCAGGATGAATTATATATCACCTTTGTTTCCATTTGTCTCTCCCTCCCTCTTTATCCTTGCTTGTTCTCTAGCTGTAACTTTCTTCCCTCTCTTCAGCCATATGGGGAACGACACATGTATCTCTCATCTTCTCCCAGAGAGCGACGGGGTTCTACCACTCTGTTATGTTCTGTGTGGTATGTAGTTAGCAGAGCCAGTGGTGATGTATTGAGTGTAATGGCCAACAGCATTTGCTGAGATTAATTGATACTAATGGCTAACACAGTTAGTGGTGAGTGATGGCTGCTACACTGCAAACACATGGCCAACTCTGCTCCAACTGCAGCAACATGCTCCAACTGCTCTGCCATCTAGAGTGCAGTCAAATCAAAGAGATATGTGTGTGAGACCATAAAGTAGCACTCAGCCACTTACTTCACTAGTGGGTTTACTGAAGACTTTAGTCACAGTGAGATCCACTTCCTGACAGCCAAAGGCTAACATTAACTAGTGTTCAAGTAAAGTTAATTACTGGAAACCCATTTTAATGAGAAAAATTATGAGCCACCAAAGCAATTTGACAAAAAAGACATTTAAAAAAGCACAATACCAAAGAAGTGAAGGTGTTGTGCAAACGTTCATATAAAAAAATCAAAAAACAAAATGGAAATTGCAGTAGTATGTCAATCAAATGATCTAATAACTCAGCAACATTATTACAGGAAGTGATGTGAATGATGGATGTACACAGTGGAAGAGAATAGAAGATGTAAGTGTAATCCATCTTAATAGTGTCTGTGCAATATCCCAACAAGAGATGCATGTTCACACCAGGCATAAATCCAGGGATGTATAACAATTTTCAAAAGTACAACTAAGCAGCAACTTAAATTTGGAAACTCTGCACTAAAGTCTATTTGAAAGAAAGGATCTTTCCGTTTAATGCCTTATAATTGCATAAGGAAATGTCAGCAAAAGTGTGCCTATGTTCTAAAATACATCCTTTAGTTTTACTTAACCAAACTTCACCATAATTTATGTAATTTAAACATTGCTTTGAGAAATACAGTACTGTGCAAAATTCTTGACCCAGCTCTTATTTCTGTATATCTAGCTTCCAAAGAGCCACACTTTCCTATCATTTTTATTTTTTAAGTGGTGTTGAGCAAAGATTTTCTTTGGTTTATTGGCTACTTTTTCAGTAACTTTCAGTCCACTACATACATATATTTATATATAATATATATTTTGGATTCACGCAGGAGAGATTATATAGCTCAGCTGGCCTGGGAACGCCTTGTTGGTGTTCCCCCAGAAAGGCTGGAGGAGGTGGTTGGGGAGAAGGAGGTCTGGGCTGGGATTTTGTTTTTTAAGCCATTTAACAATGATCTTTGACTTATTCAAGCATAAAAAACACATAACTCAAGGGGTGTTGTGTTCACACATAAAAGACAATTTAAAAAAAGCTTTGAAATGTCCTTCCAAAAAGCCTTTTTAAAGACTGCTTATGTATATTCAAAGAAGGCTTGCCAAAGAGAGTTCAGGAGGTGTTGAAGAACAAAGGTATCCGTAACAATATTGACTTTCAAGTTCACTGGAATTGTATAAAACCCCTTTTTTTAAAGACTTATATGGTTTATTTTTTTATGTATGTTTGCAAATGTGTAAATAAATTGCTGCCCTTGTTTCTCAACTTAATATCAAAATATAAACTTCTTTGCATAGTTCTGTCAAATGACCAAGAGATGCATAATGGCACAACAGAGACTGTCACTGTGCAGAAAAACATAACTGCAGTAATTAAAATATAGTTAATAAATGATCCAACATTATAAAAAGTCAAGTTGATACTTTATGTTCTTGATAACGCTTTTGCCGAGCAGATGCTTTGTGTTTAACATTTAAATGATGCATACTCGTTTTTTCCTCAACACATCAACTGTGAAGCACTTTGATTGAAATCTCATCAGTGCAAGTCACGTCACTGTTGGAATGATCGTCTTCTCCTCCGCTTCTGGCTCCTGTTAATCACAGAATGTGACTTGACATCTATTTGAAAAAGTACCCATCATTCCCTTAGGCTGGGGATGACTCATCCAATATGGCTGCCACTCCATCACAGTGGGCTGGCCTAAAACGGTAACCTTCTTCTTCCAATCACTTTATCATTGCTTCTCTTCACCTCCCCACTCATAACTCATTCTCTTCCAATGCAACTCCACCTCTGAACTGGACGACTAGTCCGGGTTTTCAGAGACAAAGAGCATGTCATTGGTCTTCATCTCTTCCAGCTGACTGACTGACAGCTCTGACAGCATGAGGGGTTAGAGAGAAGTTACTCTCTTGTGCTTCCTGTCTTCTGTGTTCAGATGCCCTGTCCACAGGCACACACACAAACATGCTGCATGCACTGCCCCCTCCCCTCTTTCTCTCCCTAGGAGGGATAGAATCCCATCATCCCTCTGTGTCAGTGTCACTGTTGCAGTCCTTAGTCCATTAGCATAATATTCCCATCCCCTTGCCGCCTGACTCAACCAGTATCTTACAAACTGCTCAGGGAATCATAGTGGGATTTTCTCTTCCCATGTTCAGGACATTTCTTATTTTTTGACTCTTTTTTCCATTTGGTTTCCCCCATTCATGCATGGATACTCCCTCACTTTTTTCCATCTTTGATTTAGTTACTAAGAGCAATCTATCTATATCCATCCATCTTTCTATCTATGCATTCATCCATTTCTATTAGGCAGTTGAGCTGGAGAGTTGAGGGGAGAGACAGAGAGCGATATGAATGACACACAGAGTAGTTAAATGGTGGGAGAGATGAAGTGTAACACTTCTTATATGGCTGACTGGCTTAAACCACTTACCCCAATGATCTATGTGTTTATCTAATGTGTTTTTATCCCACCACTTTTACACTAATGTGATGCACACAGACTGTGTCTCATAAGGTTGGAGATACTATCTGAAGATATACGTTTGTGTTTTTCCTTCTTTTCTTTCATTCCTTTCATTTTCTCACCACTAAACACACTGCCTGTGCATCCATTAATAAATTTTGGATATAAGATTAACCCAGTAAAAGCAAAGTAATCCACACTAAAACAAAAGACTACAAAAAAGTCAGTGGTGTCAGCTGCAGATGGTGTAATGGTAAAGACATTTTTAATAGTCTAACAACACCAAGTGCATGCAGCAAACCCCTTTGCTGTCTTGAAGGGAACAAAGTATAAATATTGATCTGAAACAAAGTAGTCTCTTTTAAAATATAACAAAGCTACACTGAATGACTATAACTCAATAGCTCTGGTGGACCCAAGTGAAAGCCATAAATGATTATCTTCAGTGGAAGGTTTTCTTTGAAGCAGCTGAAAGAAATATTGAAACTGCATTAACAAGATACAGTACTATTACCCAAAAAAAGAATAATCTGATACCTGCAACTTTGGCTTTTCAGCAGCTTTTTGTCCTGCTGATACATTTAAGTCTTAGTCTTTCCTTACTGTTTTTTTCCCACAGTACCTGGTGGAGTTTTTTAAAAAAAAGTATGCAGCCTGTGTTAAATTTTGATATGCAGGGTGAGGTAATACTATCGAGCCCACATCTCTGATGTCAAAATTTTCTCAAAGTAAAATCCATTGATCTGGAAGCTATGACAGATACATTCAAAGTAACACTGCTTTCAGGATACTTGTTGAGAAGCGTTTTCTTTCAGGCTGAAAACAGCGTAGGCCTACCTGATGAGAGGCCTTTTCTGTTTAGATATTCCGATCATACCTGATCTGATGAGATGTGCTGAAATAAATAAAATCGGAGATTTGTGCATCTGTGGCAAAGAGCAATGGGCAAAACACACAATAAGGATGTAGCCCAAAGATGCCATTACAGTCAGTGACCTTGGGGTATCTGAAAAGTCTCAGTCGGTTTCAGTCTTCCTCTCAGAATGATTGCTATGCTGCTGCCACGTCACTGAGTGATGTGAGTGATGGAGGACTTACTTAACTCCATCCAGCAAGGACGGGTGGAAGGAAACACCTTGTCATACAACACCTGAATGTAAACGGTGGACCAATGCTGTGCTTTATCGCCCCCTGTTGATGATTTGGATCATTAATTAATGGCTCCAAGATTGAGGGATCTTTACCATGATGTTAGAAGTCCCAAACTGTGTCTACATGTAACAGCACAGAGTAACCAGCAGAAATCATACTGAATGTGGGTGTAGATCAAAAGTGGGCATTCATAGGTATGAAAAAATGAAGCTAATTTCACCTGTTCGTGAACTACAGGAGGACACAGTAAATTTCTCCCAGGCTTGTAGTACATTATATGGGAGAGGTGACAGAGAGTTAAAAAAAACAGGCAAAAAAGAGAAAAGATGCAGGCACAGAAACAAAGGAAACAAAAGAGTAAAGTGACTGGAAATACTTCCTAACACACCCTGGTACAGCAGCCAAATAAACAAATCTACTCCAATTTGCTTTAAGGAAAAGGCACTGTATATACATGTGGACAATAAATTAGAGCAGACAATCCAGGAGAAAAATAAACAGCTATAATATTTAATCTGCGATGACTGAACAATTTTAATCTACTGAGATCATCATCATTTGTTAGGTAGAGCCCCCAATTCCTGTGGGCTATCATGTTGTATGTTGATACATAGATGGGCTCCTTCAGCTGAACACTGAGTATTGGTTCTGATCTCCCACCCTGCGTCATCACATGACAAAATTAATCAGTTTACCTTACACCCCAAGACAACTAAGTCGCTTTACAGGCAGGCAACACTTTCCAAGGGACAGCAGAGGAAGCTGGCGTTTAGGTGGTAAACAAGACCACCAAACATAAAATGCTCATTTTCAGCCACAGCCTGTATATGTCAAAAAAAGGAAGAAGGAGAGGAGTTGCACAGCAGGTAGCTCCATATATTTGATTTGACATATTTTTAAGGTGGATTTCCTTACTGACACAGCCCCCAATGGATTTGTGTCTACTTCTAGAATCGATCCTTTGCTTGTTAGCTGAATGTGTGAACCACTGCACAACATATAAAATTATTACTGACTGTTCTTGGGTGATGCTGAACATGTAGTGCTGATAAATTGGACTGCTGTCACAGATAGACATTCAAGGTTATTTCACAGTGTTGATTGTGCTAGCGGTCTTAATCATGCCTTGTGTCTGTTTGCCCAATAAATTAAGATGCTGAGCTTGTCCTCTTTCCTTAATTAGCATCTATATAAAGAAGATTACTTGTCATGTAGGGCTTAGTTCCAGCAACGATAGAAAAAGATTTACCAAAACAAAAAATGGTAAAATTTACGCCAGGAAGAGTCTTTTTTTTAAGCAAAAAAACCCCACAACAACCCCCCCCAAAAAATAAGTAAACCAATAGTAATATATAATAAAATAACCAAGCTACTTTTGTTATTTTAAGGGAAATAACACGACGGTCATAGACAGAAAATTATATATAAAAAGTTAGTTAACGTACATAAAAATTGTGGATTTCAACTAACTTTATTATCCCGCAACGTATCACACAATAATAGAAGTGCGGAAAATAAACGTAGCGATATAGTCTGAGTGAGGAATGTGTACCTTAACTTGGGTCTTCTTTTATTCTTTTCCAACTTTTTATTAAGGGATTGTTTCGTTGGAGACGATGCACCTTTCTGCCAGTCCGTTTGAAGAGAATGCAGAATGACCAGTAGATGGCAGCAGGCCTCTTGTTAAACATTCTGTGCTTCAATCTCAGCCACCTACACAGTCTGCATCACTTGATCCGGTAAAGTAAAGGGGAGTGCACATCTTGTTTTTTGGAAATAGCAAACGTGATTTTCTGATTGGCTGAAAGTTTTAGGCTAGTTTTTTTTTCTTTACTGAACTTCCCCTTATAAAAGGTATCGTCATATTAAACCATTCTTTTGAAGTACGCAACAGATCTCATTTGATGGAATTATTCAATTGGACGTGGACATTTAGCGCCGGATTATCTTGTGTGGTGGAACTGCTTTAACGCTTTATCACTTAAATTTCTGTTTTGTCAATTTACTCAGCTTTAGTTTTAGGGATTCTTACGGTTTCTGAACTCGGGACAAGTGGTCTTTACTCGCAGTTTTCATCATGGCAAACTCTTGTCTCCAACTGGGCGGGTTTCTCCTCAGCTTCCTCGGGTGGCTAGGTATAGTGATCGCCACATCCACCACTGACTGGGTGAATATTTGTAAATACGGTTTAAACACCTGTAAGAAGATGGATGAGCTGGAGGCCAGGGGACCATGGGCGCATTGTGTCATCTCTACAGGGCTCTACCACTGCGTCTCCCTTACACAGATCCTGGATCTGCCAGGTAGACACTGCTCCGTCTACGTTGTCTGAACAGCACAGTGTTTGTTTATACACGCTGAGTTATTCTCTTCACTTGAGCTCATGCGGTTTGTTACACCATATTTTTGACACTAATTATTTTATTTCCCGTTATCTAACTACAAGTTCTTTATAATTTCATTTTTTTTCATCTATTGATTCATGAGTTGATTGTCAAAAAAACTGCATTATTTTTTATGCCGTGTACATTCCTCGCATAACTTTCCTTTTCTGCTTCTATAGCCTACATCCAGACTACTCGTGCCCTGATGATCACAGGTTCAATCCTCGGTTTCCCAGCAGTGGTTATGCTCCTCATGTCCATGCCCTGCATCAACCTTGGGAATGAACCCCAGAGCTCCAAGAACAAGCGTGCCATCCTGGGAGGAGTGCTTATACTCATAGTTGGTAAGAGATTAGTTAATATACACGTCAACATCTCTTTGAACCTTCCTGATTCTGACCACTTTTATACGTGCACCAGATGCTTACAAGCTGTGGCGAGCACAGGATGTTGAATTTGACTGTTTTCCTCCCTGGGGTACACATGCACTCCTATATGTTCCTGTTCCATTGAACCCACCCCCAAGGTTCCATCACATTCCTCTCCTCCACCTACTCGTCCACACCCTGTCTTTGTCCTGAACAACATGAACTCTGTGCTTATAATTATTTCACTGGTGCTTTAGCATTTCCAGCGCCTGTGTCCCTGAAATGAAATTTCAACCCTTGTGACCAAATCATTTCATATTTCTACTGCCCATTTTTCTCATGACAAATTTTCTTTCACCATGAAGCTCAGATTTAATGAAGCTAGTAAAAAGTTTTCTTTAGCTATCAGGAACATATATGGGTATGCATGTTTTTAAATACTTATTGGATAGCATAATTAAAATTCAGTGGGCATGTTGCCTTATTGTAACTGTACAGTATCTGTATTCTGTTGTCTGTAAAACTATAATCCACATTTTATCTTTACATCTGTGCTTACTTCTTTACATAAGTAGCCGTATTATTTATATATCCTTGACCGTGTTTACTTAGAATTTGTTCTTGTATGTAATGATACTGGATATAGGATGGATTTAAGTGCACTATTTAAATGTCATTTTTTACATTTAGACATTGTTTGTTTTACACAGGCCTTTTGGGATGAGTTTAAATTCAAGATTCGGTTCTCATAAAATCTAATCATATGGTTTTTTAAATTAATTTCCTGTTTCTAACTGAACATTTTGTCTGTCTCTTTCTCCTCAGCAATCTGCGGTTTGGTGTCCACTATTTGGTTTCCCATTGGGGCCCATCATGAGTATGGCCTCATGTCATTTGGCTTCTCCCTCTATTCTGGGTGGGTGGGCACTATTTTCAGCCTGCTCGGTGGATCCATCGTCACCTGCTCATCCGATTCCTCCTCGTCTCGCTCCTACCAGGAGAACAACCATTTTTATTACTCCAAACAGGGAGGCAGCAACCCACCAGCTGCGCCCTCCACCAATCATGCCAAAAGCGCCCACGTCTAAGATTGGAGATTAAGCCCATGTGGATTGTTGATAGCAGTGGTTTGTACATAGAGACCTATCCACAAGTGTTAATATATCCCCGTTTATTGCAGTAATCTTTACATGTCCCAGAAGAGAAGGCAACACATTCTCACACCCATTCATGAAATGGAAATTTCACATTTTTGAATGCGCGCATATGCATACACAAAAATCCAAACATAAAAGACTGTTATGGTGGAGTCGTTTTCCCACCAGTGGACTGTTTTTGTGTCTTCCAGCCTCCTCATCTTGGGTGCGGTGCAAACGTTCCCAAATGTTGCATAATTGTAGAATCTCTGAGCAACTGATGCGCAGTCACCTGAGGTCATAGTCAGATGAGGCCTTGTGTCATTCAGACATTGTATTCTATTCTGTAATCTATTTTTTCTATTGTGTACCCAAAGATGAAATCCTTTGAGTGCCTTTGTTAATGAATGTGTTTTTTAAACTGAATAACATCATGACCTATTGCTTTGATTTTCGCAGGGTATGACAGTATTGTTCTTGGTATTAAAAGCATGTTCATTGTTTATGCACATTGATTTTCTTTGACAGTGTTATACAACTCTCTAGCCTCTTGAGTGATAGACTTGATTAAAATGATGTACCACTGCTTTCTGTTCTAGTCCCCACTGAATGATGGTAGAACTATGAGGTCATAAATTTTACAGGAGAGCTTTACCAGTGTTACAGACTTCATTAAAGTCTCACTTTTTGCACTGAAAAACCTTACTGTAGAATACAACTTTGAACTATGTCATCTGATAGCAGTATTTCTTAGTCCCTTCTTTTGCTCTAGTTTAATGTTTGAATAATGACTTTCTGGCAAAATGTAACTTCAGGTGTTGTAAATTTTCCCACAAAATATCAGTTAAATTTTCTCACATATTAGCTCTTGAAAATTGTCTACAGCTAAAAGTATGTTTAACTTGTGTGTGCAAAAAAGCAGCATTGTGTCGATTAACTTCTCGTGAAAGAATATAACACAGATGGAGCCTGATACTTTCAAGCAACTCTGTACATAAGCAGCGTCGGCAATGACTATTTATTGTTTTTACTGATGTGTTGTTTTATTTTCAGCAATAAAGCCAAAGTAGTGAAATGAATAATGCTGGAAGGGTATTTTTTATCTTCTTTTTTTTCTATTTATGGGTGGAAAGAACTGGAGAAAGCATGTGGTGTGGATGTGTGAGATATACTGCAATGTAACAAGCTGTGTTGATTTTTGTTGCACATTAGTTAAAAAGACAAACTATTATTGGCGTGTTTGTGCATGAGTCTGTATTTTTTACAAATCTGAACTGAAGACCATGAGAAAACATTATGCACTGCGATAAAATGTGACTCAGTGACCTTGAGTTGAATCAGTAAATGAAAGCCTGTTTCAACCACACAAATAATATGCAACTAAGAAAGATAATTGTTTCCTTCGTGTGCACTTCTATGCCCATATCGAGGTCACTTAGTCATACCACAGATATGACATGACACTTTGAAAACAAAATGTGCTATCTCTTTGTCCTGAGCTTATCTCCTAGCACACATGCAACCATCTATAGTGTGCGTACAGATTTCCACTGTGTTACTGTATTTCTGCATATCATTGTCGCTCTGCATGTGAATTTCCTGGCACGCCTGTGAGTGCAGGTGTGTGATCATGTCGGTGTGTGTATTCCCTGAAATGTGATGCTGTTCTAGGCATAAAGCCATCCAGTCAACAGGAGGCCAGTGGGAGGATAGCAAGCATACAAGCTGTCCTGTATTACTGAAAAAGACTTGTAGCGTTATGATATCCTATACATAAATATTGCTACCAGTTAGCTGCTGTCCATCAGGGAAAGAACTGACTAAGAAGTTTGAAGGTAATATGGCTCCCATTTACCATGTTGTATCATTTTCAGTAGCTAAAAGTACTTACCAGTTCCTAATGATGCTTACAACGTAGGTACATCATGGGAGTCACAGTTGGCAGTTTATAGCAAAGAATAAACTAATTGTGGGTTTTTTTAATCTCTCCTGGGACATTCTTATATACCAATCTTTATTTTCTGACCTAGTATTTAATTTTCTCTTCTCGTGTTTGCGCCATCATTCAACCTAGCTTGTCTATTTCCATTTCAGTCCCGAATCCAGTTCAAATCCACTATGTAAACATCCATTAATTTTTCTTCAGCTGTGAAGAAAATCATAGTAATGTTTGATTTCCCTTAACCACAACACAGTGGTGTTGCAGTTTACTGAATCTACACTGCTGATTTGGGTGTTTCATTGTTATTTCTGCCTGTTATGTAATGGATTTCTCACAGTTTCTTCATCACTGATGCAGAATGTCCCTCACTGTATTTTCATACTGTAAAAGACTATAAATAATACCAGATTTTAAGTACATTTAACCCTTATATGCTGTTCAAGTCAAATTTGAACCATTTCAACATCTGGCAATAAACGTACCAGATTTCAACTTTTAGGTTAAAATGTCATTCTTTTAACCTAAAAGTTGAAATTATGTTTTATTGGACAATGATGAGGGGAACCTTGACATTGTCATGACGACTGTCTGTGTTTGCCCAGGTTCCTGCAGAGACAAGTACATGGTTTTTGAGGGTTCATGGGAGAATCTCAAAACAGTGAAATAGTAAAATCGCACAGGAGTGACCTGGATATAAGGAGCAGATGTTATATAGGGGTCAGAGGCTGTTTTGACACAGACATGAAAGCTGTGCCTGCAGGTGCAAGTGCCTACAATTTATTCTGAGATGTATTCTATGATAACTGAGAATAAATTAACTGAGAGCTAACTAAAATTAAAACAGATCAAAAGAGGAGTTCAAGGGGATCATAAATTTATAAATGCACCTGAGCTGCCATTTCAGTCAGTGCAGGAAACACATGTGCAAGGGTTTCCTTCCAGTGCTTTGAATACACAGACTAGTGTGCAATTAGCATGTTTTATGTTTTCTGTTCTGCTAATTATGAGAATTTTTTTTATCATATAGCTGTGAGGGCACTAAAAAAACAGGACAAGTCTATTTTTACATACTAAATACTAGTATTTCAAAACAAATAAAGCCGATCATACTGTGGAAACATGAAATATACTCAGTATGGTCTGGGTCCCCCATTGTAGGGGTCCAGCTGTCCTCCACTGTAGACACGGCAACAGTGAGACATCTTATACTGATGACAAAATGCTAAAACAACAGTTTTATATTTTGAGAAATCAATCCGTATGCCTTTTTAAAATGGTCAATAGAAGTAAATTTGTATCTCACTTCTGATAACGGTTAAAAATACAATATAACATAAAATAGCTTGCTTCCTGCATTGCAGCCAAAACCTTTAACTGCATACTTTTGCACAGACATAAGAATTTGTATGTAATAAAAAATAAAAATATATTTATTTTAAATTTTTAGTTTTAGAGGGAAAAGACACGGAAAACATCTGTGTATGCATGTGCATTCACCTAATGTGTGAATAAATGTGCGAATAAACGAGCGAGCCACTGTTTTGTAATTGCAATAACTAACTTTCATTGTTGCATGGAAGCAATATCAACAACTCAGCAAAAACAGTGCACCCAGGAGCAAATTAACCACACATATGGAAGAAACCTTTAAAAAACAAAAATTAAAAACAATTACATTATACAGTTTTGTGCCAAAATATACAGAAGTGAAAAGGAATAAAATCTGCTGTTGCAAGAGAAGCCAATCTCAACAAGTCCAACACACACTGACTGGATGCTTGGCCACAGTGAACACAGAGCACAGGAAGAACATGGCACGCCTTCTCCAAGACTAAATAAACAAACAGTAACTGACTTTAAAAGCAACAGAGGCAATCTTTGATTTTGTGTGTAGTTTACCATTTATAGAATCGTATTAAAATAGTTTCTGCGTGTTTTCTCTTATTAGTTATTAATATTCTTACTCCTAAACCACCTATAGTCGTATTGACGTCTTGAACAACCATTTGAAAAACCTTCAAAGGAAAAGATTAACGTTTATAAATGAGCCTTTTCATTCTAGAGAGACTATGGCTGTTAAAAATATATTTTAGCAGTTTCTCCCAGGCCTCCTTGTGATTAAACAAAACCACAGACAGTGAAGACTGATAACTCCACCCAACTCTGCTGTGTACACCTTCCCGAGGAGGATCCGTGAATGGGAAACAGCTGTAGAAAAATACCTTTCTTTTAGTTCACTCCTCCTATAGTGTTGTACTTTTCACTGCATCGTGTCGTTGCAGAACAGATGCATCGGAGTCTACACTAATACTTTAAATATTAACGAAATACTAGCAAAAATTCAGAAATTATCCTTTATACCAATGACCAAAGTCACTTTAATAAAAGAAAAATCTGTCTGCTTGTGATAAAGTAGCTTATTAGAAGAGAAGAAAAAAATTAGCTCTGTTTTTTTCTCAGGTCTTCACTCTGAAGAAACTACAGCCTTCTGTACATGAAAAGTAAACAAACATTGTGGACTTTGGCTTGCAGAGGTTGTGGTTGAGAAGATGGACAAAGAGGAAGTAGGCATATTGTAAGTGCTTGAGGAAGGATGTGAGAAGAGCAACCCACATCAGTGTGTTTGCTACATGTACTCCTTCTTTTTCAAATGGAGTCCTGGTTCTCATACCTGGGCAAGGAGATTACTGAGGAAAAGAGTACGTGATTTGAATATCGTATATAATATTCCTTTAGCTCTTTCATTTAACATGCTATTGAGTTATAAAGTAAAATTCTGGGTTCCCATCAGAATAGAAAATGCAGCAAAGTGCAACAAATGCACAAAATCATCCTGTAGGATAGTGGTTTTATTTAACCTATTAAATTGTTAAACATTAGTCCTTCCAGAGCAGAGAGGCCAACGTTCCCAGGTATAAGAATTAAGCCTGCATTTGGTTTGGTTTAGTGTTCCATTACAGGTCATTGCGATCAGTCACCGCATGCAAGTACAACATGTATAGTCTGGGCCTCGTGCATGACAGCATGCTACACATTCACCAGACGATCACACTGAGGCGCAGGCGTAGACCACAAACGCACATCGCACACACATACAGCACATGCATTCGCACAGTTTTTATACACACACGCAGATCAGATAATATAGAAAGTCGGCTGTACAGTCCAGTGTGAGAAGAATGGCATCGCCTGAATTTACTTTTTTGTTTTGGCTGAGCTATGAATGCAAAGCTGTTGGATTCTTTTGGCTGAGTTAGGAAGTGATCTGAGTGGGTATTTTGGCTCAAAAGTACAAAATGAAAATATGTTTAGATGTGTGCGAGATTTAATGTGCAAATGCTTTTCCAACTGTATCACCTAGAATAATGTTTATATTGGACAATTCTGCAAAACTTTCTATTATTTTTTCCTGTGCCAACCGTAAAAAAACTGCTATAAAATATCAGTTCTTCTAACATCCATGGCTGGAACTTACAGTGTGGTTTAATGTAATATTGTGGTCGTAAAATATGATCCCCCCCCTCTCAAGTCAATAACCCAGTCACATTTCCATAAAAGATACTAAAGTCATGACCTTGGCAGACTACATAGGCTTCACGCTCAACCGCAACTAAATTCCAACTCCCTAAACTTCCACTTGCCTGCACAGCATACTGCTCCGTGCGCTGGCTACCTGCAGAATCATTCAATATGAACATAAATCCCTGTGTATATGGAGTTGGTATAATCTCTTCAATGGACATCACCAAATGGCCTGTTTATATAATAATTATTTTAATTTATTTTTTAATTTTTGGTTTGTTTTATTTTTGTTTTCTTGTTTTTTTGAATGTGGATGGTTGTGAGGGGGCAGAGGTGGGGTGGGGGTATAGCGTGGCATCCTTAGATTTAGTGCATTAGACAAATAAGGCTTCCCTGGAAGGGACTGATGCAGCAACAGGGGCAAAAGGTACAAGTAGGACAATCAGGGCAGACAGCAGCAGCAGCTATATAGAAGAAGCACACCCCACCTATAAGGGTGGGGGGTGCTTTGGTTGATGCCAAAATCAGTTATAGTGCCATGAATGGATACATTGCACAATCCCTTCAATGTAAAGCACTTTGTATTCTCTTGTTTAAAAGTGTTTTACTCTTAAACATGCTTTGCAGTACATACTAATTATGAAATCCAACCCCTAACCTTGGCTGTAGCTTACTTGTCCTACATATTAAACCACACCGGCTCATTATCTGATCCAGCTGATTTTCACAAGCTCTTCAGAGTGCACCAGCGATGTAGGTACCATGTGAAGAGTGGGACTTCAGCACAAGCTACATGCTTTAAAAACAAAGTAGGGCCAAATAGTGAGGTTCACTCATACCAGCTTGAGCCTAAGTGGGAGCAGGACCACAGGGAGTGTAGTAAATGCTCCAGTGACAAATCAGAAAAGCGATAGCGGACACCCTTAAGTGAAACAGGAGCTAATAGATCGACAGGCCATGAACAGATTGCTGTTACAAATCCTGACTGAAAACCAATCCTGGCTCTATCACTTGTGGCTTAAAGTGGATGACATGGACCGATGGATATCAAGCCGAGGGTGAGGTGGCAGAGAGAGGAAGGTAGAGTTAGTTTGGAAGAAGAAAGGAATTGTGGAACCTTATAAAATGCAAAGAAGAAGAAGGAATTGAAGAAAGAAAAGCAAAGGAAAGGAGGAAGAGGAAGGATTAGATTTCATTTCATTTGGTAAAAAAGAAAGCAAAAAGAACAGATGATCATAAGTCAAAAAACATTCTGAATGAATTTTAAATAAAATCGTAAACTTATCATGCAAAAAAAAATCAGGAGAAAATATGACTTTCTTCAGAGTAACCATAGTGGTTACCAGTTAGGATTCAGCTCATTCTCTTTTGCTTTTATATCGACTACTCTCTCCTATTTTCCAATATACTGATGAGTTGATTTGTTGCAAGTGAATTCACGCTGAGCTTCATGCTGGGGAAGAGTGGGAAAATATATCTATACACACAGAGTAAAACAATCTGAAGAACACACTTTATACGAACACAAATATAATAACCCATGTAAAGGTGGATTTTGAGTGTACATGAGGTACACCCTCGAATACACACGCAGGCAAAATTAAAGTAGAAAACCGACATAATCAGAAACTCACGTACACATACAGTAGATGAAGGCACTATTGCAAGCAAAGTCCAAGTAATATTTGTGACAGAAAACATCGACACCCTTTCCCACATTCACCTCAGAATCACTTGGGCTAGATGTTTGGGGTCAGGGAAACATTTAAAGCAAGAAATAACACTGAGGGTTAACGTTTTTTTATTATTATTTTGAGGGTATGCGCAGCACTTTTTCTTTCTGTTGAAAATTCCGAATGAACGGAGAAAACCAGAGCTGTCCACAGGAAGTCATTTGGGCTTGCCGTGCTGTCATCTAACCTTCCTGCCTGTCTGTTAAAACAGGATGGGACATGCTGATTCATCTGCCCCATCTCGTTGCCTTCTCCTCTATTGTATCTCGTAATTCCGAGAAATAAACAGTTAAAAAAATTGCTTAACAGACACTCTCATTTGGTTCAGAGTTCAAAGAGCCACATTATATTTTATCTCTTGCTACATCTGCACTTTTTCTGTCTGGCCTTTCTTTGTGTGGCATGTGGATTCCAGTAAGTAATAACAAGCAAATGAGTCAAGACACTCACGACCTTGACATCTAAATTTCTGTGGAAGCGGGGGAGCCAGGCACGGTGGAATAAATTGATAGAAAAGTAGTTCCCCTGCCAACAAACAATCTAGCCCAAGAGTTGGACACACAAAAAAACACACATGCTGGCATGTACACACACACACACACACACACACACACACACACACACACACACACACACACACAGTCATTCGTGCACTCACATATTCTTCCCCTCCCATCCCCCAGGCAGCAGACAAGGCAGTACATTCAGGGTAACACAGAGTCAGTCCCTTAGAAATCCATTGGATCCTCCTCCGCGAGGCCATGATTGGCAATGGTTCTGCCTCCACTTTTCGATGGCATCCCATCATTTTCAGGTTTTGCCACAGGGGGCGAGGTTAGCCCTGATGCCCCGTCTGGCGCACCCCAGGCGTCAGTGGTAGGTGGGTAGAAATCATCTTCGAAGCCGCAGAAGCCTTCGTCAACACCTTGATCGTAGCGCTGGTAGGTGGAAGCATGCACCTCATTCTCTCTGGCTGTGATTTCCAGAGTACTATTCCACATGCCATAGCCAAAGTATATGAGCACACCTACAAGAACAGAACATGTTAATATTTTTCGCACATACATAATCCAGTGGATCATGTTTATTAGACCTTGGGGCATGATTTTAGTTGCTTAAATAAAAATACAGAAAAAAAGGAAAATCTCCATCAACCTAAAAGCTCTGTTGGACTCTCCTTCTTTTCCTCTCAGCTGATCCCTTTGGAGGTTGCCACAGCAGATCATTTGCCTCCATCTCACCTTGTCCCTAGAATCATTTTCTGTAACAACAATCATCTGCATGTCCTCCTTCATTACATCCATGAATCTTGCCTTTGGTCTTTCTCCTTTCCTCTTGCCTGGTAGCTTCATCTTCAAAATCCTTTGTCCAGTATACCCACCATGTACTGTGTACATGCCCAAGCTATTTCAGCCTTGCTATTGCGACATGAGCTGTCCCTCTGATGTCCTCATTGTTAATCTTGTCCATCCTGGTCACTCCCAAAGAAAATCTTAGCATCTTCATCCCTGCCACTTTATCTTAGGCTCCTGATGTTTTGTCAGTGCCACTGTTTACAAACCACATATCAAAGCAGGTCTCACTACCTTCTTGTAAACCTTCCCTTTCACTCTTGCAGCTATAAAGGCAAGTCAAAAATAGGTGCTCAGATAGATACAACTGAGGCAGGAAGGAAAAGGAAAGTTAGATGCCCCAGGTCTTCCACAATAAAACAAACAAGAAGTCACACACAGTCAATTCTTTATTGGTCACAAAATTTCAATTAAAAAAATAGTTATTTTTAATTACTCAGTCGTTATACTACGTATCAACTGTCATGAGTCATTGCTTACAGTGCAATATTTTGGTTGGCTTTTTTGTTTCACTGCTATATTGAGATGGAAGCAGCCAGTTTTCATATAAACCATTGCCAAACATATATACATTACATTCTATAATTATATTGAATTATTTTCATGCATACAACATGGAAATAATTTAGCAAAAAACCTGCATAGTGATTAAACACGACAAAACTAAAAAAAAAAGTCTCATTAAGTTCCTGCTTGTCCTTCTACATGACTGACAGGTGTGGAACTGACTAAATAAAAGCATTATCTTTTTTCTTTCCGAATGTTTTAAAGTTAATTTAAAAGCGAACAAATAAAACATCATTTACTTACCCACGAGGCACCAGATTGAAAATCGTATCCAGGTGATTGCAGACAGTTTGAGCATGAGGTAGATATTAACCAGCATGGCTGAAGCAGGTACGAAGGGCACACAGGGTGCCATGTAGGGAAGTCGCTTAGGATTCTCTGGTTGTTGCAGGATGATGATGACTAGTAGGGCAATGATAATGATGAAGACGATCAATAGCAGCAAGGCCCACCAACGACCCTCCCCAATAGTGCTAGCTCCTGAAAGGAAGAAATAATTCATTCAATTCAGTTCAACGCATTTATTATTTGTTGACCAATTTGTGCCTGAATCATACAGATGTGAGTGTGAGTTTGTTAACTTGTGCTCACCAAAAATTATGAAGGAGCAGAAAGCAAAAATGAAGATGAAGAGCAGCAGAACACACACAGTGACAGTTTTCCCCGTCGCTGGAGTCGGTCTATCCATTTTTCCTGGTAGGCCCAGTCGGATCCTCAAGGTATAGTAGCGTGGTCCAATCAGCTTCTTTAACCGCCGGGACAGGCCACCTTCTGATTCTTCTGCTTCAATACCAGTAGTCATATCCACTGTACCATAGTTAGGGTGATTGGCCGTGTATGCATTTTTATCTGGTTTGCCAATCAGCATCTCATTGTCACCCAGCGAAGGCAGGTTTTTAGCTCCGCAGGTGTTAGTGGGCGGACCGCCATACTCATCGGCCTCGCTGGTTGGTGAGCAGGCGTCTTTCTCACACTCAGCCAGAACGCCTTCCTTCCTCTTTTTATTCTGCTCCTCAGAGAGAAAGTTCACGAAACCATGGATGTCTCCCTCAGGTTGGTAGCGTAAGAGAAGCACACAGAGACTCACCTGCAAAACACATGTCATTTATAAACAGGAGCTCCATCACAAAACCATTTTTAGTAGTGACATTCCCATTCCACAGGAACTGTGTGGATGTTTTATTTCAAAACAATAATTTAGCTCAATAATTAGTTTTTACAAAAACTGACTGGTTCATAAATCAGTGACTCATTATTATCTTAGTTAACTGCTTACCATCTAACTAGTATTGTGCAGCCATGGGTAGAAGGTAATCTTTAGAGCCTGATAAACACATGCCCACATGTCTTGTACATACTGGTGACTCTGTTAAGATTTGTTGTCTATGAACACATACAGCTATCCTGTTATCATAGGAAATCATGCACTGGAGAGATTATTTTTCCTAGCAAGGTATCTGTTATTGTGTCCAGTATTTCATAGCTCCTTTAAAGAGCAGTGCTTTTTTTGTCAAATCTGAATGTATAGCTACTTAGGAGAAGAAAAACCAATCTTTCTGTTTTCAGGCTATAAATTTCTTAGACTTGAGATGAAACCTGAGCAACACATCTTCACTTTTAAAACAATTGTTGCTGGATTATGGATGCTCCCTGGTTACAAAATACTGTGAATCTCTGTAAGGCAGGGTAATACAGTGAGATTGTGGCTTTGCATTGTTCTGCTTAGCAGTTGTTGCTAGTATGTTTGTTTAGACATCCTTAAATACATCTCAAGGGCTTTATCCAGATATATTAAATGCATTCAGTTCAATTCAGTTCAATTCAATTTTATTTATATAGCACCAAGTAGCAACAGTTGCCTCAAGGCACTTTATATTGTAAGGTAAAGACAATCAGATGCCCCTCAATGTGGAAGGAAAAACTTCTTTAAAGAAAATTGATCTAAATAATATTGAGAGTAAGCTTCGTGATGTACATGTTTCCATTATTATTATCCAACACTCACCAGGGTATAGGCCAAAAGCGTTCCTATGGACATCATCTCTATGAGGTCTCTAAGGCTGACCAGGAGGGACAGCAAGGAAGCCAGAAAGCCTGAAACCACACAGGCTACAACAGGGGTCTCTGTGTAGGAAGACACATGGGCCAGGAACCTATAAAAAAGACATGAGATGAGACTCATATGCAAACATCATTAAGACTGACATATAAATCAAAATGCAAGTACTGTGCGAACTAACTTAAAGAGCAGGCCATCTCCTGCCATGGCATAGATGACCCTGGGCATGGGGAACAGCGAACCCAGGAGGGATACAGTCAGTCCAGCTATAGAGCCTACCGCCACTATGTACTTTGCGAACATACAACCATGCATGGCAAACATCTCCATCAGTGGTGCATCCTCATCAATTTCATTGTATGGTACCATCAGTGTCAGAATCACAGAAACCTGGAATAAAAAAAAACAAACATAGTGTTGATTATTACTAAGAAATCTTTACTGCAGTTCTCACCATAAAATCAAAATCTCATCATGAATCTATTAAAGTATAGAGAAACTTTAATACCAGTGTTAACAAGGAGAAATATTTTTGCTGCCAGAATTATAGTGTATTAAACAGACACCCACACAGCGACAAAAAGAACAAACAAAGAAAAAAAACAAGAAGAACGGGATGATGCTGCAGAAAAGAGACTAATTCGACTTCTTGTAGAGGCTCTTCTCAGAGCAACTCTGTAGAGCCTATAGTCACATCAACATTTAGACCCTAGATACTAAAAAGAGTTGAGCTACATCCTTAGAGCTTAGTTTTGCTTAGCTAATATGCTCAGCACACAGCATGCTCCATCACATGCAAAGTGGTCATTACTCGTGCCTCGCTCAATATGTGTGTCCCTGTGTCTGATGTGTGATATCATGCAGAGCCATCTGTCACAAATGCTGTGCTGCTAATCAGATAGATTTGCATCAACGAATTACAGAAGGGGAGTAATAATAATAAAAAGCACTAACCCCTTACAGAAAGGAAGTTAACATCCATTATTTACTGTATGAAAAGACTGGCTAACACTGTGTGTGAACCAGTTGCAAGGGGGATAAAGTAATCTAAAACAAATCTACAACAACATATTTGCTTAGAGCACAAATCTGATCCCAAAATGTATTTTTCAGTGTCCCCTTCAGCTCACAGTCGGCTAAGTTTAGTTGGCAAATTCATATTACCCATCTCCAGAGCAAAGGACTTCCCAGAAAAAAGAATCAACACAATTCTCTCCCCTGCTGCTCATTGCCCCAACCTAAACTGAGGAGCACAGTATTGCAAGGCACTAACAGTGAATGAAAAGCTCAGAAGCTGACAAACAAGCATAAGTTTGCCTTGCAAACTCTTTGATTTAAATGTACTGCAAAAACCAATGTCACACACACACAGAAAAAAAAGATGTGACAGGTAATGTGTTTAAGCTGATTTCTGAAGATTGAACAGCAGCAACCACGGGATCCTCACAGCAGCAGAAAAGTTATTCCAAGCAGCCTACAGTGAGTGAGATCAAAGAAAGGTGGAGATTAGAGAGAGGCTGGTGCATAGGAGAGCGATGATGTGGAGGAATAGATGTGACTGTGAAAGAGAGAGACAAGGATTTCAAAAAGAAGCACTCGAGTTTTTGAAGTTGATGCAATCTTTGCCACACAAAATGCTGAAAAACGTCTTATATCTGATAGGCTGCTGTTCCACAGCACCCATAGCAACAACCATCCAGCACACATTATGTAATCAGGAAAGCTGTACGGGCTGTAAAGGTGGAGATCAGAGATTAGATACACACCCACAAATTTGAAATACAACATCTTCATATTTATTCATTCCATGTATTGGAAACTTGTCAACATTTGGGGGAGAGCAGACAGCTGAAGCTAAAGCTGAATTTCAGCACATGATAAGTGATCAATATTCTTTAGGTTTATAATTAAATTAAGTCATTTTACAAAATATATCAACGGAAACCACCATAACATGAATGACGCTCTACTTTGTTATGCACAAAACTATTAGTGTAAATAACAATAGACTTGTCGATTACTTAACAATAGATATATAAAGAATAGAGTGGTCATGTTTGTTTATGCAATATGTTATAAAGCTAACTCACAGAGACATAGGCAGTGAGGCAGGTGATGAGTGAGGCGGTGATAGCATAGGGGATGGAGGTGTTGGGACTCTTGGCCTCTTCTCCTGTTGTAGCAATGATGTCAAATCCAATAAAGGCATAGAAGCAGGTGGCTGCACCCTGCATCACCTGCAACACAGAGGAAACAGAGCTGATGGATGTCCTAAAGAAAACAACCAAACAGCACAGATACCCTGCTGATGGTAGGGGGGTTTCTGTTTGTTTGTTTGTTATTTATTCTGTGTGTTTATATATACATTCGGATGCATACCCCTGACCAGCCGAAAGGCAGAAATCTCCCCTCGTCCCAGTTCTCCCCATTTACAAAGAACAGGCCAGCGATCATCATGAACACCCACACTATAAGGTTGATGACGTTCAATGCGTTGTTGAAACCAACAGAGTTCTTCACTCCCAAAGCCACTATCACTGTCACCAGCAGTGCTATCAGCAGTGCCAGCAGGTCTGGGTAGGACTGTTCTCCTTTACCTGGAGAGGAAACACACATGCTTGAATACACAGAAAGACATAAAAGTGCTGTCACCCAGTCACTGTGGTGCTGAAGATGAATATATCCATTTTCCTGTGTGTTTGGCATAAAACTGTTTGAGTAATTGCTTTGTTATTTTTTCAAGAAAATACTAAATTGTCAGAACAAGTCCTCTCACAGTTAAGCAGGTTTCTCAGAGAAATGTTTTTCAATTTCTTATTTTGTCTGATTAACCCCAAATTAAAAAGAAAAGTAGAAAATCCTCACATTATTGGTGCTAGTTCTACAGCTCTGTCAAATCAGTTTAACTAAATATAGTTTTTTATCAGAAGTACACATAAAGTACAATCATTAATGGGATAAATGTCAATGCAAATTTGGTCTTTTAATAATTTCTCTGAATTTTTCTTTTTCCCGGGTGGAATAATTGTACGACATACATCTAAAATCAAGAACTGGGTTCAACATTTCGAATTCATTTTGGATTTTCTGTAATCCACACAGGGTCAAACATACAACTTCAAATGTACCACACTTCACCTCAACCCGACACTTTTAGTACCAATCGACAAGCCTCTGGCATAATTCTGGCTGGATATTTAACTACTCTTCTTGGCAGAATTGGTTTCCTGGCACCGGCCCGGCTTTTAAGCATAGCACACAAATTTTCAGAAGGGCTGAGACTGGGGCTTTGGGAAGGTCATTCCAGAAGCTTAACATTAGCCTGCTTTATCCATTCCAAAACCAGTTTTGATCTATCTGTTGGAACACCCATTTGTGTCATCTAGCTATTGATCTGAGGTGAAGTTGATGGATTTTGAGGAGAAGCATAAAGAAGCTTCTTCCTTCTGTATCATTCCATCCATTTAGTGCATTGTACCAATACAATAGTGGCAGAGATACAGTTCATAGGTTTGAAAGCCTCATATTTACTCCTCCAAACATAACTCTTGTCATTGTGGCCAAATAGTTCAATCTTTGTCTCGCCTGACCATCAAACCTTTCTCTATAAGAAATTTAGCTTATCGGTGTGGGCAGCTGAAATTTTAAGTTGAGCCTAAAGGTGTCAACTTTGGAAAAGGGTCTTTTCAAGGTCATCACCATCTCAGTCCATGGCGATGTAACTGTTACCCTGGTATTCCAGCAGTTTCCAGTTCATGGCAGGCTTAAGCCTCAGTGGTTCCTGGCTTGCTCCAAATGTCTTAACCAATTTTCTCTCATCTAAGGGTGACAGTTTGGACCTTTTTTTCAGACTTTGACAAAGTGGTGGCCCATCTGAATAACTTTTACTTATGTACAATTATTTGAAGTGATGATCATGGAATCTGTCATGAAAGATGTTTGACGTACAATTATTCTTACCTAGAGAAAGAACAGTTCAAAGTCTAAAGAGCTAAAAGGAAGGTGACTTGGATTTGTTTTTGTTTTTTTAAATGATGTTTCACCTCTCATCTAAGAGATTACTGAGAACCCACATAGACAGAAACTGTTCAAAGTAATCATTAAATGCTCAAAATTTCCATGATATGAAATCATGTCCATGATCACTCTATGTAAACATTTGACCACAACTATTAATCAGAATAAATAATCTCAGACTAATTTGTTGTTTCCAAGAGTTTCAGCCACTCTCATAGAGTATGTTGGAGTATGTGTAGATAATTGTCCAAGGGTATTCCAGTGAATTCATGTGTAATTCACAGGACATTCCCCAATGGTCCAATAAAACACCCAAAGCCATGGTTTAATAAAAAAATTGAACTTTCCAACTCTGTTTAATTTCTTGGCAACAGAAAGTTGGAAACACCTTTAGATTTGGCACATCAACTGAACTATTTTTGTAAGATAAGTTGTCATAGTGAAGTACTGCAATCCTAAATTAGATACACCCCACCCAGTTGACCATTACGGCAACAAATTTTTAGATGCACATGTTCCACAAGAACTCAGCCTGTGTGTATTTGGAAATGAATCAGATATATTTTAGTTAGATTTCATATTTTTTCCCCTTGGGTGTGGAGAAACAATCATTTCTCTCCAACAGGAAAAGGAAACATCAGCTTTCCGTGATCATTTGGAACGGCTGGCCGTGACACTTGTCATGTGACCACTACCATCACTTTTTCAAAGGCCAACAGGAAGCAACTGATGAGGCAGTGTCAGCCAGATAGAAACATAGCTGGCACACACATCAGCTAGAGCATTGCACACGATAAGCAGGCATCCTCCTCATGGTAAGATTATGGAAAACTGTGTTATATAGAATTCAAGATGATGTGCCTGCTTTTACTTTCCATGACAGTATGACTTCCAAGATAAGCTGCATAATATTCTTTGGATGTTCCTGGGGAAAATAAATTGGTATGGTTTGAATGGTTTCTGAGATAATGTAAGCATTTTTATATTGGTGTTTTTATTAAAATTTGAAAGATGTGTTGTGATTATCAAGGCAATGGGAGATCCTTTGTATGATAGAAATGGTGCTGCGCTTCTATTCCACACTGATAAAGTAAATCATGACTCTTAGGAACAAGTCGTGTTAGTGTGCAAATACGGAATAAGAGCAAAGGCTGGATTTATTAAATGTACTTCTCAAAGTCTAAATGTCAAAGTCTGTTCAAGACCTCAAAGAGGAAGTATTTGTCTTAACTACAACTACAGCAAAAGGAACAGAGCTCTGTCTGACCTTCTTGAGGAGAGTGGGGAGGGGGGGAAAAGACAACATCTCTCCAAAAGTCACTTGGGTCAATGCATGTTTTTACCATTAAAGCAAACATGCTTGACAGCTGAACCAAAACAACTAACTGTAGCTGATTGCTGATAAGACGTAGATTCTAAATGAATTACCCTGCTTCTTAATGCCTTTAAAAATGTGCCTTGAAGAAAATTATCTCACAGGTGATTTCTAAGAAGCACTTTGGCTTCAGTTCCTTGAAATAATGTAAATATAACACTGAAAAAAAAGCATTCACAGTAAACCTGCAGTACTTTACACAATACTTGAATGAATTCCAATCCTGAGAAAATTAGAACCAGAAAGAAAATGTATCAAAGCTGTCATAGCACTGCATCTTTGTGCTACTTACCTAAGCCGTTGAGTGTGCCAATGTGTGAAATCATAAAATTGCTGATGGTGTGATTGGCCAGTGAGTCCGCCATGCTGCTGAGAGCTGACGCCCCCGCTGCTGTGCCAATCAGATATTCCAGAATTAAGTTCCAACCGATGAAAAAAGCCACACACTCCCCCACTGTCACATAGCTGTATGTGTAGGCTGAACCTGTGGTCTTAGGCACACGGACACCAAACTCTGCGTAGCATACTCCTGTGGGGGAGACAGGAAGAGGAGTACAATATAGACACACATAAATTCAGACACATATCAGTGATTTGACTGCATTATCACTAGAGTGAAAGGCTGAATTGAAACTATTGATATGAGCATTAAAATATATTTTACTATCTCTTGAACCTATTTCATTGTGCCCCTATAATGTCATTGCCCTTGTAATAATTACATAGGTATTAAAAGGCTTTTCAAATATATCTTACCGGTTTAATGGTAATAAGAAGGACAGCAACCTTTATACTGCGGCTACTGTCCCCTTGGTGTTTATGTGATTAAAGAAGCCTTGCATAAATGAGCGTGCATAGCTCTAGTCTCACCTGACAGAATGGAGGCAACAGCAGCAATAATAAAGGACACAATGACCCCAGGGCCAGCCATCTCCTTGGCGACCAGTCCAGAGACCACATACATGCCCGTCCCGACGCAGCTGCCTACACCCAGCGACACTAGGTCCACCGTAGACAAAACCCGGGCCAATCTGGTTCCATGTGAGCTTGTACCCGATATGGCTGAATCTAACATGGACTCCACAGGCTTGGTCCTGAGGACACGGGATGCAAAGGTGTTCCATGTCGACCCCCACTGTATCCTGCGAGGATCCAGCTTCCCTACCAGACCACTCATATTGAAAGCCAATGGGGAGTAGCGGAAGATACTGTTTGACCAGTGTTTTTCCTTAAGTTCTGTGAATGAGTTCTTCAAGAAGATGTGCAGAGCACTTTGGAAGAGGAATTATTCCTAACCCAAATAAATGAAGAAAATCTGATTTTGTCTTGCTGTCCACGCTTCTGTTTTCAGGCTCAGTAGAATGCCACGTCAGTTTTTCCCCACATAGTGAGAGAGAAAGTAATCTGAAAGACACAAGAGGGATAATTTATTTTTACAGCATTTCACAGCCCATTGCCTACTATTATTCATCTGACACAATGCTTATTTTGGAGTATGCATGCCAAGACATATTAGTTCAAAAGGGGAAATGTGTTACAAGTTTGCCCACAAATGAGGTGTACCTTCGGGATTAATAAAGTATTCTGATTCTGATTCTGATTCTGATACCTGAATGAGGAAACAGCTAATTAGAAGTCCTCTCCCCAAAGCCATGTTGCTATAGTAGCAAAGCTCATTAGTGACAGCCCTACAACTAATGACATTTTATTTTGTTTGTAAGGGGGAGAGATAGCAATATTAAACCTTGGCAAAACCTCTTCTGTTGTGTTTGCTGATAAATAACTGTAGAATCAGAGGCAATGTACTTCAACTACAACATCTTCACCATCTTCAGAATGAAATCTTTAACACGTTTATTTACAGACAGAAATCTGACATTTTACTCTTATGTGAAAATAATACTGGGGGCTTTTTACATAATTATTATTAATTTATTAGCCTGTGTTTTCACATAAATAAATACCATATTATATGATGCATTACTTCAAAACAAGCTAAAAAATATTCCATGCAAACATAACAATCATAGGGGCTGAATATTTTTTTCCTTTCAGTATAAGTAGAAATTATTGGAATAATTCAAATGCAACTATGTAAATTCCTAGTGCTGCTGTAATGCAGGCTTTTCTGCCACGTTTAAACAAAGCATTAGTTGAGTCGAGTGAGTAACAGATTAGAGATGCTGTTGAAAAGAGAGCTATTAAAGCCATCAATTGTAGCCGAGTCCACCTCTGTCTCTCTTAACAGCAATGAACTAACACTCACCATTCATCTACTTTAAACAACAAATTCAAGTTACTGAACAAACACACTTACATTCAGCAGACCCATACTGCGCGCCCTCAACTATAACATAAGCCACTCTAATGATGACTGCAATTACTCAGCTGTTTAACCAGATAGAGTGGGGCTGCTATTGTCACTGCACTTAGTGGGTGTATTACATGTGCAGCAGTATAGAAAGCTTAAAAGGTGATTCAGTTTGAGCATGGTGGTTAGCTCTGGGTAGGGCGGTACCTCTTAAATTCTGACAAAAGGGATTTTCCTTAATGGAGCCGGTATGAAGCCCTATAGTTATAAATGACGTGCAGAACCCTTCCGAAATTAAAATTCAGAAATTTCCAGTCATAACCATATATAATAATTTACATTTAAGAGCATCTAATCAGTAGAGTTCTTACTCCTGGGCATGTAGATGAAATTCTGCTTCTATTCTGTATTTGCACACACATTCTAACAAAAGGTTTTATTGCTCTTCAGACATAAAATGATGACATCTTATTCAATTATTGTAGATTACTGCAATAAAAACTCATTTATTCTAGTGCCGTTTATGTTTTATATGAAAATGTACTTAAATGAATGACGCAGTCACAAAATGTGACGCACAAGTGAGCTATGTGTGACAATCACTGGACAAACAACCTGATATTTGTGGAAACAAGATTTTATTTCCGTCATCTCATAGAAGCAATCAATAAGAAATAAGAAAATTGAAATTGAGCGTAATACTGCTCAATACTTGTGTGTGTGTGTACCATGTTTACATATGAATATGAAAACACATGTGCATGCAAGTGTGTGTGTTCCTGTCTAGCTATCTTTGTGAGGACCGAAATCTGCATTCTACTATACTTGTGAGAACCAACAGTCACTTGTGAGGACACATTCACCGGGTCCTCACAAGTTTGAAGGTCTTTTTGAGGCTCAAAATGTGGTTTTAGTGTCAGGGTTACAATTAGGTTATGGTTAGGTTTAGGGTAAGCGTTAGGGTCAGGCATTCATTTTTAATGGTTAGGGTTAGGGGCTAGGGAAACCATTATGTCAATGAAGGTCCTCACTAAGATAGCTGAACGGGCTTGTGTGTGTGTGTGTGTGTGTGTGTGTGTGTGTGTGTGTGTGTGTGTGTGCGCGCGTGCGTGTGTGTGTGTGTGTGTGTGTGTGTGTGTGTGAGTGTGTGTGTGTGTGTGTGTGTGTGCGTGTGTGCGTGCGTGTACAGAAGACAGAAGAAGATGAACACATTAGAAGAAAAGAATGAGGAGGGTGAGCAGACTGAAAAACAGCAAATCTGGTTTCATTAGTGCACTAAGCTTTGATCACCTGGCTCTGCTTTGTCAATCAATATGTGTGTATGTGCGGGTTCATGAGTGTGTGTGTGTGTGTGTGTGTGTGTGCGTGCATGTATAGAACATGAGTGTCCAGACAAGCCAGCCAGACCTTACTACCTTAAATTTGAAACAATGATACCTATACATGAATTCAATCACATTCAGCCAGTTTCAAAAATGTCATAAAAGTGGCAGATTAGGAAGAAATACGCTCCATTTCATGTGTGCTAGAGTAAGTGCTATACATAAACATACAACCTTTCATCAGTCTATATCTTTAATCAGATCATACAAGTGCTCTGCTTTTCAGAACATCTGCTCACTTAAATATTCTAGGCCAGTTTTCATTGATGATGACCACCACCTGTCCTGCATTGAGTGCGAGCTATTTGAACAGTCGTACTCTAGATCAACAAAACAGAGCCGCACAAAGCCCCGTGGCAGCAGGTGTTCCATCTGCTCTGGAAAAATGACTTCATCTTGCTAATAGTTGTTCCTGGGTTAAAGGTGTATGTGATAAAGTGTCCTGTTGATGTTCTCTGTTTGACCTTTTTATGGTAAAGAAATACACTTTGCTTTCTAGCAGGTGGCATGATGAATGGATCAATGAGAGTCTGTAACCAGGAGGCAAATAATAGATTTCTGGATCACCCTATATAATGAAAACCAAAACCTCCCTCATTAGTAATGAGTGCATCATCACAGCATCCAAAAGAAAATCTGAACAACATGTTTGTTAGAGGTAAGCACTAATCTCAGCAGTAATAATCCTACTCAGTGTATGTAGAAGGTGGTACACATCTGCAACACAGGCACCGAGCACCTCTAACAGAGACAGACACTGCTGTTCTTCGGAGTACAGTGCAGAAGCTAAAATGCCAGTGGTGACACTGGCTACTAAATTATTTAATAGAGTGTGGTTGCAGGCAATACATTTTATATTTTTGTCTATTATTTAACTATCTTTTCATCAGTTGATCTAATTATTTCTGTCACAGAACTGCAGGGGAAGAAATCTTGGAAATTAACACGTACGTATCAACAAATGTGTAATGTGCACAACACAAAGAGCTAAAAGCATCGCTTTCGTCTCCCAGCATGGGAGGAACTGTTTGACACTGTAATGAATTTTTGAACTAGACACTTCTTTGTGCTTCTTCCATAATTTTACACGCTTAAACAAACACCCATTTGCGCAGATGTATAAAGATCAATAGTTAAATCCCTGTCATCATAATCACCACAGCCACCTCTAGCATCTTAACATTAGTGTGTTTCCTCTCCAGATAAGAGAGCTGTCAGAACATCTATACTAATCAACCATGACTAAGCTTGTTTCTGTGTCCGCCCCTGCCTGTGTCTGAATTAACTGGATGAATAACCTGAATGAGCTCTCATTGCCTTTACAGTAAGAGCTGCTGTGGTTTAATAAAGTTGAGAGCCCTTCTAATTCACTCAACACTGACGTGGAAACCAGTCTGCAATGCATGGCCCTGGCCTCCACAAAAATTAGACCTGGCATGCTGCCCTGGCCCCATTCTCACATCCCGCAGACAGAACAGGAAGCAGTTCTTGGTAGAGCACCTGAGTCAGGGAAATTACAATTTTTGTGTGAGTTTGTTTTCCGTTTTATCACACACTCGATGTCAGTGTCACTGATGATTTGGATGTTTTATTGAAAGAGAAATTAATGTAAAATACAAGTGAGCAAGTCTGTCACTTTGCAATTGCTTTTGTTTTAGCACAATTAGCAAATAGCAGTATATAAAAATGCTAAATTATATTTCATTTTAGCTTAACAAACGGACACACAGACAACTTATGTAAAAGAGAAAATATTATTATGCATAATTCATGTGTGTATGTGCGTATCTCCATATTAGTGCCTCTCAGTATTAAGAGTTATGAGGCTAGCCTCTGTGGAGTGTTACACATCAGTGCTTAGAGCCCCATCAAGTCTTGAACACAATAATGTATTACTATCAATCACTATGACTAATAGCAAATACCCTCTCATTTAATCACAGCTAATTCCATTTAGGCATACATTATTATTAAATATATTCTGGTCTATATAAACCAGCTCTATTTTTCACGAGTTCCTATAGGTCATGTACCTGGGAGCAAAACTATTGTGCTAAAAGCACAATGACCCAGTCAGCAGATCAATAAATATCAGCAGTAACTGAAGGTTTTAACGTGGAAGTCCTAAATTCATTTTCCTCTGCATGGCTGATCTTGGTGGCAGTGTGGCTGATTTAGTGTCTTGGCTCACTGGCCACAGTGTCCCTGTCTGACAAGCCTAATGAATCTGACATAAAAGAGAAATTGCCGCCTGCCAGGTTGATTATGTTGTCTGGCTCATCAGTCACACTGTACCTATCCCTGTACGACCAAAGGCTGTTTTTTACTGTATACATGAACTTTGATTTTCTGGAGTTTCATCGAGCAGGAATATGCTAATATCAAATGACTACCAGTGCAATAGACACAGCATGTCAATATGGTCAGTTCATGAGCAAAGACAAAGAAAATTACACATGCGTTAAAATAACTAGGTAACACTCAATTTATGCTCCTCTGGTTTATATTGTAAAATAAACTGACTGAAGGTTTATGAAGAGCAGATAAACGTGGTTATTTTAAAGACACTTAAACTTGTTGGTTCAATGTTCAGCAATGTTGCGTCACAGAGAGAAGGTCCTGTGTGTGAATCCATCGGTCAACTGGTTGAAATTATATGGTTTTGGGGCCCAGTAGAGATCATGATCCAACAATGTTTGTTGGATTGATATCTACTAATTAAATTTTCAGTTCATAATAAGACAATTGCCGACCTACTGTTTATTTCATTCAGATGAAGACACATGAAAAATGTCTCTTTGCTTAAACACAGGATGAGACTACCTGGGGAAAAGGCGTCATCATTCATCAAGGGGTAAATAACATATTGTAAAGTAATGGTGCACACACAGTGCACAAGAGCCACTTAAGTACATATCTTTATTTGTTCATGCTGTTATGATATGTTTTATAAGGTATTTCATATGTAGAAGCACATATAAAATGTATATAGCTCTAAATGTAAAGCTACATATCATACAACAGGACTATCCTAAGGCTATCTTTATTTTTGCTGTCTTGTTTACTTGGAAAAACCACAGTAAACATTTAGCTTGACTTTATGGTAGAAACTGATAAACTACATTTAGATCAAAACTATTTTTTGGTGCTTGTTTTTTAGCATGTTGTATTAAGTGTTAATATAAGTACGACTCACCCATCAAGGTCTGGTTTAAGATCGAATTCACATCTAAGAAAAGAGCCACCTACCGTGCTTTTCTCATCTGTTACTACAGAAAAACTCTTATTCATGATTTTCTTATCTTTTGATTCTAATCTTGTGATTTTTAATATGTTAATTAATTCATAAAAATGTTATAATTATTGAGCACAAGACAGAATTAAGACAGACTGTGTGGCCTTGGAACTTGAAATGGGCTCGGCTCACAGTGTAAATAAACAGCATGCTCGTAGAAGATGCTGCTGAACCTTAATTAAGATTCAGGAAAACACAAGAAATCTGTGTCCAAGTGTAGATTGGGCAAAGATTTTCTTAAACAAGCCAAAAAAAACCACAACTAATGTACTTTATAAACCAATGAGTGGTTAAATGTCTCGAGGTTTCCAGGTTATGT
The DNA here is from genome assembly GCF_051167445.1 of Perissodus microlepis. Lineage (NCBI taxonomy): Eukaryota > Metazoa > Chordata > Actinopteri > Cichliformes > Cichlidae > Perissodus > Perissodus microlepis. Next base: position 17,919,407 of record NC_140479.1, on the reverse strand, counting down.
ATATAGTATCCACGTTACTGGAATTTCTATTCCTTTAGAGTATTGGAATCAATTTTTGGCTGTCTCACAGGATTACTCTTTTAATGACTACCTGGACTATAATCGCTGCAAATTTTAACCATTAACCTTAAAAGTGTTGAGGCATATTCTAGATTTCTAAGAAACCAGTAAACACAGGGAGGAAATGTTCCATTTCTCAGTCAACTTAAGACATATAATGCCTATCTATCAAAAGTTTACAGTGTGGAATCTCCTGGCACTAGTCCAAAAAGGTACAGACCAATTGCTCTGCATGACTGACCTGTCAGCTGGTCTGCTCCACTCACAGTTTGCAATGCTACATCCTCATCTATCTTCCCCTAATGTAGCGCAGTCGGGGCCTGGAGCCTAAAGCAAAATGGATCTGCTTCTACACTGCAAGATAAACAAAAACAGTGCTGTCATTCCCTCTGGCTCTGTGCTTAACCAGCCATATCAATGACATCTCTGTCAATGTGGCCTAAAGCCCTAAAGAAACAACAGGGCCATCTGACACACTCAGGGACTTACCCCAGTTAACCCCTTAATGTTAAAACTTCAACTGAAGACCTGGCCCTAAAACTGGCTTGTTGATTCTGTGGCAGACTTCAGGCATGCCCTGCTTAGTAATTCTTTGACAAATAACTCCAAAACCATGAAACGCTGGTAACACTCTGAAGCAATGGGAAAGGAAATATTGCCTGTGGCAGCCAAATGATGCTTTTTCCTCACAGTATTGTCACTATATGTCCAATTTGCTAATCCCTCTCCCAACTGTGTCCAGGATTGTCACTCTGTAGTTCCTCAGTCAGAATTCTATATCACTGACAATACATCTATCGTAAACAACGCCTTTAACACAACCCTCTCTAATCTCCGCATTTCCTTTCTGATATATTCCCATTTCAGCTCTGACAGTGCAGAGAATTGTTTGTCATCTCATACCGCTCAGCACTAAATGAATGTAGCGCCTGTTGTGTGCACTGCTCACCATGTCGAAACAGTCCTCTGCCAGTTGACAGTCTTTTATATTTCGATTCCACTTTCACCCGTTCGACCACTCCACACTCCCAGGTGTATTTCATCCCCTTCTCTCTCTGGCAGTGTTTCTCTGACTTCTTTCAAAGGAAAGCCTTGGGGTACTTTCCCAAAGAAAGCAAATGGATAAATTGAATTGACCGAATTAGTGGAAAAAAACCTTGCATTTTAAAGTAAACACACGAATAAATGCCAGATTCAAAGTTAAACAAGACTGAATGATGTTCTGTGCTTTGTTTTCTTTGACTTTTCTTAATGGTCAGTGGTGACAGTTTTGAACAGACCAATGCAATTTTTGAGGAGTGACTAACTTGAAATTGTAAAAAAGCGAGACAAACTGAGTCAAATTAATACATTTATAAGCATTTAACTAACGATCTTTCATTTGTTTTTGGGGTGAACATTTATTTATGACATAAATACATCATATTGAGGAATACATTTCTGACAGCATTGTATTAATATTGTTTTATAATATGGAGCTATTTTCAGAGATCTTTTATTGTCTCTTTGATGTAAAGATGCAAATATTAGGTTAGTTAACTGTTTCTTGTTGCTGTTTTCCGATATGCCCTGGGCAACACTGAAATGAAGGGAAAATGAGGGGAAATAGGACTGTTCGGGGTAGAAATAGGACAGAGCCCCAGAGACATCCAATCATTCCTACACAACCAATTCCACAGATTGAAGCTACTTTGTAAAGTTCCAAAATCATTGACTGCATTTGTCAGTGGAACAGAATGCCTTGGTTCACTATTTTATTGATTTTTTAAATAATGGGAGCCAATTGTTTTTTGAAAGGCAAACCTTGAGTGGAAGAAATGGGTGCTGCGTCTGAAAGTGGCAAATACATCAGTGTGTGCAGACTTTTTTATACAGATTAAAAAGCTGCATCATCCAGCCATTTATATTCATCATCTACATTTTAGCAAAGTGTTTTTCTCCGGCTTAGAAACATATGCTTAAGTGGCAGCTTTTAGCTTTGTGTGATTCCATATACTCATTTTTAGGAACGATCTCAAAATTGCAAGTGAAGCCTGTGAAAAGAAAAGTAGAAAATTTTTTTATGCAAATCTGCTCCTAAATAAGCAGTCACTTTCTCAAATTATAACAGAGATCAGATAACATACTGGCCTTCAAGTCTTTTTTCTGTGTGTGTGTGTGTGTGTGTGTGTGTGTGTGTGTGTGTGTGTGTGCGTGTGTGTGTGTGTGTGTGTGTGTGTGTGAAGTTCTGATTATATTAGCCTTTATGCGCAAGCAGACTCACTGACGTCAGTGCTGAGCAGCATCTCATAGAGGAAGGGTGATGGAGGCCAGTTGGCCATTCATAAAATTAAGAGCTGATGTTTACGTGTCCGATTTTCTCTTGGTTAGTCACAGCTATATTTTACAGTATAGAAATTAGTACATCACCTATTCTAAAGAATCAATCTCAATCAATCAATTAATCTCTTATCCAATTCAGGTGTACCTGTACCTGTCGTCTGTCTACTGCAGCAAAGAGAGAAAGACACTCACAGCTGCACCTACGGTCAGTTAAGAATTGACTATGAGTCATAGTACCTGGATACTCAGGCTAGCAAAGTGAGAGCACAGGGACTCCACACAAGCCGCAGCTAGCTGCTGGATTCAAACCCAGAACTCTATTGTTGTGTGCTTAACAGTGCATCACTGTGCTGCTCATAATCTATTCTAAAGTAGTTATTTGCAATATACCAGAAATATTTTGTGTTGAAGGCAAATAAAGATTTTAAAAATAAATATCAATTCCCTTTTTCGTATGTGTCTTGTATCTATCACACACACACACACACACTCACAACTCTTCTGTCAGCGCCTATTATTGCTAATAAAAATGAATGAGAGGCCAGTAGCATTTCATAACCTCTGCAGTAACATAGTTCCTGCCTGCATCTAAAGCCTTGAATAGGAGCAAGACAGTGTGGTTTTGAAATTGAAAATAAAACATATATTATTTATGTGAATGCAATATTCAGATTCAGGGGTTTCATTGCTAAAGCCTTTCTACATCTGACACAACCAGCTAGTCTCTAGTTGCTCACTGGGGCAAGAGTCAGAAAGCTTTCGATTAATATTGCTGCCAAGCTGATATTACTAAGTCTGTTCGTTTAGTTTGTTATCCCTTTTTTACTTGCACTTCCACACGTTTCAGCATTTGCTAGTTTTATTTAATCGATACTGAAAAAATGACAATTTGTTAGCCTTTGTCGATGCAGGACAAGAATCTTGGGAGAGAGCAGTGGGGAGACATGCAATAAATAGCCTCGGCGCACATATGAACCCACGAGCCTCTGCAGTGGCCTTAAGACATATGTGTCGCCTGCTCAACCCAGCTACAGCACCCGAAAATGGCAGATTAATCAAATATTGCATCGTCTAGGTTAAGAGTGCATTGTTAGTTTATGTATGCTGTTTAAAATTGTTTTAAAGTTGTTTAAAATTTGTAACACGAAGAAATCGTAACACATGAAAAAACCCATATGAGTTTATGAATGATACCCTAAAGATGTGGCATCAAAAAAGTGTTTTCATTAGATTAGCATTACTACAAGCAGATACATTAAAGGCTGACAAAATAAATAGATAAATAATTAATAATATACAAAATATTTGAAACACTTATTAAACTTACTACTTTACTGCATTGAAGGAACCATTTTTCTGCCCCTCCTTTGCCACATCTCCACTATTGTTATCTAATAAAAGCTATTATCACACGTGCACTGTAGATATCGACTTCTCTAAACATTATCCAACGTATGCATGAGAATGCACATGAACAGAGCAGTCGTATTAGTAATCAAGCACTCTTTGACATGTCAGCTCGCCAGTACAAATCTGTTTCAAGTTTATTGTGCCAATATGAGATCGATGAAGACAATAGTCCAGTGAAATCAGAGCCAAGTAATAGCCATCTTATATCCTTCTTCCTGCAAGTGCATCCCAACCCTAAACATTTTATTTCCAGTAGTGAGAACACATCTGAAGCAGACAGCCTCCTGCTGTGTCCTGTGATTCTTCTAACACTGTCTGGAGTTAAATTGTGAAGACAGCTAAAGACAGAAATGCTCAATAAACGTCACCAACAAATGAGTTGTGCCTTATCCTCTTCATTCAGCTGCAATTTCAATACATCTCTCCAACATGATAATATTCAGCCAGTGCAAAAGAAATATAAAAGGAGGGGGGTGCAGATGCCCCATTCTTGACCTTTGTTACTGCTAAAGTGCCCTTAAGCAAGGAACGACTGCCCCTCAAGCTTATGGTGTGTCTCTACATGTGACTTCATCCTCCAATGTGAGACCTGGATATCCTGGAGGCTGTTTGACAGAGTGTGTGAGGGATATGCAGACAGACAAAGTGCAGTTGCTAAATTGGTCTGTTATATAATATTCTGCTTCTACTTCTTATTGTTGTTTTCAACAACTCAATCATCAGCATCAGCATCACCATGGTTTTCATTTTCCTCTCGGATGTCCATTCAATGGTTTGGATGGACTGCTTTTGACTTAAATGCTAGGAGCCTCTGAACATTTACTGCCTGGCCAGCATAGATTTTTCTGTTTGAAATAATAAAGTATTAATTATTATTAATACTTTATTATTAAGCATTAATATTGATCAGATATTAATATTTATACATTTTTACTGCTTGATTCTATGGTAATCATCCCAAGATTTTTTGCTTATTGATACATCCTGAAATTCAGAGCAGTATCACAAACCCAAAAATCTGTAAAATAATGTGTGTTAAAAAGCAGTAATTTTGCAATGCCCACTGCCCTTTGAATTGCATAATTCCATGTTGGCAAATTAATTGCTTCTGTGTCAGGAGCATGCCATTTCAGAGAAAAACTCAGAGTGCATGCAATCACAACACCCGTTTTAAATGACAGAGTTACAACTGAAATCAACTTCCCTTATTTCTGTGTAGCTGTAGCAGTAAAAGGCACCTGTTGAGCGATGACAGGGCCATCAAGCTTCAGCGTATTAGCAAGCCATCTGCAGACGACTGCTTTCAGCACCATGGACAGCACGACACCACAAGTGTGTGTTTTTAAAGAATTAAGAGCAGAAAAAGGAGACAAGGCCTTATGGCAAATGAGAGAGAAAGAATGAGAAAGAGAGAGAGAGAGAGAAAGAGAGAGAGAGAGATCTGGCCATGTCATTAGGGATTAGCCTAGTTGAACTGGTTGAAGCTTTAGTCCTCTTGTCCTCACAGACACACACGAATCAAGTAACATAGTAGTTTGTTTTACTGGACAAACAGACAGACAGACAGACAGACAGACAGACAGATAGATAGATAGATAGATAGATAGATAGATAGATAGATAGATAGATAGATAGATAGAATGTCCACATACGATACAGTGTTCATGGATAAAATCTATAAAGCTTTATTTTTCCTACCCTGCCCTGATCATAAAGATCAAGTCTAACTCTAATTATGTAATCTTCTCTTTCTCCGACACACCCACTGAGCCAACCGTCTAGGTAATAACCGCATACATACTAAAAACTGCAAATGTTCTCAATTAAATAACCCACCCTCTTTCATTTGGGTCCCAGTCGCCACTTTGTCTTGCCCTGTCCTCCTCTCGACCCTCCAAGCATAGCCTCCTGCAGCTCTAGTCCGCTGGGAGAAGCGATACCCGCCCTAAACTCTGCCTTCCCCCTTGTTTCTAACGCTCACCGTTAAGGTGACAGGACGGGACCATTGACCGACCATTCCGTCCACTCCGCGAAATCATAAACACACTCTCTATAGGAAATACGTACGGTTTCCGCCACGTTATAATGCGCCATCACTCGTGAAAAAACTGCACAAAGGAAGACAACAAAAAAGGGTGGGTGAAGAGGAGGGGTGGATAGGTGATAAACGAAGGAGGAGGGTGGAAGGTGATCAAGTTTAAGATAACACGATGGCAAGGAGAACAAAGGGGAGAAAAGCGAAGGAAAAACACTCACTGTGGCACGGCCGGATTAGAGGATACCCATGTCGGATGCTGCAGTCGGTCACCAGCATCAGCAGCAGCATCTCCGGGCTGCGCGGTGCATCAGCGGCAGACAGAGCGGGAGGGAGGGTGAGGCTGATGATGTAAAAAGCTTTAAATCATTCAGGAGCCCGCTGCACGACATGTGACCGTCGACACTGTGTATTATTCATCCGGTTTATTTCCTGACCGGCCAAGACACCAAGCTGACCGGACATCACCGTTGCAGTCCAGTACCCCCCCGTGACTTAAACTGATCCAGCCATGACACAAGGATTATCACTACAGTACGCCCACAATATGCCTCAAATTAATATTCGTATATTATTCAAAATGAAATAGAGAAGATTCGTTATTACTGTTCATTTATGGTGAACATATGTGCTCAAAGAGTAAAAAAGTTTTGTCAAGGACAGTAACACAAAACAAGGGTAAAAGGAGCATCCCAGATTAACAACTGAAGAATAGTTTAGGTATAACATTTTTTTTAAGTAAATCGTAAAGGATATAGGGTTTTAATCTACTACAGTACATAATATTAAAACTCTTAGTATGAAAGAAAAAACTTCAACTCACTAAGAAAATATTTGCTTTTAAGACTACAGGAATGACCTTTTTTTAGTTCCAAAATTAGTACAGAGAGCTTAAATAGGTTTAATATTTTCATTTTAGTACTTTATAATTTCATCGAGCGGATTAGCAGTATATCATGAAACTACCAAACACATCTGCAGCAATAAATCATCTTCCATAACGTAAAGCAGGTGGTATTCAGGCATGTCTGTAAAATATAATGATATCAGATTTAGACAGCTGTTGAATAGTTTCTAGTCAAGTGGCAGAATTGATTCCTAGTGTGCCAAGTGGACCCAACATTCACTAGCAGTGAGAGTCATGCAAAGGCCTGTTGCTAAATTATTAAGGCTGCGCTGGTCTCTGATCAAATATTCAACAGATGGCTATGTTGTGTGCCATAGATAGCCTGTTTATGTCATTGTGTGTATTTGAGTATGTTGAGGAGAAAGAGAGACAAAGGCTGTATATTTGACTTCCTGCGCAACATCAACATTGCCAGTGAATAACCTGTTCTCCAACTCACCAATGTCAGCAGTCATTAACCCGACACAGACCTTAACACTTGTTTATCAGCGATATTTCTTTACAGATATGCCAACATATATGTTTTTAGAAAAAACTAACAAACAAAGCTCTCTGTTGCTGCCAGGACATTAAGTAATTTTTATTTGTATCTGAAAGTGCTTTACAATAAAAAATTAATAACAAATGAAAAATAAAAGGGTTTCTTCAACTTCATGCTACACATAATTGCACAATTTGCATAAAATAATACAGCAACAACCTGTCCTCCAACTACAGTTCCAGAAATGAGCCACTTCCAAAAGCTTGACAAAAAAGGTAGACTTTATCTTAAATTTAGAGGTGGCCACAGTTGATGCTCATTTAAGATCCTTTGGGAGATTATTCCAGAGTCTTGGTGCAATAACAGCAAAGGCACAACCCCGTTTTGAAATGAGCTTTGACGGTAGGTGGGCAATACTGAGTGGGAAGCAGGTCTTAGTAATCTTTATGTTGTATGGATACAAAATATACATGTTCAAGACTATTTAAGGCTTGAAAAACAAACAGTACAGTCTCATGATTTTAAGAAATATTTTAGTCTGGAGATTGTTCTCAGCTGGAAAAACTGCTCTTAAAAGAATAAAAAGGAAAAATAAATAAATAAAATAAACATATTTTCATAAAATGTATCTTGCAACATCTCGCAACAGTAAAGAATACTTGCAAATATTCCTGGATCCAGATCCAGATAACTTGTAATTTTTTAGCAATTTTGCAAACAGATAGATGTGGTGGTGTAAAATGGTGTTGCACCAAACGTCGTAGAGACAAGAGTAAAATTACTGTAATTTCATTAGTTATTTGCACTGTTGTATTAAAAATGCCTTGTTTAGATTTCAGACAGTAGGTCAGTTTCCTTATTTCAGTTTAGTTTTTGATTTTTAATCATTTTTTTGTTTTTGTATAGCTTATTAGTTTCTATCATAACATGGACGTGAACAGGATCCAATGAAAAGAGTCTTTATTGTGGTTGATTTGGGGGAGTTCAAAATCCCCCAAAAAGAACATCGCCATGAGCCAGGCAAAACAGAAGGGTAGATAACAGACCCTTTGACAAAGGAAGAGTCCGAGCTGATTAGGCTAAGATGTAAAATAGTACTCAAACATAAACTAAAACACCCAAAACATAAATTTAAAGTAAAATTGGGTGACTCAATAAAAGGACAAGGATTAAAAACTGAAAAGAAAAAAAATATCTTTAAAGATTTGATCTGTTTAGAGAACAGCTATTAAAATAGAAAAATATGTGCTGGCAATTAACTCACACTCATGTCAACAACTCCATCTCAAAGAATTATACGCACCAGTGCCCCCTGTTGTTTGTTATGTCGATTCATTTGACCTACTTGACTACAAGATTACAGCTGAAGACATTTCCTGTATAATTTTAGCTTCTGCGCGGTCAAGTCTAATCTAGCCATTCATCAATCTTTTTAGTTTCTAAGTGAAAGTAAGTGTTTTCTCACATGTTTAGGTTTTAGTTTAAAATATCTAATGTTATTCCTATTTCAGTTCAAGATAAAAATGCAGATATATTGCAAGAGACTTGCCACCTAACCTCTAGGCCAGGGGTGGGCAACTCCAGGCCCCGAGGGCCGGTGTCCTGCAGGTTTTAGATCTCACCCTGGGTCAGCACAACTGAATCAAATGATTAGTTCATTACTAGGCCTCTGGAGAACTTCAAGACATGTTGAGGAGGTGATTTAGCCATTTGAATCAGCTGTGTTGGATCAAGGACACATCTAAAACCTGCAGGACAGCTGCCCTCGAGGCCTGGAGTTGCCCACCCCTGCTCTAGGCTAAGAGACTGTGTGCAAATCATATCCACCTCAACCTAAAATCTTGTTTTTGAGTGTTTGAATTGATTGAATATGGCTTATCTGTTAGACCTAATTTGTTTTTATCACTTGCTTATGTCAGTGGAGAAGCAGCTCTTAGTAGGTCTTCAATCCAAACTGGCTTTCAAACTTTCTCTAAAGGCCATCTCAGACATTTCAGCTTCACTACTGATCTTCATATCTCAGGTGAAATCATATTTATTCCCACAGGCATTTCCAGACTGCACTAAAATTCAAGAGTATCTGTAAATAATGGAACGTTGTTTTAATACACCTTAAATGTCGTTTTAAGGTGTAATTGTTTAATTTGCTTTCATTTAGTGTGATGTTTTAATCTCTAAAGCAGATTGAATGACTAAAATTCTTGTAAATGTTTTGAAAATTGACATAAAAAAAACATGCTGTAGCAAAGAGAATAAGTACAGGCCAAAAAGCACACACTCGCTTTAAGCACAAGTAGGCCACATCTATGACTATTCTAGTCTTTGGTGCTCTGATGTGTTTGTTACCATCATGGCTGCAGCTCTGTTTTTTCTAGCTCCCACTCATTGCTTTTTCCTTCATTTTTAAATGTCAGCGACTCTGCAGTCCAGCTGCTGTGTGTGTGTGTGTGTGTGTGTGTGTGTGTGTGTGTGTGTGTGTGTGTGTGTGTGTGTGTGTGTGTGTGTGTGTTTGGGAGAAAGAGAGCGAGGTAGAGAGAGATGACTCACTATCACTGTGCCCTAAGCGGTGAGACAGCTGTGAGACCTAAGTGCCACTACCCATAATTCAACACTGTCTGATGGGGTCACTGGGCTACAGGGCAGGAGTGACCCTTTATGTCTGACAGATCTGAATCTGCAGGAATGGACAGACCACAAACACGTCCTGCTTCCTCAAATCTCAGATAAGAGTCAATATCTTTGCTTATATATATTTGAAGTGAGGTTTAACCATCAACACATTGAACTGGCTGTTAACATGTTTATGAAAAAGTCTGTACGCTCATTAAAAACATCTAAAAAATAAACGTGTGCTTTTACACATTTTCCCTTTTGCCAGGAAGAACCTAAAAGATTTATCAAATCTTATAATTCCACCCTGTAATGAACCTGTCTGCTCATTTCTCAACATAATAAATGCTCCATAGTCACACATTATAAAAACTCTATATCCAGCTCAATAGTCTCTCTTCCATCCACGTCAGCCTCCTCAGCTCTACTGTGCTCAAACAGGCATGTATTATTCAACAAATTCTCGAGAAGTAGTCCTCTTACTCCCTTTGGATGGAGGAGAGCTAAGAAGAGGGAGGATTCAAGAAAAAAAACTTAAAGAGTGAAAAAGTGAAGTGAAAATTAGAGGAACGGAATGTGATGAGTTGAGAAAGCTAAAACAGAAGGAATAAGAGATATAAAGGAGAGGATACACCATGAAGAGAGCAACACAGACAGAGTGGGTGAGCTGAAAAGGAGGAAAAGACTAAACAGATATGTTTTTATATATTTTTGAACACTTTGGCTTTGAAGAAGCTTTGAGGACACTGCAGTCCTGTCTTTTTTGGAGTGTTCAGTCTGCAGCCAGCCACGTTCGCCTCATTGAATTTCAATACATAGAGATAAATTTAGTCTTTCATTCTACAATGAAACACAACAAAGCTGATAATATGATAAAAATCTACCTTCCTAATCTGATGCTGAATAAACATTACTTGAGATCTTTGACAGAAAACAGCAGGCCAAACCAACAATAGGTTATTAGTATAAGCTATATGATAAAATTGAGCTTTATGATATTCTAAACTTAAATTAATTAAGTTTAGAACTAAGAGAAGTAATGGTTCTCTTGCTCCAGCTCTATATTTAACATGCAGGTATTTTTTTAAACTAGCTCTTTGAAGAAGGCAAAAGTTTCCAAAGCACAGTGGCCAAAAGTTTAACACTCCATTAAGGGCACTTTCAGTGGCACTTTAAAACAAATGTATTTCTAAGTAGTACCATATGCAGATGGTATTATAGACAAACTGATGAGCTCCCCATATTAGTCAGCTTGGTTTTTGATCAGAATATGATAGTAAAAAAAGTTTTGCTGCAGAAGTCATTACCAAAAATCTTAACATACCTTTTCCATGACTTCTTAAAGAGTGTGCTTTTCATTGTGTTGTGCCACATGGTCACCTCCTCTAAACCAACACTTAAACAAACCTTGTTATCTCTGTGCAAATGCAATTTTAAACAGACTTGGTCTGCAAAAGGCAAAACCCAGAGGGTTCACACCACTAATTGGCAGTGCTGTCAGTTAATGCCATGGTTTCTGGAGTCTCTTTGAGGCATGGCGGCTCCTGTGCCATGATCCTTTACAGCACTTTTGAGGTTGGCTGTTCCCACAGGTGTGAGCTCCACACATGGGGTCATTATCGATGGCCTCCCCCGGCTGCTTCGACCCAGCAGCCATGCACTCACAATGCACATGCACCCACAAAAAAGAACACACACTTAATAAACAGCTTCGGCAGTCAGCAGGAATAGACAAACAACTCTGTGTAGCTGGACTTGAACCAGCCTAATTGTGCAGTGCACCAAGTTTAGATTTATAACTGTGGATGTGTATCGATTGGTGTCTGTGCGCTGTATGCCTATTTGGCTGTGCACGTATTACTTATTTAAGCGATGATTAACAGCATATTGTGGTTTCATTCAGTTGGCTTCAACAGCGCAATTTATTGTGACAAATGTCTCCCAATACAGCCGTCCTTAATTCGAGGAAACTGCCGACCTGTTCACAATTTTCAAGAACACTAGCAAGCATTAAAGTGTAAGGGACAATCTTTTTTGCCCTGATGCATGGATAGCTAGAAAATATAAAGATCCCGGCCAGTGTCCTTTTTTAAAAGAAGCACGCACAGGACATACCTAAAATGTTATCGAATATTTGAAATGGATGATAATTTTATCCCATTGTTTCACTGTATGAAATTCTTCGCAATTCCCTTCTCCTGTCTCCTCATCTTCCACATATCACAATGTCACTCACACACACATTCACACTATCAATGTGCTTTGTACATCTCCCAGGTGAAGATATCTCACATCTCTTGTCACAGAGGTAGCTCGTGAGTTGCATGTTTCTAAAATGAGCTCAGAGCTGCTGGATTAAAGAAAACCTTGTATCTCCATGAAGCCCATGGCCTCATTTTCTAATGCTGATGAGTTCTTGACATTTCGGTTTGGGTGTTATTATCGAGGCAATTATACTAATGTATGCTTGTGTGGTGTTTGGTAACCACGGCAACCGTGTGTGCACGTTTGTTTAGCACGAGAAGCTTCTAAACATATATTAGAAGCAAACATTACTCATTAATCAACTTTAATCATGAAAATGAAGATGACAATTATTACTTGTAATTACTTTAATGCATTTGAATCACCGTCATCTCGAAAATCGATACAAAGATGTTTCGGTTATGTATAATGGGCTGTTTCTGCAGCGGTGTTTACTTTTCTGCTTTCCACACAGAAAATATGGCTGGTCCTCCTAGTTCCTTTCATCATTGTTTCCTTAGGTTGCAATCAATGAATGAACATACAGATAGCAGCTCTACATGCAGGCTCAGGAAATATAACATTTCAGGATTCAATAAATGATTCAATTACATTCCAGCTTATGAGTGTCCATGGGAGATTGACTGTGAGAGCAATTGTTGCAAGCATATGGGTAAGTATGACTCGCATGTGGAGCATGTCCTGTCACATGTAATCTCACGGAGACCAAGATGTAATTAGGTTGTAAACTGAGCCTTGTAAACGCAGCCAAGTGAGAAAAAACAGAGATGGCTCAGAGGAATATCATTTTTAATATCAGGGTGGGTGAAGCATTCCAACATTTCTCTAGAAGTTGTTGTAATTAAATAAAAATGCAGATGATAAGCTATCTCCAGGGTGTGTATGTCTTTGTGTATGGGGTAGACGATATTCAGTGTATCTACTACTGCTATTGTTATAAGTGCTCTGTCAGAGAGGGGAAAAAATAATTTACCACCCCTACCTTGGGGAATTGACCAGTCTGCTCTTCTGCACTCTCTTTATTTCCTTCCGTTAATGGTTTTCCTCAGCTTTGCCCTCTCTCTCCTCAGTGTCTGCCCACACACATAAACACATCACCATGGGGATGAAAGATGGAAGGAGGGGGTGTTCTGTTTTATGAAAATCTGGACAAAACACCCCTGATGCCAGCTTTTCATTATCTCTTGGATCTTTCCCTTTATCACTTTTTTCATAACGTCTTCATTACGGCGTCTGCACAATTTTCAGTTGCCACGTTGTCATATTTGATATTATCTGTAAGCCTTGCTTCATTCATCCTTCTTCTTCCTTGTCTCTGCATCTTGTTTTAGAAATTGTTAAGATAAAGATAGATGGTCTGTGAAGGTTCTCAGTCATCCAGGTCATCGTAGTCAAAGGAGCTTGCAAAGAAAAGCGTCTGGACTTCTTTAAGTTACTTGAAGACGTTTCACCTCTCATCCGAGAAGCTTCTTCAGTTCTAAGGTCAAATGGTGGAGAGTCCCAGATATAAACCTAGTGGGAGTATCCCCCCACAGAGGGACAAAAGGACCCCCTGATGATCCTCTAATCGCCTGAGCCAAGGTGTGAAACTGGGTGTGGGTCCCAATCAGCCAGAGTTTCGGGTGTGTTCATTGTGAAAGATAAAGATGAAGATAAAGATAAAGATAGATGCTATTCACCCATTAATGAAATCCACCTGAGGCAAGGCATGACTCATTCAGTGTTTACCCTGGGTGATGACACAATGTCCTCTACATCTATCATGTGCGTATACACATACACCATTGTATAGTAATTAGATGTGTGTGGTAATAAGAAAATTGGGGCTATTTTAGGTGCTTATAGGTTGACACCCTGACCAAACACTGGATTAATCTTATATCTACGTTTACCCTGAAGTGAAAGTCACAAATGCATATATCCCTCGATCAAAACATCCCAGACACATACTTGAGCTCATCTGAGAGCAGTAGACTAAAACACTGCACACATATTCTATGTTTATTCATAAGGGCCACAGTGTTAATAGAAGCAATAGATATTGTTAGACTACACAGCTGCTGTCGCAATTAACCTAAAGCACAGCTGTTTGGTAATATTTATTATAAAACTAAATCATGCGTTCCGAGAGGCACTGCTCATTGTGACAAATCCACAGAGAATTATCAGTCAACAACAGGCACTATAGAGCTTTTTAGTCTCTGTTAGCTCATAGTTTTGGTGCCGCAGTGTGCAAATCTTGCTAAAATAAGCTCCCAGCTAAGAGCAGATGTTTTCTGTAAAGAATAAAGCTCTAAATTATTTAACCATTTAACACTTTAAAGCCAAATAGCAAAATCTGACAACAACCTCATAAGTAAATGTTTTTTATTGGTCTACCAAATGCTTTTACCGATAACTTTTGGTAGCTAGATAAGAATATTTTAGGACTGATGATGCCATTAAAATTTCCCTGTGTAACAACTAATATAGAAATTATATTTGTGATTTAATATTTGTTGATGAACCATATGCCTACTTTTGTCATTAGCCAGAGGGACAGTACCACTTTATCTGTTAAGTCTGCTTATATCAGTTGGTTTCATATCCTGTATGGAAGCTCTACAATGTGTGCAGGTTGTGTGTCTGTGTCTGAAATCCTATATGACTCATAACCAATGGATTTAAGTGCTTATAATCCATAAATGTGCACTTCTTTGTAGTTTTATTGTAGAGGAATTCATTATTTTCAGTGTAGCAAATCATGACATATGTGAAAGACCTTTATTCAGTTCCACAGCAATAACAGAAAAAAATGTAAATATGAGTTCATTTGTGCATTATGCAATGACCCTGGTGACCATAAGATGAGGATATGCAGATCTCTACAAATATGTTTGCTTCACAAAACATCTCTAGCTACTTTAAATGTATCAGAAACTGTGCATAACCTGTTTTAAGCTACAACCCCAAAAGTCAAATGTAAAATGAGCAGAGTGCAATGTTTTGCAAGTCACATAAATCCAGATTTGCTTCACAATAGAATAGAAAAGATACATTTTACTATTCTATGAAAATTATTAGCTCATTTTGAATTTGATAGCATCTGCACATGTTAAAAAAAAAAAAAGACAGTTGCTATGGGGGCAACAAAAGAAATGAAACAGCTGGAGGGACATTTTGCAGCTAATTAGGTTAATTGGCAACAGGCCAGTACCATGACTGACTATAAAAAAGGAACATCTGTGGGAGGCAGAGTTTCTCAGAAATTAGGACTGTCAGAGGTTCGTCATTCTGCAAAATCGGCATCTACAAACTGTGAAGACTTTGAATATCTTATTATCTTCAATCCAAAAATCGTCAAAGGATTCTTGGATTCTGGAGAAACCTCTTTTGACTAGTGAGGTCAGTTCTGCATGTCTGTGGTCTTTGGTTCCTCAGGCGGCACTACATTCACCATTTGAAAATATCTGATGCATGGTGACATGAAAAATGCAGCAAAGGACTGTTAAGCAACTAAACTCCTATGTCATACAAGAAGAGGACAAGATTCCTCTTCAGTTCCCAGATATTTTTGGACTTTTGTTAAAAGAAAAGGGGACAGTACGCTGTGGTAAACATGGCCCTCTTCTCAACTTTTTTGAGATGTACTCCAGTCATCAAATTCAAACATGTCCTTATTTTTCTTAAAATTGTATATTTTTTTCACTCTAAACTTTTTATATCTTCTTTGTTCTGTTGTGACTAAAGTATAGGTTTATAAGACAAACGGTCATTTAAGTGATTGCTGTTGGTGCCACACAGGTTCTTCTGAGAATGGTCCAAAAAAGAGAAAATATCCAGTTTTTGGACTAACAATTTTTTGGACAAAAATGCCTTTTGATGCCAGAGGTCAGAGGAGTATAGAAAGGCATCAGTGATTTAAATAACCACTTATTAAAACCAGTATATGCAGAAGAGCATAAGACAGCATATCAAAGCTTGAAGCAGGTGGCCTGTAGCAACAGAAAACCACACTGGGTGTCATTCCTGTCAGCTAAGAACAGAAACCGAGGCTCCAGTTTGCAAGGGCTCATCAAGGTTGAATAATGGAAGACTGGAAAAATATTGTCTGGCATAATGAGTTAGAATCTCTGCTGTGACATTTAGATAGTAGGGTTAGAATTTTGTCTAAATGATATGAAGGCAAGGCTTCATCCTACATCATATTAGGTTTAGGCTGCTAGTGGTGTAATATTATGAATATTGTTTTCTTGGCACAGATTGGACCCCTTAGTACCAATTGAGTGTCTTTTAAATGTCACAGCGTACCTGATTATTGTTGCTTGCCACAGCCATCCCTCCAACCTGGTACTAATAAAGAGTCCATAATAAAGTGGCTGGCGAGTGTAAAATTGTTAGTTTTCCCAACTCTGTATATAAAAGAGCTTCTATGAGGGACTATGTAGTCAGTTTGCAGAAATGTGCAGGTGCCATGGGGTTTAGGTTGGGTCAGTGGCCTTTCGTTACCTTCCTATTTTAAATGAGCATTTTAATTTTAAAACGCCTGATTTTAAAAGACCTCTGTTTTCCTAAGAATAACAGTAGTAAATGTTGATCTACTCGCTGCTGTGTGATTTTCATCTGTTCATGTTGCTTATATTTGTTTTTCAAAGCACACAATGGGGAGCTAATGAGAGGTCTAAGACTTGAGCAAACATGCACATCTGCCCTAACACATACTCACTTGTTTTATTAACCCCTGACCTACAATATCATTATCAGTATCATTATCATAGGTTTTAAAATACGTCACAAGCTTGAAGCATCATTTTCAAAGCACTGCTCAATGATTAAACACACACAGACATGTAATAACACAAAGGGATGGACTCATTCAACACATGTCTCTCCGGCCTACTTATAGCCCCCAGCATAAGAACAAAGAGAGCTGTTAGGATCTGATTACAAAGAGAAAGAGCTATATAGCAATCCCCATTTCTCTAGTTCTGTTTTATTTAAGTCCTAGCTTTGGCCATTTCTGATTGACTTTTTTTTTCTTTTATTTGCTTTAACTCTGTTTGTTCATAACCAAAATACACAGATACATCACTCCAAAAAGACGTGCACTTAAAGTACAGTAAAGATAGAAAAGAAATGCAGCCCTAGGAAAGAGCTTTAACCACCAGACCCCCAAAATGACAGCAAGCCAATCACCTCCCAGTGCTTCAAGCAGGTCATGAATAAATTATGCCATGAAGTATTTTAACTGGAGCTGGAGTGAAGTTAAAGTCAAACACCATAAGTCAGAGAAAAAAGGAAAGGGAAATGAAAGCAGGCATTTACTGCCTAGAAAAAGGGAGGTGTCTGTATTTTCTTCTCCAGTATAACAATTTAAAGAAACATGAAGGATAACTGCATTTCACAACAGCTGTGCCATGCAATGTTAAACTATGGCCACATGTCCATCAAGTAGCCTTGAGAGAGGGGTCACCAGAACTACAGGCCCCTACTGTTTAAACAAAGCGAACAGGAGGAAGACATTTAGGGCTGCTCCTGTGGATAAAGGAAGGCGCTTTGGGGGTCAAAAGTTAAATTAGAAGCATCTGAACTTGGATATGAAGGTTTCCATTACTCTGCTGACGTTGGACTCTTTACTCCCCCCATAGAATTTTTTTGCATTGAATTTTGTACCATCAGTATTTTCTTGTTTTTCAGTATTTTGATTGTCTCATGGGCTACATTCCTTATAAATCCCCAACATTTTTGTCTAGTTTTAGTCTCAATATTGCTATAAAAAATCCTTTTATGCATTCATTTCCTATGACTAGGGTTTTTCTTTCACTATGACTATACACTTCACTGGGACCATTACCGTTATCTTATATTAATCATGTTGTAATAGAAACACCACCACACCAATAACACCACTTTGGAAAGATTTGAAAACAGTACATCAGAATTTTTAAAGCCAGCAGAAAGAATGCTTTATGTTTTATGAATCATACAAAAAGTCTTTGTAATAAAATCACACTCAAGTGAGTCCAGATCCAGTTATGCCGCTGCTTCTCCAATGTAGAAACCAGTTTGACTAATCTAATAAGTCAGTGGATTCAACCGTTTCATTGGATTATACAGCAGGAAATGATTAACATATTGGAACACAGGGTCAAGTGAGAAGACTGTGCAGGAAATATCTTTTTCTCTCACTACCGGTGCAAGCAATGTGTGTATGGGTGCTTGTGCGTGTGCATGTGTGTGATGTACAGCTAGAAAAGCAATGACTGAATGAGTCACTTGGAAGAACAGAAACACCAGAGGGTGAACTTAGATCAAATCAGTCTCGAAATGGGGTCTATCTAAACCAGAACCAGATGACAAGGATCAGCTTACATTGATTGAGACATGACTTGCAGCCCAGTGTGAATGTGTCCACGTATGAGTGTCTCTCTCTTTGCCCTGTTTGCAAAATATTGCTTTTTCTGGATAAAATTCACAGTATGTGTTTATTTCCTCAAAGAAATAAAGGAGAAAAAAGGGTTCTCCACTGATTTGAATTTATCTCTAAAAGCAAACAGACGGACCTAGGTCACAGGACTTATCACACACTTCATATAACTAATTCTAAATTTTCATGAATATAAGGTATGTTATTCCTCCTTTAGAAAGCCTGAGGCAGTGAATAAATCCAAAATATGGGGAAGTAAAATCCCCCCAAGCCTCAAAGCCAGAAATATCTGTGGTGAATACCTTTCCCTGAAATGCCTCCATGAAGTTCAATTCAAATCAATTACTGTTGCTAAGTCAACAATTCAGCCGGTAGAGTACATCTCCTGAGATGTTATCTGACCTCCCAGTTTAAAGGTCAACACAGGCTTAGGAATGCCAGGAAAAGGGGTTGGAAACAGAAGCGACCGCTGGTGTGTACTTGTATGTACAACACCCACATTTATGTGGGTGTCCGATTGTGAAATAGTATCTCACAGTTGCCATTTTTCTAGACTAACAGCTTTTATTTTTGATCTTTTAGATGCTAGACCAAGCAGTTGCCTGATATACATCGTAAAACCACTGAGCCCAGACTAGCACAGCGCACATCCTGCCAACATAACCACACACACTTGATATGCACATACACCCACATGCCAAAGGGGGGGGGGGGGGACATGAATTATTTATATGCTGTCTCCTGAAGCAAAATGCACACTTAGACTAATATATAAATGGATAAAAATCATTAAACTACACTTGCATGGCTATGACACCAAGAAAGACACTGCCAAGTTTAGATGCTATCACAGCTACTGAGTGCTAGATTCTTCACACACAAGCTTCAGACAAAAGGAGCTTTATTAAACTGCAGCAAAGCACTCGATCTCATGATTGCTTATCAGGATCATGGCATCATTTACTGTGTTAAGTTCAAATTGTTCGCTTCACTATTCCTGCTCTTGTAACACCTTGGCCGCGAGTCAAGCTGTCTCAACTTTCAGCACGTTTCACCAGAAGTTTCCCTAAAGAAAGCTTATGAAACCACCCAACATTTACTACGTGATAGTGGAATAAGGAGCTGTAGTCCTTTATTTTAGTTTTGTCGTTGGGTTTAGAGCTAGTAAAGCACAGTTGTGTTTAGGGAACATGCAGAGAACACAAGCACAAGTTAAAGCAGGTACATGTGAACATGAGTGTCATGCTTTTTTCTTAATTTCTTCATCTGCAGTGAGTGCATTAACCATATGAAAATGATACGCAGTAATTATGGGAGAATACGCTTTTACATGTCTTCTCAGATTCACTGCTGTGTTAGCACATACCTGTCTGCCTCAGCGCTATGATTGCTCAGTCTGATTAGAATGTGGTTGGTTTATTTAAACTCGGGTACGAAGTGTATCTGATTAAGAAGAAAAGTCATTTCTGCAGCTGCACATACTGGACTGTGGAGAGGTGCTGGTTATGGAAACTCATATACTGTGTCTCATAGACAAAGTGCACATCCAAGCAAGACAATCTGGTAGCACATAAGTAAGAATCTGAGCTGCTTTTTGTTGAAAAACACTGCTTTAAAACTATGTACCCATTCTCATAACTTGATTTTTTTGCAATCTTTTGGTTTATTTAAAGTATATATCCTCTTTTCATGGTTTTTACATTATACAAATATAGCTTTTTTAAAATATTTATTTCAGTAGTTATGAGACTAGAATTTTGACTTTAACAGATTTCTGTGCTAAGCCTCACATTGGGAAAACTGGACAAAACATTTCCTGTACAGCACTGTTTGTGCAGTTCAGTGGAATTTAAAGTGGTTCACACATGAATGACATGCTAATAATAGGACAGCACAAATAATAAGAAAACAATAATTTAAGAAAAGCAGGGCTAGATATCAATCTCCTGCTCTGCTATTCACCCTGACTGCACCAGAAGTACCCTGGCTTATGACCTGTAGCAACTTAAAATATTACACTAAATTAGATTAATAGGGCTCAACTAATTTTAGTATTTTAATGTTCCTCCAAATTCCTATGAATGTCTTTATCCTTTCACATCTATCTATCTATCTATCTATCTATCTATCTATCTATCTATCTATCTATCTATCTATCTATCTACTCAATAAAACATAACATTTGACCAGTTTTTATGGTGTTTTTCCAAGAAATTCAGCCCCTGTTTCATGTTGCTGCTCACACATTCAGAGCAGTGGATAGCATGTACTTGATGAATGACCACTGAGTAGGTGGTATTTTGTTCTGTGTTAAAACTAAGCTATAGAGATCTGCAATGGATTCACTTTCCTGTATACCACCTGCTCAGGGCAGCAGGTTTTTAATCCTTTCATTGAATCAAGGTGGCTAAGAGCATTTAAGCTGAAACTAATTAAATGGACAAAACGACTCCAAAGTATCAGCTTAAATAGGTTATATTGATTAGAACATTTTAATGCATATATGCATTTAGTGTATATGCAAGGCCTTGTGGACACACTGGAACACAGACTAAGTGTCAGTGTGAAGAAAATCCAGTGATACATTTTACGCTTTAACTTTGAAGTCTGAATTTTGTGTGTTGTGTGTCAGCCGCTTGGATTAAAAATTATAGCTGCACCAGCAATGTGAGGAACTAAATCATCTTTATATTTCCTCACAGGCCTGCACTGCAGAAAAGACATCCTTAGTTATTGTGCAAGTGTGGTACACTACTTTCATCACATCACCAGGGATAGTGAAACATGGCAAGGTTGGAAATTTTGAAGGGATTGCAGAACAGATGGTGAGGATTTGACTAGCCAAAAGGTTTTGGTTTCATATAGTGAGTCCGACATAGGTCTAAGCTCAAGGCTGGCTACTTGGAAAAAAAGATGGACAAAGTACAAAAATGATCATTTGAAGACAATTTTTTACTCTCCAGGGAATCATCACTCTGTCTGCTGATTGAAGCTGTAGAGCTAGACGGTACATTACAAAACATACTCAAAATAAAGGATTGAGTGTTCTATGACTAATTGCCTGCAAATGTTTGGTGGCAAAATGGTGTGAGAAAATGAGTGTTCTTAGGAAGGAGGTCTGTCTTTGATCATGCAGCAAGACATTGGGTAAAGAGAGAAGATGGACCAAGTGAAGGAATGGAGAGAGAAAAAGACATGGGGGCCAAAGTAAGCAGAACTATTGGTTTATGATCTAACCAACATCCATAGTGTGTGCGTGTGTGTGGGAGTGTGCAAAAGTGTGTGCTTTCTGTCCCTGTCTTTATTGTGTGTCCTGTACACAGTAGTGGAAAACATGTTTTGGATTGTTACAGTATGTTCATAGTGAGAATGTTAAGATAAGCACACATGCGCATGCACGTACACGCTGTTCCACTAACATACACACACAGCGATAGCTCTGATCCACAAATAAAATCCCTGAAATGGATGCTGTGAGCAGGGCTCCAAATCCTGGTGCAGTGCGCTGTTCTTCAAACAAAAACATTTTTATATTAGTGATGGTCTACAGCCAAATTGCTTTGTTTTGTCCACAGTTTTTATAGTTCTTCTACATGTCCACTTAAACTTAAAAATCTAATCAGTCTAACATATCTTCTGCTTTTCTGTTAAAGTGTTGATATATTTGACTCTGTGCCTGGCAATGCAAATACTTTGAAAAGAAAAAGTATGTATCCCTGCTCTAAATTCTATCATTTAGCATTTAATTGCTACACCTAGTGAAAAATACAACCCCAATTCCAAAAAAGCTGGGATGCACTGTAAAATGAAAAAAGCAACAGAATGCAATAATTTTCAAATCTCATTAACCCATCATTTATTCATAATATAACATAGAAAACATATCAAATGTTTAAATGTAGATAATAATACCATTCTGATGTAAAAAAGCTTTGATGGGAGAAACACACCACAAAAAAGGGCCATCTTTAAACTTTGTAGCATTCCCTCTCCTTTTACAACAGTCTGTAATCATCTATGAACTGAGGAGGCCAGTTGTTGGACTTTTGGAAAAAGAAAGGAAAGGAATTTATGCTGTTGTATGTGTGGTTTAGCATCAAACCTTAACATTATCATCCTGAAATATGCAAAGCCTTCCCTGAAAAATATCATCTGGATGAGACATATGTTGCTCTTAAACCTGTGTATAGTACCTTTGAGCATTGATGGTGCCATTGAAGATGCACAAGCTACCAATTCCATAACCACTAATGTTTCCCCTACGATCAAAGATGAAACCTTTTTATCTAAGCCCTCTCCTCTTTAGTCTCAGGGATGTAGCTTTATCAAAAGAAATTTCAAATATCAATTTTTCTCATCACAGAAGATTTTTCCACTTTGCCATTTTAAATGCGCTTTGGCTCAGAGAAGAATGCAGTGTTTCTGAATCTTGTTCACATAAGGCTTATTCTTTGAACGATAGAGCTTTAAACTGCATTCATGGATGGCATCATACACTGTGCTCACAATTCTGAGTTCCTGAGTCCATGCAGGGATTTTATGGAAGAATTCGTTTTTTTAATGTGTCTTGAGGGCCTGAAGCTCACTGGTATACAGTCTTGATTTCTGACCTTGTCATTTGCACATTTGCGTTTCTCCAGATTCTCAGATTATTTTTGATCATATTATGTACTGCAGATGAAGAGATATTAATACTCATTACACTGAAATTCCTGCTTGTC
The DNA here is from genome assembly GCF_051167445.1 of Perissodus microlepis. Lineage (NCBI taxonomy): Eukaryota > Metazoa > Chordata > Actinopteri > Cichliformes > Cichlidae > Perissodus > Perissodus microlepis. The sequence goes on along the minus strand of NC_140479.1, from coordinate 17,896,190 downwards.
TAAGATGTTCTTTCTATGAACGATCATGTTACTGACCTTTTGCCAGTTAACCCAATTAGCTGCAAAATGTTCTCCGAGCTGTTTCTTTTTAGTACCATTTATTTTTTCAGCCTTTTGTTGCCCTTGCCCAACTTTCTTCTTAGACATGTTACTGCTATCAAATTCAAAATGAGGTTTTGAATTTTACATTTTACTATTATGGACTTGTGACATTTGCAAGCCATCAGATTCCTTCTTTATTTACATTTTGAAGAGTATACTTTGTAAGTACCATCTTTCAAAAGTAGAGCAGTCTCATAACAGAAAGTGAGTGGTATTGTCTCTTGCATTTCTACTTCTTATATGTCTGATGTCTATTAACTCAATTAGGTTTCTCACACACCACGAGTCAAGCCCTTTGACATTCTTTCATCCTTCAGACTCCCACTCTCACGTCTCAGCGCTCTCTTTCACCGCCCTACCCATTTTATCTTGGTCATACTAAATCCCTCACATTGTTTGGGATATGGTCTTCTCTCACGCCTCATCTCCCAGTAAAATTCAGTGAGCACTTTGATGATCCAACATTAGAACAGTAGGAGAAAATGCCTCCAAAGCAGAAGATAAAAAAATTAACTGCAGCCATGAGAGGATCAAGCTCATGAAAGAGCTGTTATAATTCATCCAGTTTCTTCTAGCTGCATTGCATATCTTTCCCACTTTCTATTTCAGAAGGAAATGTAAGAGTGAATCTCTGGGCAAAATGTTTTATGATGCAAGTTATATTAAAAGCAATATCAACACCAATGATTGGTGCTATTTGTTGCTGTTATTTGTGGCCCATGTGGACAAATCAAAAGCCTTGTGGTGAAAAAAGACAAAACTAGAATTTGTTGGTCACATTTATAAGACGTATGTTTTGAGGAGTAAAGTTGCAGCCAGTTGACAGTGGTATTGCACAAAATAGTTGGAATATTGACTGGAGGATGTCTACCTCCGATTCTCAAATTGTGTGGTATGAAATGAATGAAGCAGGCCAACATTGTGCTTCTAGAATGGCCTTCCCAAACCCTCGACCTAAAATTGAAAATCTGTTGCTTACACTTAAAACTGGCTCCATGCCAGGAAACCAACCCATTTAAATGAAATCTACCAAGTGTGGCAAGACGAATGGTCAAATATCCAGACAGGATTATGTCAGAAGCTTGTTGATTGCTGCCAAAACTGTCTGGTCGAGGTGCAACTTGCTAAGGGACATTTAACCCACTTATGCATATATTTAAGGCTGTATATGCACTTTTATCCCTGTGTGGATTAGAAAGAAATCCAGAATAAACTTGTTTAAGTTGCCAAGGATCATGAACTGATATTTAAGGCCTCATGTGCAGCTGTCCCTCTTTACAGACAGCATTTCAACCCATATACCTTACTATTGTTGGGTTACAAAATTGGTAAATATTGCAAAATATGAAACCTCTTAAAATGAAAAGACTGATTTGGTCTTTTATACGTTGTTTGAAAAACTATGTACTAAATAACTGTTTTTCTGTCAGAGAAAAAAAAAACACGGCCTTTGTTCTCATTTGTATTTTTACAAGGTTTTTTAAATCTGTCCCTTGTGAGCATCCCAGTTTTATGGAACTACAATATTAAATTAGTTTGGCATCATTGTAACACACTTCCTATTTCCCCCTTTGAACCGTAGGCCTTTCCACATCATCATCTAATAACATCTTGAGGATTGTGAAGATTCATTCAGCATGTCCCATTTTAAGCTTGACACATGGTCAACAAGTGAGCAGAAATCCAGCTCTATACTTTATGTATGCTGTCGGGCCAAAGTTGTTCATAAACGACATCATTTACCCTGAAGGACAAGATACAGTATGAAACTGTTGACATAGTCATGATGATGTAAGCATGTTTATCCAGTTTGTTCAGTGAGTTCAACCATGTCCCAGTTCCAGTTTTCCAGCACTGAGGGTGGTGGGAAAATGGCAAAATGGCACAGAACGCTGAACTTTGAACATGTGTCATGTCTTTGTGTCTTGAATTGTTAGAGCACATTCTTTAATGTTTATTATTGAACACCGAGGAGGAGAAGCTGCTTAATGACCTCCAGTTCACCCAGAGACACACACTCTGGTGTTTATTATTAAATGCAGACTGATTGGCAGTTAGACAATAGAGAGGGCAGAGAGCACATTTTCAATCAATGTGTAACTTCCACCTTTTCCATTGTGATCACAGAGTATTGCTTTTTTTTTTTTTTAATTAGGACACAGGTGAATGCAAGCACATGCACAAAAACACATGCCCTTACAAACAAACACACACACAAAGAAAAAAATGGACATGGGAGAGTTTGCTCATCAATATGGCATCTTGTGTTGGATCTTTCCTTTCAGAGAACAACGGTCCAATCCTGACTTAATAGAAACAAGTTGTTGCACCTGCCCCTCCCCATTTGACCCACTCTGTTTTCATTGTTGTCAGATTTACAGCATGTTCTGAAGCTATATGCCATGAAATTATTTGAGATGAAAAGAAGTTTGAACTGATAAAGAACACAAACGGTTCTTTATCAGTTCACTGGCACCACTCACACAGTGTAGACATTGTATTTAAGGCTGGTTTCTGAACCCATATATGCGCACACACACAATTACATAGAAAGAGGAGCCATGGGGCAGCTTCCTTTTAAGTGCAGATTTATGTGGTCTTGTGTTGGTCAGATCCCTAAGTCTTCTTGCTGCCACGGCAACAGGTTTGGAAACAATGATTCTGAGCCGCTCTAAGGATGATCCAGCCTAACACACAGAAAGCAGCCAAGTCTCCCATCCACATGTGCTGGAATACATTATAAACACTCACTGCACACTGTGTATCATTTTACCTGATACACAGAAAAAAATACAAAGCCGATAGTAATGATAATGCCATACGGAGGGAAGCATAACGCAGACGATTCTGCAGAAATGTACAGCAACAATTATCAATTATACACATGGAAAAAAAAATAACCAGACTAAGGCTGTATAGTTATAAACCTGAAATTCAGTTTTGCATTCCTATTTTATGCTTGCTAACATTTGGGAATTTCCTAGTTCCCAGTGTTGCTCACATCTCCTCTCACTTCAACTTGAAGACCACAAGCTGGTGCCAACCATAAAGTAGCCAGCTGTTTACAGTCACAAATGCAGAAAAGGTCATGTAGTAGGGAGCATGGCTTTGCAAGACATTGGGCTCTCTTAAATAAGAAGTCCTTAATTCATGGGTGTCAATCATAAGGTCAGATTTGGCTCAACAAGAGAAATGAGAAGGAGGATGAAAACCTTGGACTTTTAACTGTATTTTGCGGCTTCTCTTACACATAAAGACCTCCCCATGCCCATTCATACTACGTCAAAGTAAATAAGTAGTAGATAAACAATTTAATGATTCCTATAGAAATGACTGTTTTATATTGGAGGTTATGTATCAGAATTTCAGGAGCGGGACCACGCCTCCAAACACGCTCCTTCCGGTTGTCATCTATATAGGTTCCCCCAGTTCTGCAAGCTGTTCATTCTCGTTTACGTGCCCCACCCTCCCTCCCTCCTTGTTCTCAATTCTTTAACTTCTTCACTTCTATTTAATACATGGGGATCTGCCAGGCCCGGGAGCCGTCGCCAGTCCCATTCGAGGCCTTCCCCAAACCGCAGCTCAGTTCATGTCCAAGCATTCACCTTTACCTACTAAAATGCTGTCAAACCTAAAAAGAGGACGTGGGCCCAGCAAGTGAAATGTTATTTCTTACAGTTGTGCTGACTGGCATCTTTTGTTTACTACAGCAGCATTTCTTTATCATGGAGAAAAAACTGAGGCATATTGTTTAAATTTTACTTCTTTTTTTACTTCTTTTTTATTAAACTTGTAGTTAAAGTTCTTTATAAACACAAAAGGGAAAGTTTTACTGGTCTGGCTTCCTTAAGATCAAAGTAGCCTGTATGTGGCCTACAGTATAAAATGAGCTTGACATCCCTGCCTTAACCGATCTCATCTTACAAATGTTTTATATAGCAGCAGTTGGACTTCTGACAACAGACGCAAAAAAATGAAAAAGCACCACCAATTGGAATTGTGAAGCTTTATATATTTCTGAGACTTACATACTGAATGTTTACATTCATGTATCAAAGCCACAAATTCTGCTGAGGGATGGGATAGAAGGGGTTATAGTTTTATTCTTTTGTGCGAAAGGGTTTATTTTTCTTTTCATATCCTTTTAGCAAAATAAAATGTGTCCACACTGTTCTACACCAATTTTTCTCTTCTGGGATAATAAAAACCTAAGACTGAAATGAAACCACAGCTCTAGACCCTAATCATTATAAGTCATCCAAGTAGGCTTGGTAGAATTTTTAACTTCACAAGAACTGGATTCTCATGGGAAAACTGACTTCTCACCGTGACAGGTGCATCCCAGATGTGAGGAACTGTGATTCTACTAGAGGTCTTGGAGAAAAAAGGAAAAAAAAAAAACAGAAGACAAGCGAAACAATGAGGCAGAGTACAGTGGATTTATGAAAATAAGGACAAAACGTTTTGTATGGTGAAGAAAAAGAAAAGTGAAACTGCAGGTGGAAGCTCAGTCATAAAGGTCAGTTTGGGGGCATATTGTGGATTTTCCGAGTGAATCACGAGCTAAGTAAATTCCACAAAAGTGCAGGGAAAATACATTTCTGTATTGTATTGCAAAGTGTACTCATGACAAAAAAATGACCTATTTTTCCTGGTGTTTTCCTATTATTTTCCAATTATACAGCTTGTTGCATGAATCGGCATATACAGATTGACATTCATAGTTGTTGTGGTGCTTTTTGTGTTTTTTCATGCTGTTAGTATTTCAGAACTTCCCCTTTTAACTTTAAAACAATAACAGATGGGTGGCGGTGTGCTACATCTTTACCTGTTTCTTAGACACTTTGGCACCACCTGGTGTATGAAAACAAGACGGCATATCTACCATTTTATAACATTGTAGTTGTATCTACTTGGATAGGACTACTATTCTAAAATTTACAATAAGTGATGTTCACATGCACTTTCTAGGCTTATAGTGTCAACAGAACATTTTTATTATAATTCATTGTGACCTCATGTTGAATAGCTGTTAAATAAAATGGGACAGTTATGGGATACTTAAGATTCTTAAAACTATTACTAATTCTAAATGACATATTTCCAACTACAGCTTTGCCTAGGTATGCATTTCAGTGACATATGGTTTGGTTTGGACACACCACGCTCACTCACGTACCTGCACATACACATCCGACTGTCAGTGGTGAATATAACGTTAAGCTGAAAACAGCTTGTTCTGTTTTAGCATGATGTCACTTACATCAGTCTCCTCGTCCCGCTTTTTGGGGGTTTGAAAAACGCACGGACTCACACACACTAACTCTTTGAGAGGTTTATCCGCTCCCTACAGTGTCCCAGCCTATCCCACAATCCCCTGGGGCTGTAACCTGTGATCCAGGAGAACTGTACTCTGGGTAACACTGTTTTCATAACCACTCCCAGTCCTCAGTCCACAAACACACAGAACCACAGAACATATGTAGCACATTACATACTCATGCACACACATTCACATTGACAGGGTCTACAAACATACAAATGTGGAAAGCTTCACAGACTTTCTTGCTACATTAGTGTTTTGGGGTCAACCGCTATTAATTCCAGGAAATTTAAGCTAATAAGGCAGATATTTAATAGTGCACTGTATAACAGACCCATGTGCATGTGTGTGTCTGTATAGCATTATCAAGTTTCTTCATCAGTATCAAGTCGGTTCAGCAACAGTGCAATGCACAGCTGCTGTGGATGTGTGCATATGTGGATCACTATATAGTGCTAGTCACTTCGATGAAAAGAGATAGGATATCTGCATCGGCAGGGAACACAACATACTGGCAAAGTGGCTCTGTCTGCATGTCCTTGAGATTGTTTCCAGGGCACTGTGAACAGATAACGTTCATACATTCAGACAGAAGTTGGAGCAATTTAAGGACACAAAGTTCACTTTATTTTTGGTTCAAACAAATATTACACACATCTTAAGCCCCTTATCTCTCCACATGAGAGCTTTGAAGCACATAGCTGACAATGCACTTTAAATATCAATCTTTGCTTTCTTTGGATCATTATTTTTTCTTTTTTTCTAGATACCAGTATAATGGTACCCCTCTCAAAATCTCAACCTTGGCATTTTTATGCCAAACATAAGCCTCGTTGGTCACTTGACAATCTCTGAAACCACTTTATAGCCAGACATCCACTCCAATTGATGTCACCATGGTGCTGTGTTAGTTTCATCTTATATAACATACTCAATGAGCAGCTGTGTGGTGGCTCTAGCTATGGCCTGGGGATTGATAAGAGTTTGAGGAGAGTGAATGGACATCTGTTTATTAGTATGATAGCATCGCCTAATTTCTTTTCTGCCTCCCATAATATCCCTTTACTCCATCTCCCTTAGTAATTGAGAATGAGTAATAGCACAAACAGAAACATTTAAGACAGAAGTTGCTGACAGTCAGCATTATTTTCACCTTGACACATGTTGTGTACCAGCTTTTTTTTCCCATAAATTCAGCTGATTCCAGTAATCTGAAACCAGAACCTTTAAAGGGAAAAATAAATCAGAGATTTTGCAGGAAAGAACAGCCGGTATGTCTTTGGTGCTAAGTTATGTAACCCTGTTAGTGGTAGGACAAATAAAACTAGAAGACAAACATCTTGTTCTTTAACAAAAATACATTATACATACAGTAACAAATCAGCAACTTTGAATAATGTTATATCAATACATTGCTGCTGTTTTTTATCTAAAAAAACCCAGTCACATACAGATTATGAGACTTCCGTCCCTGGACACAGACACGGATGTCCCCTACCCTAAAACTTTTCATACTAGGTTATGAAAAAACAAGACGTAAGTTTTGATATTGAAAAGGTGATTTAGATTTCTGTGTGTTAGACTCTTCAAAGTATATAATTGAGTAAAATGATCCCTGGATACAAAGTACTGCAAGGTAAAGATGCAAAATTATGTAAAAACAATCTTGAAAATGAATTATCTGGTAATAAAGTAAATGGTGTCAAAATGAAAATAAATATACTTCAAATAAATTCAACCTAATGTACAGAAAGGCAGTGTTTTTATTCTTCGGCTATGAAAAGTTATTCTCATCTGGTTTGAATAATGACGCACCCAACCCACCTACTCTTCTTTGCTGCAGGAGTCAACCTCCAGATGTTGGACGAAACCTTTCAACATTCCTACTACTAGTCTGCTAACTGCCCTTACAAATATACACACATACTTTGTAGGTTGCACACACACAAGGAAGTTCAAAGCTGTGCCAGAGGGGAGCAGGTGGCCAGAAACAACACACTGCATTTAAACAGTTCTAAAGCCTGCAGTCTGAATATTGAAAGTCTAATCGTCCAAAGAAAGGAATTGCAGAAAACAGAAATTCTATTGTTATTCTGAAGTAACCCCACGTAATTGTAAAATTGTTGCACATAAATCCATATATGCTTTTATTTTGTTATTGTTGTTATTGATGGATACAGGGTCAGGTTTGCAGAAGCAATTATTGGTACGAACTTGTCCATCATTCATGACTAGCGCAAAGACAATCAGGAAACAAGAAGAGAAAATCATTGCAGACCACCACACATACACACACACACACCAAAACACCAAAGGAAATCTGTTTTTCCTCTCACTGCTACCCTAACAGCAAACTTTCCTGTCACTTTCAAATGCATGTCAATGCCAAATATCTGTTCATGCAGGCAAGCATGTATATATACTAAAACTACTGACTATATGTAATGTACATTAGGTTAGTTATTTTGTACATAATAAATATTTATTTCAGTGCTCACAGACATCTTCGCACTGCATGTATAAATTCTCAAAACTTAGCATTTATTTAGCAATTTAACACAGTATGTGTATATCTGTTTCCATATGTATACTGTGTCTCTCCTAATAAATGTAGAAACATTGTAAACACACTGAGAGACACCAGACCTGAATATACTTTGCCAAAAGTTGAAGGCCAGAGGCTCTTTTTTGTTAGCATTTACTATACTTATGCATAATGTGAGGATGTGCCAATGTAATGAAAGTAATGCCATTTAGTGTAATTTCCTTTTCTATCTTGAAATTGTTGGATGCATGTTTGTTTTTACACTTGTGAATATGTGCGAGTTTTGTCAGGTGAGAGTTGTGTTATAGTTGAGAAACAGCTTGTGAGCGGCCTACTAGGTCCTGGAAGTTCAATCACAGTTTGAGCATAAGAAGAACAATAAAATAGTTTGTGTTTAGTCATTTATTTGTTTTGGTGGTTTGTGAACAGCATGTGCTTGTAGTCCATTGATGAGAAGAAACACAAAGATTCAATCTTTCATTCCATAAAAACAAGACTACTGTGATTATTTTGCGTATGAAGTCACTGACTAATTCTTCCATGGAAGTTGTTCTTTTTCAAAAACAGATGGGTCTTCTCAGCAGTATGAGTGTACAGAAGGGTGTCAGCTAAAATAGAAGGTACATGCTGTGAGCTTGATTCTCAGATGAACACATCTGTTAGCATAACTATTCCTGAAGAAAAAACACTCCCTTGCCCTTCTAGTATTAATCGCAGCTCCTTACAAATGTGGAAAGGCTCACTGCAGAGCTCAAAATCACAGATTTTCCCCCACGAACATCTGACACCAAATAGCACATAAGAGATGAAGTCTCGAATTGAAAGCTGATGCCTCTAGTTGTCCAGTCTCTGTTCTAGTCTCATTATCTGCTTCAATAAATACAAAGAAAAATTAATCCAGCCTCAGAGCCAGACTAGAAAAAGTCAGGGAATTAACAAAGTCATTAGGACTTATCCTTTGTGGTTCAGGAACATGTGTCCAAAATGAAATTGCAATCCATCCAAGACTTGTTGAGAAATATGGGAGGCCAACTGATGTACATTACCATCTCCACAGTCACTGCTTTTCCTAACAAAAGAAAATACTCTATTAATTTAAGAAGAGATGGTCACTTCATTATATTGTAGTACTTTTAACTGTATTTTTGCAAAGATGGCTGCACACACAAACTCAGACACCACAGCTGTACAGAAACCTTACCTGCCGTTTCTCACGTTTTAGGACTGAGGAGCTAAAAGGAGAACAATTACCTTCTTATGGACTTCAGATCCTTAGATAAAGTGTTCCTTCACTCAGTTCTTTCCTTACTTCATAATCTGGAGCCTGCAGTAAAACTTTCCTTATTTTCAAAAACACTTCACAACTACCACATGCTAAAAACATAAAAAGTAATATATAACACACTTTAAAACAAGTCACATTATCTGTAAATGAATAAATACAAAATATAAAGTTATTAATACTAATTAATTATGCTAAACCTTTACTGTTTTTACATGTTTAAGTTGGAGAAGTCATATTTATCTGCAGTAGTTTAAAAAACTTCAGGTGTTATTTCTTTTCCAGATACAAAGATGAGATGGTGTTTGGGAAGTGATTTTCAACTTATTAATGTTGTGTTGCATTTAACCATTGCCATTCAGTTTCTGATAGCACTTTTTCACCTCCTAGATTATTTATTGATACATTTTAATAAAGAGATTTTTGCTCTTTGATCTTTTTATGCCTGCCTGCCTCCGTGCCATGTTTAATATTCCTGTAAGGACTTCCAGCAGTGTTTATGTGATCTTCTATGAATAAAAGAACCAGTGCAACATAACTTCAACTTGACTTTTCAGCTTTAATGGATGAAACACACTTTAAAAATCTAAGGTAAGCATCTCACCTGACACTACCATGTGTCTCGGTGATTTTGATTTATTCATTTATTCATTGGTTAGATGCAAATCTGTGTCGGCTCAACTGAAATGGTCTGTTGCATAGACTAGGTAGTTTTTTGAACTTGAAAGCCTGTTTCAGCATAGTGGTTGCCTTGTATGATAAGATTAGTCGTAGCTGGGTAGTTTTTAATCTAACATGAACATTTACACCCACTAGTGCTCCTTTAGACTTTGTTTTGTACCAGGGTGATGCAGCTCTGATTCACTTTTATAAACATTTTTGTGTTTTTACAGTGTGATATCGCCCTTACCGTATGTATGGCACTAAAAGCTGAAGATAGCTCTATATTTTTACTCAGCTTTTTCACACACAGGCACAGTTAATCCCATGCAGTTTCAATAAAAGCACATGGTTCACACTAATGCTTTGATCTCTTCTCTCCCCATCTCATGCTGTTTTGAGAAATGGGTCCCAAAGTTACATAAACGTACTTTCTGTGTTTGACCATACCCCACTGCTGATGTATGTACCCTATGTGTGTGTGCCTAGAGTACTGTTTACCCTGACTTACAAGGCAAGCCCTCTATCCCAGAACTCTATCAAATCTCTAATAATTTGAAACTGGTTCATCTCCACTCAAAGTCAACCAGGAATCCAGCTGCTTCACTGTCTGGATAAACAGGTTCGGAGCACTGTGGAATGGCTCATAAAACCTTTGCCAATCCCCTCTACAATCCCTGCTTTGCTCCCCACATGAGTTTTGAAAGAGTTTGGCATTTCCCTGTAAAGAATTCTTGAAGATCACAGGAGACTTCTCTGTGTCGATTTTTGTTTTTGTATAAAACAGTATAAAATCTGTACAGTGATACGGATGTAGTTTCTACAAAATCTATTTACCAAGGCTACTGCATTTTTCAAGAATAGGGCTGAAACACGTTGGGGTGGCTTCGATTGAATAGGTTCAGTTTGGCTATTCACACTGTTCATCCTGAATTAAAGAACTTAGACATCAGAGAATACGTAAAACACAGAGTGAATTATTCATCTCTGGGGGAAAAGGTATAATTTCTGGATAACTTGAATAAACTTGCAAAAAAAAGTACTTTCCCTTGTTGTCCCTGTGCTATCGTGCACACAGTTCAAAAGCAATACGAAAATCTCTGATGTTGGACTGCCATCTACTGAGCAGTTTAGGTAAAAACCTTTAACCCCATTGTTTCTGTCTGACTATTTAAATGTTCGTTGATCTTTTACAATGAAAAACAAACATTACTGGAACTAGCCGTTGAATATGAAGATTTTAACTGCCGTGGATTTAAATTTACTTACAACTAAACACTTTAGATTCATAACTCTGAGCTTTCAAATTTACATGTAACGTTACATGATGAAAGGATTACAGCGCCATCTCAAACATCCCCATCAACACACTGCTGTCTTGAAAATTAGCCTCTGTACACCACCACACTGGATTTTAAAGGAAACAATCAAGATAGGATTAAAGTGCAGACATGAAACCACTTCAGCTGCATTCAGTAGTCTTTTAGGCTCTTTGGTGTTTACTGGCCAGTGTATTTCTTCTTTGTAAGAATGCACCGTATCTTAGATATGACTGTTCCTGAAGTTTAGGGGGTTTTTTCTGTCTTTGTGACAAGTTTATTTTAGTTTTCAATGAACCTCCTTCATGTGCACCAACATATCTTTGGACCCTATACTGAGAGTTCCAGTGAACTCCTACCAAATGAATGTTCAGCATTTAGAATCAACTCCATATCCTTCATCTGCTTAATTCATCAAGCGAACAGGTTTCATCTGGCTATGAAACATGTCAATGACATTTTATTCTGAATTTCAGTCACATCTGGAATAGTGAAATTGTGACATTGCCCAAATGAACACTGCTCCCACCTCCAATTCAAAAACATGTAAGATATTAGAGATTGCAATACGTGTTCAAACTTAGCCACACCTCAGAGATGTCAATCATGAATATTTAAATAGCCAAAATAATACTGTACATTAAGGATATAACTTATGGTTATAGTTATGAGGTTTTATAGCCAGTAACATCTTAATGAGCTGTTATTTCGGAAACAAAACAGTAGCCAGACATTAGCAAGTACATGCATCTAATTTCCAGTTTTAAGATGCTACAATGTACCTTTGTCCATATACAAATGAAGATACACCGGAAGAGTCAAAATTATATAGTAAAGTGCATACTTTTGATGGAGAGAAAGAGATTCCCCGAGAATAATACAGGATGAAGAAAGATTATTCGCAATAGAAGACATGCTAATTAAAGTCAATTATTATACTCACTGATGACACAGTTAAAGTCTTATCCGTGCTCATTTACAAGCACAGCACAGGGTCATCTCATATACAGCGTAAACATTTCCTTGAACAGAATCGGATTGATCCTACTACCTAAGTCTCTGTGAGAGACACATCCAAGACTGCTAAACAGAGGATAAATGGCATGATGTGAAATACCAATTTGTGTAGCTCATCAGCTGTAGGATGTTTGGAGTCCATTATCCTGGGTTCAACTTTAGAAACAAATGTAACAGAGGGGCTTAAGGAATGCACATCTTCTGTTTGGGCCATGATGGTAGTGTAGCCATCTCTTCATACGTGCAATGACAATTTAACCCTCCAAAAAATGAAAAGAAAAAAGAAGCAGCACAATACTACTGTGTATTCTAGTTTAACATTTATAGTTTTATTTCTGCAAAAGAATGTTTACTGTGGTTTGTAATGGACAGGTTACATTTTCACCACATTTTTTCAGTTTATTGCTTTTAAAGTAGAGTAAAAATCAGGTTAAGGTTCTGCAGGCTTTAGCTGTGAGCAGATTTGTGTGCTTGAGAAGGCAAGCAGGGGCTTCAAGCTGTCGAGCATGGGCCCTGTTTGTCAAAGTCTGCCTAATAACTTCATTACACAGGCTCCTCCTGCTTTTTGAGCTTTCATCTGCTAGTTCTTCCACCTCCATGAAGAAGTTACTTCTCACTATGAAATGTACCATTAGTCTATTTAGTAAGGTCTTAAGGCAGTAGCCTTTGCTTTTTGCATTCCAGGGTACTGCTGTTACTGTGTTTCAGATCTCACACACACACACAAAAAAGTAGTTGGAAGCCATTGTTATAATGCCAAAGCTCCACGAGGAGACACAAATCCCTTTGGGGGTTGTGTCAGGAAGGGAATCTGGCATAAAACTCTGCCAAAGCATCACACAATATGGTTTTGGCTCCTGAAATTATGTTCCCATACAGGTAAAATTAATTTGCAGTTGCATTTAGTAGGAAACACTTTCTTCTGGATTACATTTGTGACCTTTCTCAAAAGCCTTTGAAAATAACATCTTTTCATTTTCAGACTATCAATCAAAATCAGTTGTAAAGCAAAACATCTCTTTTTTGTAAAGAAAACCAAGTAGTATTTGCACCTACAACTAACCACTGAATAACAACAAATCTTAATAGGTAACTAAGTGGAAAGACCCTGGTTTCACTGACTAACTCCTGGATATAATTTTCCCGCTTGCCAGCCTGCCTCCTTATGCCAACTTTGAACATCTTGCAAAACTGCACAGTGTCCTGTTGGAGAAATTTTAAGTTGTCCATTCCAGTTTAGCTGTAAGGGAACAAAGGTTTTTAGAAGACCAGGTTGCACACTGAATAGGTACAGTATGAACACAATTATTACAAAACACACAATTTGCTGCTTTAGTGTCCTGACAGATGTAAAGGAATATTAAGCTTGGATTCAAGTCCAAGCAACAAAAACACAAAACAATAATAAAATAATAACATTACAGAGCAGCTGTTGTTGTGCAAAGGAAAAAGAATATCTTCCAATGTTTATTACAACCTGTGTTCACATAAATGTAAGAAGTCTGGTTGTTGTAGATTTTTAGCAATGACCTAACGTCATAACCATCATGTAAACATTTTCTATACATGGTGTAAGGGACTTGGGGACTTCGGCTACAGAAAGCTACAGTTTTAAATGCATTTGCTTAACTGAGGTTTGAACAGGGTTTGTACAACAACAAAGATTCATGACTAAAAATGAATAGCTAGTGTTAGAATGTATACACATGGACACTTGTAACCAAAAACCAAAAGGCAGACTAAAACCTCTAACCAGTCTGATTAATTCATTTACACAAGCTAAACAGGAGGGTTTTTGTACACTCTTGAAACAGTATCCAAATGCTCAGCTCAAAAAACAAAACAAGAAAAAAGAAAAAACTGACTGCAATGCTTTAAATTTAGTTAGCAATGCTAATACTCTCAAAACACTACATTCTGTTTTAATTTTCCATTAGGAGGTAGGGGAGAAAACCAACAATACCAGCATATAAATGCAGGTTCTCCAGCAACATTGATGCAGTGCATGTAAACACATTCTGATTTCCTGCCATTACCTGATGTCTCCTAGGAACAGTTTGTGAATGGAGAAGTAATTAACCTAAGCAATATGTAATAAAACTCCTTATGAGGAGTTTTAGACTAGAAAATAGACCTGCTTACTCAACTACTCTGTAACTACCATTTTCCCACTTTTCTAATTTCTGCTCGTCATGAATGTCACAACAAGAATTGGATAACTCAAAGTATAACTTCCACAGATTTTGCTACATCATACAATATTTTGACAATTTCTGCCAAAAAAAAAAAAAAAAAATTAAAAACGATATCAGTAGCATTCTGAGAATGCGAAATGTACTTGTCAATACAGACTAAACTGTTGCAATTAAAATAAAAAGAGTTTAAGACTAAATAGCACATGTTTTTAAGTGTTTTGTTCTTTTAAAATCAGTTTCTATACATCTGACAGCTTGTAAAGGCCTCAAGTGAAAAGAAAGTTTTATAGCATAGAGGAGAATATGGCCCCACCCAACCACCCCATTATGGCCTGTTCAGCTTCATAACAGCTGAGACTGCAAAAAAAAAAAAAAAAAGGCCCATCTTGAGTCCTGGCTATGAGCTGTAGAAATCCTGCCATGAGTAAGTAAAATTCTCATTTACATAAATTCATAGCTGCTAAGGCATGAGTATACTAGTCACGAATGCGCATGCAGATGACTGTGCGTCACTTGTAAAGGCAGGCAGATATAGTCAAGCTACTAATAACGTTAATGCTTTAGGGTCTCTTAACTGTGCAATGATTATAGCTGGAGCAAATATCAGCCACCTGAATTTGAATTATTTTACGGGAAACATTAAAGAGAATAAATCAGGTACAGCATCTACCCTGTAAACATAAGGCATGTTTACAGGCATCTGAAAATGTTTAACTTTTTTAAAAATAAAACGTAATTTAAAAGCAAATACACGTAACGAGTACTCAAACAGGAATGTTATGGAGTGCTGAAATATTTGTAGGAAGTACTGGAATAATATCAGCACCCACTGCAAAGTTATGCTGTGATGGCAAGGGGAAGATGACTGTTTAGAGAGAATGCCAGTCACGTCTGAGCTTTAGATAGAGAAGAAGCTGACCACGTCCAGTTTCTGGATTTTAGCTGACAGCAGCAAATCTGGTGGCGGTGTGGGGCGAAGGCCAGTAGCTTTGGTGAGGCTCCACAACCATAATGGAGGATAGGATTGTGAGGTCTCCAGCGTTGTCCTTGACTTATTAGGAAGTCATGGTCTTAGTGCCCACTACATGCTCTTCATCTATAGCTTTTAACACAGAGACCTGAAAATGGAAAGGAATTAAGATCTGGGTCCAGTATTCTCACATCACCTTGATTTTTGTGCAAATATGTTTGATCCAGTATGGCATGATGACTTATCAAACTGATAGGCTAGGACATTTCTACCACTAAAACCTGTTAAAGTACACTAGTACACTTTAAAATAGCACATAAGAATACAAGTGTTCTAGACTATAACAAAAGTAAGGAATTTTTCTTAATTATTATTATTATTATTAAAATGGAAACTAAGTAAATATAGTGAAGACAGCAGAGTTCATTTATGACTAAATGAAATGCAATATATCAGAAAATATCCAAATAAAATTTGAACTGTGGCCCTGGTTCATTACCATTTAGAACTTTTTTTTTTTTCCTCAGGAAACACGAACTCACCATAAACTGGTCCCCGTTAGTAAACCTCCTCTCAATCTCTTTTCCCAGATCACTGTCTGGCAATTTAAGGTCCTCTCTGGTTTCTCCGTTGTCATCCATCAGAGCCAAGAAACCATCAGCCACATCAATTACCTAAATTTGCCATTATAAACAGAATGGAAGAGGTTAATAGTTTAGGAAATCATAAGTGTGATGCAAGTACTTTTTCCTATTGCAGTTGCTGTAAACATTAATTTTAATGCCTTCTTCATAACACTGTGGTGATTCACACCAACAGAAAGCATTTACTGTGAAGCAGCAATACACAGAACATTGTGGTTTAGATCAATAACAAAGCCCTAAAAACAAGAAAACTACAATAACTATTATAACTGTGCCTCTAAGTGTTGTAGCTGTATATTGCAGTGGTATCACCTAAAATATTAAAAGAATGTCTTTTGTCACTATACACATGAGATTCAGAGCATCTCCTACTCAGTGCAGACATGTGGGAAAAGAAGGGGGGGGGGGGGGGGGGCACTATAGACATGAACAGTCCTAATTCAAAAAAATATCCATTATACAAATATACAAATTAGGGCTGCGCAATATGTCCCAAAATCTCATATCCCAATATAAGACATTTCTCATCCCGATAACGACATATCACAAAATAGTGCATTTTCTGTAAATTCTGCCAATCTCGGGGAACTCTACTTGTGCGAAATGTTTTCAGTTGGGCGTCGTGTACCTGGAGTCGAGTGTTTTGACTGATCCATGAACCTGCTGTGGGGAAAAGCCTTTTCTAAAGTTTGAGTCTAAGGCTTATTTTGAGCACCTAATGACTCTTTTTTTGCTTCTCATCTGTAAACTCTCTCCACACTCTTACACATGAGTCTTGCGTAGCTAGTAGAAGAGGTTTGTCATGTTTGAGTCTGGTGGGGACTGGTTTGCGGCATAATTTGCATAGTACAGATTTCTGGTTCGTGTCAGACTTTTCATAACCAAACTATATCCATGCTACAGAGGTAGCCCCTCGTTTAGGAATAAGATCCGCGATTTGTTTTGACTGGTTTTTCTGTTTGGACCTACCTGGTTCTCCCTCATCTTCACTGGCTATGCTGGTATTCTCTGTGGTGATCATCCAAACAAGGAAAAAAATCTTGCCGTAAACATTGTACTTTGCAACATCACGTAACAAACGACAGCATATAATATGAAACGATAGACATTTTAATTTCATCATCTGATATATTTACTAATATCGCACAGCCCTAATACAAATATTGGGAAAAAAAATAACACTATTCATTTCTATTTTTTATGCATTTACAGTGTGGGTTAAATATTGCACAGTGGTATTCTGGGCTAGAGGAAAAACCCTATTATTTTATACATACTAAAACCAGAAGGAACCAGTACCTGATGCCAATTACATGGAATTTCCGAGATTATTAAGTTAGTGATACCAAATTAAGGTAACAGTAGTATAATTTTTACATCTGTGTATCATTTGATATTGCTACAAGATCCAGATGATGCAATTCACAAACAGTGCAAGATGGCTGATTACTCACTTTGAACTCTGTATAGATCAAGCCCCCGTCTTAGGTTTTAGGTTTCACATAACTATTGTTTAACATCCCCAGTATCTGCTGCATTTGCAGTTACAGCAATTATCATTTCTCATTCAAATTTAAACTTAGCAGTCTAGCAATGTGCTCTTTCATTCTTTGTTGTGCATGCGTCAACCACCTATCAGGGACAGTGTCATGTATAGTCTTTAATTCTAAACCATTACCAAAAAAATAAATAAATAAAAGTGCACACTATGTGGAAAAGCAACTAGACAACCGCAGACACCAAAGAAGTTGTGAAGTGTATGGTCTGGGTGGCACATCTATACAAAGCCTGAAATCTGTCACGTGGGCCTCTATACATCCATAAGCAGAACGTAACATAATAAACCACCACCAGGAAAAATGCAAATTATAAGACTCATTTGCTACATAGAAGATTTCATTATACGAAGAAAAAGATGCCCAAAGATGCATTTTCTGAAAACTACGGCCTCAAAATAGCCCAACAGTTAGAGAAGACTGCTTATTGGTCAATCCAAAACCTGACCGACCAGTCTGATGCCTGTATATATTTTTTTAAACATATTGAAGCAACACTTCAGCTCTGATAAATGAGACACACCCCTTTAGCAGTCAAGAAACCATTCATTCCTCTCACGCTTTAAACAAATTTCCAAACAGTTACTACCCTTCAGTACTAAATTGTTTAACCTGCACAGCAAGCAATATTGCAAGATATGTCCAAAAGAAACATTCACCTGATAGTCTTTCCTTGTTATATTTGGAACATCCATGTTGTGGGTAGACGGGCAGATATCTTCATACTTTTTCTGAGTAAAGATGTCAAGTCCAGTAAGGTGAACCTGGGAACAATGAACTGATTAGAGCTTACCTTGTGCCAAAGAAGCATTCTGTATTACTTGTAAAACTGAGACCCATCTGGCTAAAGTTCCTTAAGCGCTGAATTCTAAAGTATAGATAAAGTGGTTTTACCTTTGCATGTCCATGCTTGCCAGTCTTGGAGGTAGACATGTCAACTATCTTACAGGGACGTCCTTTCAGCATGACATAGCCATTCTTCCTCAGTGCAGAGCACTGCATTGGGTATGTTGTAGAGGCCCCAGCATCAGCAGTGGAGAAATCATCATCTGCCATAATGGATCCACAGGTTGTACTGTATCACCAGGATACATGTTTTTAAATTAAAAAATATATACAATAAAAAAATAACAATAATAATAAGATGATTTAACAAAGAATTTGGTTAATATGATTTGTATAGTGTCAAAAACCAATGGCCCATTGCAAGTTTACAAGAGGAATTATATAAGTGACATTAAAAAGTGAGTAATCAGCACAGATTTCCAAATTATAAACATTATGACAACTTAGCTCAATCTATCACAATCTGATCTAATGTCAGCCATCCCTTTCGAATTAGTTTGAGTTTGTCTACTTTGCATTTGTTTTAAAAGAATTATTGCATTATTCTAAAAGTTCAATAAAGCTATAATTTTAACATGCATTCCCCAAACTAGTGTAAACATTTCTAGGCGTTGCACCCATACACTGTATCCAAACACTGCTGCCTGCTATCCACCCGAAAAGCTAACGGCTAACGTCATATGTGAACGTGCTAAATCTATTTGGACACCAAACTTTTGGGTTTCCAAATGTTCCCATAAACACTACTAAGTGAAAAAAATAATACTCCAACACGGTAACTTGTCAGCCACCCTTTTCGTTCACTGGGTCAAAACAAAAGGTCGAGTTTTTCTCACACTGGCTAGGCTGCTAAGGTTAGACAAGCCCCATTAACGACCGAGCAGATTACGTGGCAGCTGGGCCAGATGATCATCCGCCACTACAGCTTTAAAACAGTACGCTAGCCGCACCTTCATCCTGTCCCTTTTCTGTCATAGTTAGCCACGTTAGCTCGCTAACCCAACCTACATCCACTGACACTGGATAACGATACTGCTGCTAATGTTAGCTTGACAACAGTGCTAAATAAAAACCTCAACGAGCGCCCACTAATCCCAAGTTACCGACAAACTGTCGAGATAACGAATGCATCACAGTGTTAGAGATGAGGTGAGTTTTCATTACACCGCAAACAAGCGCTGCACATAACGTCAGCGCTACTGTCAAAAATATTAAACTTGAGCCTGAACATTTAGCTTACCTTATATCTTAAAGAGAAAAGGGAGAGTCACTTCGCATGCGTGGAGCTTTTGTACCGCATGAGAAGCGGAGAGGGCAGGTACGGGCTCCGGTGGCATGTGTGACGTGTTAGTAGGAGGAGGGTGGGGGCGTTGCAACGTTACGTGCTGGAGCGCAGTGGCTTCCTGAAGGTAACTTCCGCCCTGCCTCGCACACCTGTACAGACCTATCCAAAAAGCCTTTTTTAAAAGTCCTCCTGCATCAACAGTAGGCTATATCAAAACTAGTGAAGTGTTTTAAAGCATTTATGAGCTCATTTAATTCGAATCGTCAAATCAAATCATGTAAAACAAGGACACCTACATAATAAGTACACCCAGGTCCACATTTTTGGGCAAAGCACAGTTTTTGTAGTTTTGATTCTGTACACCACCAGAATGGTTTTTAAATCAAACAGTCAAGACATGATGTGCTCGAAGTTCAGACCTTCAGGTTTAATTCACTGGGTTTAATGAAAATAGTGCATTAACTGTTTAGAAATTACAGCTATTTTTATGCATGGTTCACGAGAGGCTCAAAATTAATTTGATAAACTTTTTTTAAATAAATATTTTTAAATATACTTTGCATGCAGTGCATGAAGTCTAGAGGGCATGGACATCACTAAATGTTGCATTTCCTCCTTTGAAATGCTCTGATAGGCCTTTATTGCAGCCACCTTACTGCTTGTTTATGGGTATCTCTGTCTTTAATTTTCTTTTCCCTAATTGAAAAGCATGCTCTACTGGAGAGATTAGGAAAAGAGATTGATAAGAGATTGCTTTTTCAGAGCTGTTCAGGCTTTTTGAGATGTTTTCTGTCTAATCTGGCCTTCTTGTTTTGTGTTTTGTACACCCTCTGTATTTCTGTTCATGAAGATATCTCTTGAATGTAGACCTTGACAATTATATACCTCCTTGAGAGTGTTCTTGACATGGTTAGATGTTGTGAAGTTGTTTTTTTTATTCCAAAGATAGAATTTATGATGATCCATGTTATTTGACCCCTTTTCGGGTCTTTTGGTGTTGCTGAGCTAATCAGTGCTGGCAGATAAATTCAGTCCAGAGTTTCCATGATGTCTTCATTTGCCGTTTGTCCATCAGTGAAATGTAATAAAACAGCGAAAGGAAAATTGTGATTTAAAATACTTCTTTTATTTTTTCTTGAACAAAGAAAATCAGACATTATATTTTCTTAAAAGCATAAAGTATATGGCCTGTTAACTTGTAATGTGAACATTACAATTTATATATATTTCTCAAGGGCAAAGGTTGTTATTGTTGTGGTTAAAGATAAGCATAGATAGAAAAAGCACCATCCTGTGTTTCCATGTGTGCATTAACCCATGATGATTTTAATTTACAACACAACAGTGGTGCTTACAGTGAAGTGATGACACTGACAACTGCAAATTGGTCTTGAATTATTCCCTGGGTGTTGCTGGGGGCTGCGTAAAACAGATTGTGTTTCAGGGTAAGCAGATGTGTCTGAAAGCAAAGTAAATTTCTTCTATTATCAGTTAAACACTCATCTCCAACCATCTGTTCTCTGAACTCCTTGACTCTTTACATGGAATTTCCAAAGTGACTGGTCTTTTTTGTGTGTTGCTACATACTGTAAACACACAAAGTTCCTCCTTTTTTTCCGTTTTTCTTCTTTTTTTTTTTTTTTACAGGTGCACTTTGTAAGATGATGCAGAAATTAATAATAATAATTATAATATAAATCTTTGTCAGTCTTTAAAATCACATCTAATACTTCACTTCAATCTAAACTGAGTATAAATCAATGTTCTTTCAAATTCATGTCATTTAACATCACAACAGGGACTACACCATGATTAGCTTTCAAAGCACTGATCAGTTTTACAAAGTAAACAAAGGCTTGCACTCACCATTAATATAATCACTGGGTAACTCCATTTGTGTAAGACACATACATGGATATACATACATTATTCTGCAGATTAAAGGTGACATATTAAACAACCAGTAACAATAGACATAATAAGTTTCTGAATGCACAGAAAATACTGACATGCTCCTGTAAGTCAATAATATCCAGTGGTGGCAGCTAAACATTCATACAGCATAGTCATACACTTTAATAGTTTTTTGTCTCTTGTGTTTCAAGTTTAAACTTCAGTGCTGTTTCATTAGCTCATTCATTAATTGCACAGTTTTAAGTTTTTTCATGCTTTAATGCCAATAATCTAGCACTATTTTTTATAATCACTTGGGGGCAGAAGATGAAAGCTGATAAGCTGAGTATTTTACACACCAGCACAAAGAGCAAAATTAGTATTAATTTGAAACCAAGGATGAATTCAAATCCAATATTCATTCTCCTTTTTGCTCTATTTGTTGCTCTCCCCTTGTTCATATGCCGATATCTAGCTCTTTAGCTCCTAAATATGTCAGTATTCATAAGCTGTTCTCTACTCAGTTTTAGTCTTGAGTAGGTAGTTTACATTTAGTTTATATACTTAAAAATAATAATGTGCAATGGCTCT
The DNA here is from genome assembly GCF_051167445.1 of Perissodus microlepis. Classification (NCBI taxonomy): domain Eukaryota; kingdom Metazoa; phylum Chordata; class Actinopteri; order Cichliformes; family Cichlidae; genus Perissodus; species Perissodus microlepis. Next base: position 17,873,962 of record NC_140479.1, on the reverse strand, counting down.
AAATATCACTATGAGGATGATAAAAGAGAACCAAAACAGTAGTAAGTATCCTGGAAACTAATGATGCTACATATATAAACTAAGTCTCGTAGAGCTGAGGTGAACTGCAGAGTTGGGTTGTAATTTTCTGTAGATGTGATTTGTTGTCAGTGTGAAATGATTGTAGGTTCTTTGAAAGTTTCCCTCATATTTTGATAAAATGTAAACCTTTCTCCGTGCATAACGGAAACATGACACTTTCCAACATTTCAGCGTTGGTTTTTGTGTAGTTCACAAACCTTGAAACATTTCTCTTTAACAAATCAGGTAGTTGTTATAACGCTAAATTGATAAGTGTGTGATAAACGAGCATCTATGAAATAATATCGAACATACACTTGTATATCATAGAATAAGACTTCAAAAGCAAACAGCTTTTGTTTTAGGCATCTGTGGATGATTTAAGCTCTTGCAGTTCACTATTATCTGTAGGGATCTGACGTCCCTTGTGGAAGATAGCAGCAATCTCTTCAAAAGTTTTGCCCTTGGTTTCCGGCACCCGAAAATAAATAAATAGTACGAAGCCAAGAAGCAGCACGGCAAACAGGATGAACACGTAAGAACCCAACCAATCCTGATGAGAAATATTAAAAACACAAATCAGGAATTATTAGTGAAGCTGAGCTATGTCAACCTATATGGGTTCACGAGAAGCACAAGTTTACATTGCCTATGTGTGTCTTTTCCCCCTCACCTGTATATACTGAAAGGTCATGCCTATGATGAAGTTGCAGGTCCAGTTACAGCAGCCAGCTAGAGCAATAGCAGCAGGTCGAGGTCCCTGGCTGAACAGTTCAGCCACTATGAACCACGGAATGGGACCAGGCCCGATCTCAAAGAAACTTACAAACAGGAAGATAGCTGACATGCTGACGTAGCTCATCCACGAATATTCATTCTGGAAGAAAGAGCACATCAATCAAGAAAAACAGTTTTCTTCAAATTTATGGACATTAAAAAGGAAAAAATGCGGTTTGAGCACTTTTTGTTACTTTCTGTTCATAGGTGTGTCTCACTGAGTATGCACAAAAAATGTAGGAGCTCTCTCTGCAGAACCCAACCTTCCAGCTATTTTTTCTAGCTTCATTCCCCACTCAAAATGACATCTGAACTTAACACATAATAATATTCTATAATTATCTTTAAATGTAATTATGCAATTGCCTATTTTATACAGTCTTTTTGTTTACTTTACTTTTAAAATACAGACTGATAAACAAGTTGATCAAGATATCAACAGTGATGTAACTTTTCTGCACTACATAATATGATCAAAGCATTGCAAAAAGACTGAAGGTGTGAATCTGAAGTGACAAACCTGCAATTTGAGGCCCACTGTCATGGCAACAGCACAGCAACACATTCCCCCAAGACCAACCAGAGTTAGGGTGCGTCTGCCAGCCCTGTCCACCAGTGCCACCTGGAACACATATATACATATAAATGTGTGTGTGTGTGTGTGTGTGTGTGTGTGTGTTTACATGTATGTACAGTGTGTAGATTGAAAAAACAATACTATGCCAGTACATGGTTCCTGTTTTACATTTTTTGCAAGTTTATGTGTGTTTTGTATTCATATTGCTACTCACAGACACCATAGTGAAGATCATGTTGATGACCCCGACTCCTATAGTGGCATAAACTGGATGACTGACACCAGCTCGAGAGAAGATAGCCGTAGAGTAGTAAAAGATCTTAAAGAGAAAACAAGCAAAGGTTTTCTTGACACTCTGAGTGGTTGCATACTCAGGAAAAGTCACAGGTCTGTAGTCAATTAACTCAGACAGAGTTAAAACTGCTTTTTCCACTCACAGCATTGATGCCAGACAACTGCTGGGAGAGGTGCATCATGAGGGCAACAACCAGCTGTTTTCTGTATACAGAAGAGCAGATCTGGGAGAGAACAGGCAAAAGTGAAATATATTTAATATATTTAAAAAAAACAAACATTTTTTTTGATAAATTTGTGTGAATGGTGTTTTTTTTCTCCCTATCTTTGGGGAATTCAGTGGAAATACCAGAATGCTGTATTATACACTCAGAAATATTCTGGTTGCAATATTATTTCTAGTGGCTCAGGCTATTTGAAATACAAAAATAACTGTTTTAAAGCCATAAAACCTGAACTTTTCTTTTGAGGTGCTGCTGAAATATTGACATTTTGTGAAAATGAATGGTAAACGGTGTATAAACAATAAAACTGCACAGACACCTACCAAAGAAAAGATAGAGACTCTGGCCTCTTTGTTTGCCTCTTCTTTTTCCCTTCTCATCTCTTCCAGATCCATAGTTGGATCATACGGCCCCTTTAGACGACACAGACCTGAAACAAATCATAAAATTTTCCAATTCCTTACTTAAATAACTGTTGTAGGACTATAATTTAAAATGTCCTGTACAATTAAAAACATGCTTTTAAAAATGGCTTTAATATGGGAGGCAAAATGCTGGCGTTAATTGTTTGAGTATTCCTGGAGAGCAGAAAAGCACTATAAAAGAATCATTAAATGTGCCAAAAAGTATTGCCAGAGAAAAGTAAAAGCTATTTATGAATCTTGGAAATTCAGTTATTCGCCATATTGCCAGGAGTTGCCGGGAGTGCCTATCAAGGTCTCCAAAAATAATAAAAACACTTCCCCGGTGTCCTGTTTTTTGGTCTTTTTGTTTTTGTTATCCTCTATTTTTACTCTTTGTTCTAAGCTAAACAAACCAGCTGCCAACAGTGTGTCTAATATCTCTCATGTGCAATAATTTACCCAAGTGTACTGCCAAAATATACATTTGAAAGTTCCACGATGAGGAGTACGTTTCTGTACTTACTTTGTCGAGCCTCTTGCTCCTTGCCCAATAGGATGTAAAGGTATCGTGGACTCTCAGGACAAAGAGGCAGCAGAAGGGATTGTAATATTGCTGGAGCTCCAGACAGACCAAGCAAAAGGGGCCACATTTTATCATTACCAAGCGCAAAATCCAAACCTATTACCTGGATCAACATATACACTTCAGATTATATCCTCCATGTGCTCTTGAGCAAAGGTGATGTGCACGTACATGTGTGTGGATGACTGTAGCTCACCTGGCTGATCAGAATGCCAATGACAACAGCGAGCTGGTGTAATGCTCCCAGAGCCCCTCTGTAAGCTTTTGGTGCAATCTCCCCAATGTACATAGGGACTAGCCCAGATGCCAGACCTTAAATACACATTATAAGTGAAACCATTTAAATTAATACATTTGCAGTTACAGATACGACAGTATAACAAGACTGTTGTTTAATGTCCATATGCAATTTAGGAACTCTTGTTCATTTAGAAATCCCAGTGCAGTGTTTACATAAAACCCTTAAACACTGGGATTTCATTATGTGAGTGTTGATTGAAGACTGTAAGACGTTCGTTAATGTACCACAATAGAAACCCATGACAGCGCGGCCTGAGATGACCATGATGTGTGGCTTCCACATCTTACAAAGACCCATCAGCAGTCCAGCTGCTACAGCCAGAACATTGATCATTAACATCCCTTTTACCCTGCAAAACAAGAGAAAGTAAACTGACAGTTTAATACAAAAAACGTTTCTCCCTAAACTTGCTACATCACTCCTGTCGTTAGTCTAATCACTCTCCATACTCTAGCTTTTAGTTTTTTAACCAAATTTGTTTCACTTGTGCCATTATAATTCATTTTTCTTTTCTTACCTCCCTTTCAGATCGCCCACACATCCAACCAAGAAGGAGGATACCATGCCACCGATGGAGAAGATTGCCACTGACAATGACCAATACATGATCACAGAAGGGTGGTGACCTGGGTCTTCTTCTGTGATGTTTTCTGATGAACCAGCAGCCCTTTCTGTCCACACACCCAGGGACTGGCCATAACTCTTTTCAATGATCTACAATACAGACACAGACATGTTATCAAACAGTACAAGGATGGCTGCAGACATAGAGATAGACTTGACTCAAAATTTTCTTGCACAAATAAATACAAATATGTTGCATCCAAACGTGAAGTCCTATAGGGAGAAAATCCACCATGAACATCCCTCAGTATACACAGTTTATACATAAAAATGTATAGACAGATTTTGTTTTTTCACCACATTTCATAACAGTGTACAAAGAAATTTCATCAAAGCACAGACAGTACATTAGTTAATTTTTTCTTCATTCATTCAATCATTTTCTTAACTTTTTGATGTTCATTACAAAGTTGCAATATTGATGATATACTGATATATATAAAAGTTTGTAAATTTCAAATCTTCTGTAGTGAGGTGGTAGTGGAACCTGGCAGATTCTGGTTCACGTCCTTTTTTAACTTACTATTCGGTGAGGTTTTACCTGCTAAAACTATTCAGTTAGATTTAGGAAAAGATTATTATTCGGTTTCAAATACGCCCACTCAAGCACTAACACTACACTGAGCGTGTAGAGGATCTTCCCAAGTGTGTATATGTGTGCTGTAGTAATCAGAAGGTCATTTTATCATCTCTTACAGTCCATGACTAAATTGGACAGAATGCAAACTTGCAACAGTGGACAATAAGATTATTTTCAAACTTCACTGTCATTTCACTAAGGACTCATAAATGACTACGCACTAACTATCTAACAGCTTTAAAAATCCTATATCAGTCAATCTCTACTTCCCAGTCATCCAGTCTAGTGCTAAATATAAAGCTTACCTTACCTAACAATGTAATCAAAAAGCACCAAATTGCTTCATTTTACATCCCTCCTGCTCACCCTGGCTGGCAGGGACAATTGGGTAGCTTAGTAAGGGTGAAGTAGTCTACCTTTTGGGGTGCGTTGATGACTCCAAGACTGTATCCAAACTGTAGGGATCCCAGAGTGGCTGTGAACACAGCCAGAGCTAGAGTGCTTGTTAGCTGCTGCAGAAGTGAACAGTAATGATGAGTCCACAGAAATTAATAGACGAACAAACACAAGCTGCTTTATTTATAATAAACTCAGTGTTATTTCACAGTAGAAATAAAAATACAGTGCTGTGCGAAGGCCTGTGCGAAGGTCTTGAGCCACCTCTCAGTTCTTTATACAACACTATGGCTAACCCAATAATAGCCAGTTATTGAAACATGCAAATATACATGGAAATGCAATCTATAAAGCAAAAATAAAGTTTATACAACTCCAATAAACTTGAAAGTGAATATTTGGTATGACCACCCTTATATAACCCATGTCATAAGCTGTGGTGGACCTCCCCGGAAATGTAATTACATGTCACACTGACAACTACTGTGATTAGCCTATTACGCATCTCAACAGGAGTAACTATCAAGATATAAATTCTCTGATGTCAGGAAATTGCTGAAGGAGATTGCAGAAACTACTGGAATGGATTCGAGAAGAAGGGGGTGGGGGACAAGTGGGGACCCAGGAGGGAAAATGCCCCACCCTTTTATATATTTTTTTATTGTGGCTGGCACCAAGACACAACCACAGGTCAATTAATACACAGATAAGCATGAATGCCAGTGAGAGCACTGGCCACTTACATTGGTTACATAGCAGTCTTTACAGAGATTCACTGCAATCTCAGTCAGCCAAAATATATAATCTCTCCAGCATGTCCTGAGCTTGTAGGTCATACCCAAAAAAGAGGCATTTGGGAGGCATCCTTGTCTGATGCTAATGCCACCTCAGCGGCCGCCTTTCAGTGAAGAGGAATAGCAACTCTACTCTGAGCCTCTCCCACATGACCAAGCTCGACACCCTATGGCTAAGGCTAAGCAAACACACCCTTCAGAGAAGAGAAAACTCATTCCTGCTGCTTGTATCCACAATTTTATTTTGTTGGTCACTGGCCACAGCTCATGGCCACAGGTGGGAGTAGGACCCTAGATCAACCTATAAAGCTTGAGATTTGCTTTTAAGCTCAGCTCCTTTAACTCAGCTTTCTGTCGAACTCCTGCTCCATTCTCCCTTCGCTTGTGAACAAGACTCAGAGATCCTTAAACTACTCAATTTGGGGCAGGAACTCATCTCTGACCCAAAGTGGGCAGTCTACCATTAACCGAGAACCATGGCTTTGCACTTGGAGGTGCTAATTCCCATTTCCTGCCAGTCACTTCACATTCAGCTCCAAACTGCTCTAACACAAGCTGGATGTAACTTCCTGAATGTTCAAGTTCAAGTTCAATTCAGATTGATGTATATAGCTCCACATCACAACAGCAGACACTTCAAGGCCCTTTGCATTGTAAGGTAAGGACTGTACAGTAGCAGAGAAAATCTCAAAAACAAATGACCTCCTGTGAAAAAGATGGCAACAGTGGGAATGGAAAATTCAATTTTAAAAGGAAGAAAACTCTTGCAGAACCAGGCTTAGGAAGGGGCAGTCATCTGCCATGACTGGCCAAGGGTGAGGGGAGGAAGACAGCACAAAAGACACATTGTGAAAGAGACCCAGAGAATAATAATTACTAATCTCAGACAGAGTGGTGTATGAACACCCAATGATTAAAAAAGGGGAGCGAATGAGAAACATTCAGGCCCCAGCAGCTCAGGCTTTTTGCAGCGTAACTAAGGGAGTATTCATGGTCACCTAATCTATATCTTTTATCAAAAAAGAACATTTTATGCCTAATCTTACAAGTAAATGTCTGTCTCCCATAAATAAACTGGGAGCTGGTTCCAAAGAAGAGGGCCCCAAAAACCTGCATCCCATATGACTTTGAAATATCCTTTTAATATTCTCATTATATACTACACAAAACAGTAAGAGAACCAACTAATCTGGAAAAAGCAGAGCTGATATCCAGAGTCCATGAAATCTGACCCCCTCTACCTCTTGGCTGTGCCTAGAGATTGTGTCCATAAATATTAAGAACAGACTCAATGAGTCTGACTTATTACTGACAATGAGAACCAAGCATTCTCTACAGTACAGGGGATGAGAAGAAACTAAAAACAACAAAAGCTGAATACAGTATAGACAGTTATAGCGCAAACATTTGCCTAATACTAAGCTCAGGGCATGCTGGCATGGGACAGGAGGAGTAAACAATTGCTGCTTTCCTAACTTTTTGGGGGAGGAAAGGTAACATTTTTTTTCAAGTACATTTTCCAGCTGAGCGTTAGACAGTCAGATCAACAGGTAGAGCATTCTTCGCTCTACCTGCTTAGGCTGTTACTGCTACATTGCTCCATGACACCCAAATGGCTCTCTCAAGTAGGCAGGACATCTCCAAATTTCAGATAACCTCCAGTCTGGGATGAATGCAGCAGTGGAGTCCTTCTTCTTTAAAATGACAGGCAGATATTGATACCCTTTGATCCCATTACAATTTATATAATACTGATCATTGATAACTGACTTTATGACCCATTGTACATTAACGGTGCTAGTTTCAGTCATTATGCAAATGTACAAGGTTGGGAAACTTGCAGTCAGCTGAGACTGAAGAAGTCACTTGGATGAGTGAAAATGCTACACCCACATGAATAGTGAATAACAAAATAAATAAAAACATGAATACTGTCATGTATTCCTGAAGAAGAAGAATAAAATTGAAGAAGGTCTAGCTCCTTAGGTATCCAGGTAGCAGGAATAAACACCAAACAGGAGAAATATATACAAACAAGAGGAGGACATACAAAAAAAGAGAAAGGCACACAATAGAGGCAAAATGTAAAGAAATGAGTTGTGGCTCAAAGAGTTACTCCTTCACTATTTCTGTAAATAAATACTTTCACACAAAAGTAATTAAACAAGTTTAAGGTCTCTTTGAAGCAGACACATCATAATTTTAGTCACGAGAGTGTCTTAAGCAAGGTAATAATGCAAGCAGGACGCCCTGATGATTAAAAGCCAGTGTCCTCTCGTTTAACAGTCTCTAAGCTTTAAGCATCTTTACACCAATGACACCTGCTTTCAAACACTGCTTTCCATGAACCAGTAAAAGGAGATAGATATGTAGCCATTTATAAAACGCAAAGAATGTAAAGAATGTACATGTCCAAATACGCTTACCTTTCCCGTCTCCATGCTGGGTCCAAAGTGTCAGGAGTTTAGCAATGATCAAGCAGCATGCCTGATTACACTGTGTCCACTGGCTAAAGACAAACACACACATGGCACATGCACATAGATGCACACACATCCCAGGAAGACCTTTTACAAATAAATGAAGCAATAATATTCCTAATTTCAATGCACAAACATACATACTACTATATTATATCATATTTATGGCAAGTATAATGAGACAACGAAGAATTTACGTTGAAAAGTTCTGATCTAAAGATCTTCTGTGTGGTGCTTCCACTTGATTATTATGAAACATGACATTTATATTGCAATTAAATATGGAATCCAAAGTTAGCATAGTGTTGCTAAAAAAAATGCTTTTCTTGATAGGAGCAATGACATTATCTTTCTCTTCCTCTCACTCTTACACACACACACACACACACATTTGCTGTTAATGATATACTTGAGTGCTGGACTGGACAAAGTCTGAGGATCAGACGTGATACGAATGTGCAAACTTGCAAAAAACAACTGACTCTCTCATAAACATGTTTAGAAAGCACACAACTCGAGAAGAGTAATGCTAGTTTCATTTATTTCTCTCTTACAGCATCTCTTTTACAAAACAAATAAATCCCAAAACAGGACATTAGTAATGCTCTTTTAAAATAAAGAAAACAAGAATTAAATTGAATAAAGAATAAAGTGGTTTCGTCTTTGAAAGGAGAAACCTCAGTGTAATGACAGTCAGCATTTTCCAATGAGGGGAGCGAATTAAATGATTAACAAATACCTCAATAATGCCCCATTCCCACATGATCATTAATCAGACACAGAAATGCATGTGTGCACACATACACACACATGGAAGACAGTGGTTTCTGCAGCTAAGCTCTTTATTGCTATAATGTTAGAGCCTGCTCCCCCTAACAGAGATCAGTAACCCTAAGTTACAGGTGCACAGTAACGGCTACTACTGTATATGGATGTGTAAAAATCCTTGAAAATACAACAGAAAACATTCAACAATTTAACAGAAAATAAGAACTTCAATCAGAGGATCATTACATTGAGAAACATGTTCATTTTTTGTGAACCAGAGAACCAATTTACTGAGAAATCTAAGAGCAAAGTTATTACAAAACAGGAGTCCATCTTTTTAAGCTCTGACTTTAAATTTAAACCATCACCAGGACTATTATATGTGGCAGGTGTGCCAGCTGGTTGCATTTAGGTTAAAGGTGTGAGTTTTAGGTCTTTAGTGGTTTTAATTTACTGCTCATGCAAAGTCTTCATATTTTCATAGTTACAGTAACTGAGTTCTACATGAGCTTCCCGAAGCTTGTCTCCAGGTGGTGGGATGATGACGGTTTTAATGTAAAGCCAAAATCGCCTCAATTTTGACAAGTAAAATCAATTTCATAATTTTGATGATTGAGCTGTGCAAAGTATTTGGACATATATGGCAAAGTTTTGTCATAATTAGTTGCTCCTTTCAAAGAATAATCAAACTCTTAAATTTGTTAATGTACATCTCCATAAGTGGAGAAAAATAACATCGCCAGTGAGTTACGTTAGATAATAACCTTCACAGAGATTAAAAAAAAACAACCAAAAACAAACCTGTAATGTAACCATATCGGCCAAAAAAAAGCAGTAATCTTTTGGCCTCTGATTAAGTTTTGCTTACATCATGCTAGGCACTGTACAAACAGTTAGGAGCCAAAAATCAGAAGAACCAACCAAGAAGGAGCATGATTCAAGACGACCCCACAGTTGTTAACAACGAGTGCTTTCACATGCACACAGTATTTGGGATAGTAGCTCATATCCTGTTGAGGCTATGAGCTCTTTATATGCATTGTCATATTTCTGCAGCTAAGCGGCTGTAAGAGTGAACAGCCAAGACACTACTGTGTTCATGGAAACACACAAAACACCCCCCTCCCCCCCAAAAATCAGCCATTAATATTGCCTATTTTAAACGTATGGTGTTCAGACACCAACTCATAAACTTCATACTACGAAGATAAAAATTATAAATCTGCATGTAAACACACTCAGTGTTGCTTTGATCAGATTAAGGTAAGTTTACACACAAAGACATGAATTACTTTATTCTCGCCGGACATTGATTTCAATGTCCAACTTTGATTCACACACAAATTCACACACACGCATACGTACACACTAAAATACACTCCTGATTTCAGAGACACAGATGTGCTGTACATTTCATCAAATTTCAAAGACTGTCTGACTCAAAACTGTCCCACAGAAAAATAAAAGAACAGAAATAAACAAAACAAAAAAAACCCCACTCCCATTGCTCGTTTAATATTACAGTATATCTGATGCAGCACCTTCAGAGTTTAAAGATGTAAAAGTGAAGAGATCATCATCACGATGTTGGCGGAAAGGGGTGAGGAAGGAAAGGAAAGGAAAACAAAGAAGGGATAAGGACAGGATGGACCAGTGATTTCATTTTAAAGGGACACAGATATCATCTTTGCATACTGTTAAGACCCACCTGACGGCAGAATGTCTCACCGCATCTCTATCGGTGGCGTGCGATCGAACGTTAAACCACAACTCGGTTTTCTCAGAAACCAAAAGATAGTGAGGGGAGGAAGTGGAGGAGGAAGGGAGTGTCAAAGGAGAAAGAAAATCAATCAGGCTGTCTGCTTTCATCGCTGACATTCAAAGAGGATTTGTCATCTCTCAGCTGCTCTCCCTGCACCGTTCTATTAGAAGTATATTTAAATTTAGATTAAATTGTATTCATATATTGCTTCTCCAATCTCTGAGGTGTAGTAGTATTCCACACACAGTGGGTAGGAAGTAAAGAAATTGATGAATATGGGTCTCAAAGGACTGAAAATGAGTTTGAGCTACCAAGATGGACAGGAGTGAAAGGAGGGGGGTTAAGAAAGGTCAAAAGTGTATTTCTACATTTGTCAAACACTTGGATGCACTGGTCAGTTTTGAGGGAATAAAGACAAAAATTGAGCTACATAAAAAGAAGAGTTGCAGAGAAACAGGGAAGAAGAGATTGTTTGGAAAGTCGGTGGCACCAGTTTGCCAGTCAGCTGGATGGCTTCTGAATGACCCGGTTTAATCTAGAATAACTTCTGTCTTTATTTAGAATTGTTTTTTTTTCCACTAAAATAACTTCTTTTTCTCTCTCTCTACACTTTGTTAGCCTCTCCAGTGTTGCAACAGTTCATTTGTGGCATCTCGGTGAGTCGGGTTCACTTGTGAGATGTGTGGTGGGTCAAGGTCGGCTGCCACCAATGGGAGAGTGAGGCAGAGTGAGTAAGGGGAGACATCACCAGTTCATCATAGAGTTTCTGTTGAGCGTCATGAAGAAAACTTGGCTGCTACCTCCTGAGCGCACAGATGCAAAGAATACCTGGATAAAAAAAACATGAAAAGCATGTGTTCTCTGTGAACATTATTTTACAACAGCCAAAAAGCACAATTATTATTAGCAATGATGCAATTGAATTTACTTTTATCAAATAATATGTTAAGTGTACTCGAGACATCACCACCTACAAACTGTGACATATGTATAGGTATGTCCAACCTGGATCTAAAACTCTTTTTCACTAGAAGGGACCACATCCTGACTTAGGCTAGGCTACATTTATCGAAAGATAAGCATATATCCATATAGCCTGAAGAAGGCATTAATGAGGACTGGCAGCAGCTCCTGGGCTGAGCAGATCCACAGTACTAATGAGAAGTGTGGGAAATGAGAAAGGAGAAGGAGATAATAAACTGCCTGGAGTGCAGGGAGGCATATATAAACCATGGGACTGAAAGGGGAGTGAGATATGGTCCCACTCTTGAAATACAGCAGTATTATTCCCAAAATGCTAAAATTACGCGTGGCAGTTCATTCAAACTTTGTTGTTTGGTTATGTTTCGGGTGCACTGTATAATAAACTTAGTTCTTAGAATTCATGTTTTAAAAGCTTTCATATGCAAATGTGGGCTCTGCTCTATCCATACAGAAAAGCACTGCAACCGCAAAACACTCGAGATAGGTCAAAACTAGAGCAAGTAATGTTAGGTAATTTTACAGTATGTGACTAGTGCCACACTAGTCCAAAGCAGTAAGTCAGCATATTACCTTGTCATTCCGCTCACACAGGAATTTTAGTCTCTGGGCTCTCTTGTGCATAAAAACTCCATCCAGGTGACCCGTTTCTACAGAACGGATCTCTATGGCTTTCTCACCCCAGCCCATAATCTGATTAGAATGAATATAGGCTGAAAAAGAGAAAAACATTTAAAAAAAAATGTAAAACAGTGTATAATCAGATTTACATACAGTTCATTTCCTTGTATATATAAAAACTCAACAGACCACAGTGTAGAAAGACTTTATAACTTTATTACTCACATATTTTCTTTTCTTGAAAACTTAACTAGCAAGTTATGCAGTGATGCAATGTTTTACATGTGCTGACCTATTCTTTGTACTTTTTCCACACTGCACAGAAGTAAGAGGTCAGAGCTGACTATTGAGCAGTTCAACTGAAATAAAATATATTTCATGAACAATTCCTCGCCAACATGGCAGTTCTTAAACCTTGCCAGTTGAGCTCACGGGACAGATTTTAATAATCCAGGTAGAACTAGCATTATTGTACTAATGTAACACTACTAGCCACCCCATGATAATACTTTCTACAACACAAGAAAGAAACAGTATTTTTAGAGTCTTTTCTGGAGTTCTCAAACATACAGATGCATGGCAAACACAGCAAGCAACATTAAGTGTCTTATTAGTGTTCTGGGACACCACATACTGTCACAACAGTTTCAATGGGCCTTGACATCAATTCTCCAAGTGGGAAGGAGCATCATGTGGAATATAGGGATGGAACAACTAGCTTGCAAAAATATATATCATCCTTTTGTGTTCAGATGATGGTGGTTAAGAGCTATGTTAAACCGCATAGGTCTACTCAAAACTCAGAACACGTTTGCATTGGTTTACAGTGGACCTGCCTACTATTACAATTTAACGCAAACCATATCAGTGAACTGCTTCACTATAAGAGCTAGTGGTTTCTATTCATGATTCCTCATTTTTGACAGCCTCTTTCATGGTTGTACTAACGAGTTTTAATGTTTTTAGCACAGTTCTGAGAGACCTCATATCGCAACACACACACGCATGCACACACATGTAGGAGCTGAAATGCATATTAATATTTCTTTACTTCATATTTTGCTAATTTAATTTAGATCTTTGATCTGGCTATTTCTCTGTGCTGCTTTAAGGTCTGGACTGAATTACTCTATAATTACATAAATTTTAACAGAAATCTATTTTAATCAAAAGCATTAATAAATCCATATGTAGGTGGGGCTTACCAACAGAGGTAGGCATCTCTCCCCACTGTAGCACCACGTCCTTGGTGATTCGACCATAGGTATTGACATAGACACCCTCGTCCTCGTAACACAGCAGCATCTCCATTCCATCAGTCTTTGGCAGCACCACGATGGCATGGGGTGTCACCTGGCTCTGGATCTAATACAGATAAACACACGCAAGCATTTCAGAGGGTTTAATCAAATCTGTCAACTTTAATCATAATCTACATTAGATTAAAATATTATAGAGCTTTCATCACTAGAATTTAAGCTGTGGACTGGCGTGGGTTTATTTTTCTTTTCTTTTTTTTTTTTTGGGGGGGGAGGGGGGGGGGGGGGGGGTATTGGACTATATTCTATAATCCTCAAACAACCTGCCCAAGTATCTGGAGCCTCAGACCATCAAAGTCTTTGGTTTGCTTGAACCTGTATACTTTCCATTTGTGGTGCCTCAGAATAAGTGTTGTTACTTGTGTCAGCATGCTATTTCATGGTAGTTACCTGAAAGCAGTTTGTGGCAGCCAGATGAACTCTAAGACAACAATTCAGGAGAAAGGCAAGCAGTGAAAAAACTCATCTTACCCCCACAGGAATATGCACATACATTTACAAAGGCACTCAAAACACAAACTAGCTTTCATGTATTAATGAATTCAATTACTGTACACAAGCTATCAAATTGTGGTGGTACTGATCTGTGAAAGTCAAGTGCATACCATCAGGTATGCACTAAACCTGACTGCAATACAGTCAATGGAACCGCTGTTTGACTGTAATACAAATTATTTTCTTGCATGTCAGCTTTTTTATTTTTTAAGTTTAAATTTTGTGTTTTTGTTCTTGTTGGAAGTAAGTACATGTTTCGAGAGCCTTGTGCTGTCTGCTGTGGGTAAGACAAATTTGTTCACCAGTTTCTGGTTATCTAATATCTACACTAGTGAACTGCATATAGGCACATGTAGCTGCTGTGTATCCACTACAGGGTTTTTACTAAAGAACTATTGATCTAATCTAAAAGGTGGATAGCAGGATGTCACCTTCATCTGTTTGGCACACTGGAGGAGGAAGTTGTCAGGGAAGGAGAGAAAAAAGAAGCATGGGTGAAAGGTGGAAACAGCAAAACATGCCAGTGATTAAGAATATTCGGGTATTTATCCCCATGTACAGTATGCATTACTGCACGGTACAACAGCTCAAGAATAACATGTCTCATCTGTGGTTCATCATGTCTACTAAAATATTGCCAAGAAGTTAAGATTTGGGCTGAACTGTCTTTGACCTGGATTTGCATTAAAGCATGAGATTTGCATCCACTATGGAACAAACTAATCTGCATGCAAGAACCAGATTTAATTTTTCACTCAAGCATACAAGAGGAAAATTAGTGACTGTCTCCCAACCTTCAAAGAGTGGAGTGGTTAAAATGAATAAGCTGATTTTTGATAGCAATTCTAAAGTCACATTTGGAAGTAGGTGTTCCTTCTTTATGCTCTGTAATAAAAGCAAGCAGTTTACATGAACAACCTGATTTCTTAACAAAGATAATCCAAGTACTATACACCAAGTGAAGCAAACTACAAAAAATGATAAACTGATGCATATATGTCTTTTATTCCATGACATTCAATCATCCAAGTAAATTGTTTCTCACGAAAGATCAAACAGAACAAAAATGAGTCAACCCTCATGAAACAACGGATGTGTCAGCGTTGGCTCGAGCGGCAATAAGCAGGTAACGGCTGAAAAAACTTATGAGTGAGATGTGGATGGTTACAGAAAGAGTCCCATTAATAAAACATGTTTAGACATATTTAGAAAGTAGTCTTGTACTTACATGTGAGGGAATGTATATGTCGTAAGGGTTGCCTGAGTCCACATCAATGACATGGAAGCCCACGCTGGAGCCATAGATGACCTTTAACCTCTGACCTTCTTCTACCGTCAGGTCAACCAGCTGGGGACGATGCTGTAGGTCTGTAAATGACTGAAAGAGAATGACACATAGTCAAGGGAGGCGTGATCAAAGAAACAGAAATAAAATCATAAAGTCAATCCATGAAACTGTAATTTACAAGGCCAGCAGTCATATATAGTATATATAAACTTCATATAAATTTATACACATGCTGTGCACGCAGTAGACATGCATTCTACTTATGCGTGTGTCCAGTATTTTTTTGAGCACTGATGTCATTTCAGTTTTTACTTCTTTACCTTAAAGGCCATGAACTTGTGGTAGGGTTTTGGAGCCCAGGCATAGATTTCCACGGAATTTTTCAGAGCAATCACCAGGAACTTGATCCTCTCATATTTGACTGCAAACATGACAAAGACACATTTAAGACAACAAGAAATTAGAAGTGGCCTTACATTGGCCCAGTGTATATAATGAACACTCAGTTTTATTTATTTAGTACCAAGGAACTCTTTATTTAGGTTCGTGCTCCCACAGCATTTGCTGGTTGGGATTTCTTAAGAGACTTATGTTGTGCGGTTTATAAATTTCACAACAGGTTAGGTAATACCACTTTAACTACAATGGCCCTTCAAATTAAACTTTATTTGTATTCATACAAACAGACACTTACCAACTTTATAATGCACACAGCCTTCCAGTTCTCCTACGGTAATCCAACCCTGCTTTTTCTCTACTTCTGGGTCGTTATGTAATATTCTGTTCCTCAGCCAGGATAAATAGTAGACACGCAACTTATTCTTTTTCCCTGTGAAGGTAGGGGTAAACAGGAAAATGAAATCGATCAAATTAGTATTAAAATGATAATAATCAAATTTTTTGTAAAACTAAAAATAAATTGATGAAAGATTCAAAAACAAATAACCTCTTGCTGTAAAAATGAGATAAAAAGCTTCTTACGAAACAGATTTTGTCAACATGTCTTTTACTACCTTAATGTCTGTTACAGAAAGTGTAACTTAAGGTACAGGTATGAGTGTGTTGTGCATACTGTATGCATATTAAACCTACCAGATATGGTGACCAACACATTGAGGCCCTCTAGTACATCCATCTGTAGGAAACGCCTTCTGGTGATCAGGTTATAAACTTTTCCCTGTCCACTTCGGTCGAGCAGCATGAGACCATTTTCTGTCCCCACTAGTAGATTCACACCTAAACGTGTACGGATAAGAGTTGGAGTCAGAGAAAAGCAAACAAAAGCACACAAATAGAATATTTTGCTTTCTGTAGTGGGTAAGATAAAGGCTACACCGTCCTACCCCAGAGCGCAGCACAAAGGATCTCGGAGTTAAAGCGTTTCTTGTATTTGCGGATCTCTGGCGTGTCACTGTGGGGTCTGATGTTGGTGGGGTTGACATTTACCACAGAGATCTTCCTGGCTTCATTTAGTCGCGCCTGCTCCTGCCTCAGCAGCTCATTGGCAAACATGGCTGCCAAGACAAAGACGAACAAAGACAGAAGGGAATATGTGATTGGTATTTTGGCATCAATGATGACAGGTAAGAAATGCCTTTTTCCACTAACAGCTCATTTCAAAGACGGAGTTTACTGACTGACATTTAATTAAAACTCTACACCAGGGGTGTCAAACTCAAATACACAGTGGGCCAAAATTCAAAACTGGAACAAAGTCGCGGGCTAACGTTAATATTTATTGAAATATATTTATTCCTCCAGATATAAGAATGAATCTTTTCTTATGGACTCAAACACATTTTGCTGAAAAACTGAATATGGAACAAGCAAAGCTTAATACTAAACTTATATATATATAGATAGATATATAAGCTGTATAATACCAGTAGGCCAGCTCTAATGGTCATTTGGTATGGCTTCGCGGGGCAAATGTAATTAGGCTGCAGGCCAAATTTGGCCCGCGGGCCAGAGTTTGACACCTGTGCTCTACACTATCCCACTACCTGCTGCTGAGTTCTCATTGTCATCACTTGGGGAGGTCTGATAGACCCGTGGATCAACGAATGGAGTAAATGATGCTTTGGACCCACCAACACCAAACTGTAAGACACAAAACAATCAGTAAGTCCAACAATAGTCTACCTAGTGTGACATAAACACACAGGAATCATTGTTAAAGTGAGCAATTTGTGCCCGTATCTCACCTCAGCCATGTCGCTGAGCTCCTGCAGGGCTGTGGTGGGCGTCGCTGACGGGGAGTTGCTCTGTTGCACCAGGTCAGGGAGGTTACCATGGTTACCATGATTTCCAAACCCATTACTCTCACTATGACCTCCTCTCCTCCTCTCCTCTGCCTGTGTGACAAATAAAGACATATAAATATCAAGAGAAGTTAGGAGAACAGAAAGATGAGCACAAAAGAATATATTGCTCTACAGCAATAACAGTTTTGTAAGTGTGTAAGCATGTTTGAGTGTGTGCATGCATATTCGTCACCTCTCTCATTACTAGAGTACTGTCCTTCGAGCTGTTATAGGCATCTCCCAGAGAGTCTTCTGTCAACCCTCCATATGACTCTCCACTACTCTGTACTGCTGGCCTGCAAGAAAAATACAGAGACTTAAATATTTACATTTAAAATTAAACCAACTACTATGCTACTGGCATTGTGCTAATCCCAAACCTACGAACACAAGTATGTCGGAGCAAAAGAGAGGAAACATGAAGGCGAAAACGTACATTATGCGGGGAATATCGCTCACAGCAACAGTTCCATCTGTCTCCCCATCTTCATCGCTGCTCTCTGATTCTTCACTGGAAGACGAGTAGTCTGTCACCTGTGTCAATGAACAAGACGTAAAGAGAAAAATTTACTTTCGAACCACTGAGAAGCAACACTGATAAGAGAAGATTTACGGTTGTATCTGATTCCCTCTAGAAGTCATTTAGACTGCACCAGATATATACGGTTTGGTTTATATTGTGCGATCAGTAAAGAATGTGGGAAAGAGAACACAGATCTTTCATGCTGTTCTGCTAATGTGCAGTTGGTGGCACTATTGCACAAATGCATCATCAATTTTGGCAACAACAGCAAAAATGAAATAGACTGCAAAATAGCAGATATGGATGCAAGTGTGGTAGTGGGGTATGGTTTCTGCTCAGCCGTGTAAAGAGAAGTGGGGCAGAGTGGTGCAGTCAGCAGTGTCAGTGAAGGCTGAAGAAAGTCATTATAGGTCAGTTATTATTATAAGTTGTTTTGCCTAGCAAGATCTTTTTTCCCCTTTTTTAATAGAAACAAATTAAGGATTTTTGTGAAGAACAAATTGCACTGCAAACACAATTGTTAGATCTCATAGATACACATATTCTGTTCTTTTTAATATATATAAAAACATTTTTAACACAAAATAACAGTCACTTTTAAGTTAGGTTGAACCTAAAAAAATGTTAAGCCATTCAAACAACTTGTAACTTTACGATTAACCTGAGATTACTATAAATAAGCAAAAATATATTTAAAGCAATGTTTCTTTTAGGCTGAATCCCATCGGCTAATTACATTTTAAAATTGTATTGTAGCAGTGGTCAGAGATATCTAACATGACAGAGTCTAATTTAAATTTTTACTGTTTAATAACGAACGAGAACTTTGTTTTGCCCGTTATCTCTACATGAAGATTTGTCACTACCATTCTACCTGATTAACGTCACAACATAAACAGGCTTTTAGCTTTGTCTATTTTCCATCCTCAACTTTTTATTTATGTTTGAATTTAGAGAATTTACAGTTGTCATTTTACCTTCACTGGAGGTCTGCTTCCCTCCTCTACCCTTAGTTCTCTGAGTTCCTTAGCTAATGCACTTAAGTCCTGTGAACAAAGGACAAAAGAGGAGAGAAAAAGTGATTTCATTCAGTCTCAGAACCTCAAGACTGAGAGACCAAATCACACACAAAGGGCAAAGGAAACGGAGAGGGTCAAAGATTCAGACAAATAATGACCATCAAGACTAAAGGCCAACTTAATTGTTGTCACATAGCAATCCGAGCCTGTACACAAGAGCCATGGAACAAGAGTGCTGATCTGGCAGTACACTTTTGAAAAATCTTAACAGTTAAATTCTAACTTTCAACATGAGGATTGATCAAAATCAGCACTTTCATTCACTCACAAGCAAGTATGACCCTTGAGAACACAAGTCATAAGAACAGAGAAAGACATATAATCAAGCTTTATAAACTACTGGAGTGCAGAATTACTCCACTCTACCAATCGCCCCCATGCCAACTGGCCCATGGTTCCTCCCCTCCCTCGCCTCCCCATCACCCAAGCCGATAGATCAGACCAAATCATGCAGACAGGGGGAGGATTATTACACACGGTGCGCTTACCAGCTCCTCCTGACCAGTAACCGTGACAATGGAGAAACAGGAAAAGAGATTCAAAGACTGTTCAGGTGCTTTGCAGTACACATATATTCACACACGCCCCCACCCAACACATGCAAACCCACACAGGCACGCATCCAAATATACACTCTCTCAGGTATGTGTGTAGAAGCACACATGCACTGCTATTGCCATTACACCCTGATATGTCAGCGTAAAAAGGAAACATCATCTTCTTGTGAAACCCACTAACTCCATCATGCCAGGGGAAGAAAAGGGCCTCTGAAGATCAAAGGAAAACCAGAATAAAGGAAACGGGAGGGGGGGGCGCAATATTCACTAACCTCATCTATGGCTTTCTTATAGCTCTGAAGAATAGAAGAAGAAAGAGATGGGAAGAGAAAGAAAGATCAAGTGAATAGTAGAAAAAGAGAGGAGGAGGCCTGTAAAAGATTCCCAGAGAGGAGATGCCTGTGACAGAAAGAGGTTCTTTGTGTGTCTGTGTTGTTTGACTCACGGCAGGTCTGCTGGGTCTTGTTGATTCACGTCCCTCCTCCTGCTTGAGCTTTGCTTCTTGATTGGCTCCTAGAGGGGATCCCTCCTGCTTGCTTTGACCTACCAAAACAAAAAATGGTGATTAAAAGAAAATTAGCAGTTTAACTCAAATCTAGATATTAATTTACTGCGAAACTCGTTCATTAGAAATTTTTTTATTTTTCTCCATCTGTATTTATTCCATCTTTAAGACTGTTTGCTGTCAACAGAGTTGAAAAATAAATCCAACTAATATCAAGGTACTTCAACCTTTCTATGTGTTTGTCAGAGGGAAATCCATGCATATCTTAGATATCCCTCTGGCCTGTTGTTTGACACCTCGCTCTGCGCTTCTCTCTATCTCCCTCTCTCATTTCCTCTCTTCAACCTCTCCAGAGGCCCAGAGTAACAGGGCACATCAGACAGGTTGATCGGTGCAGAACTGCAATGTCCTGCTGATAGACTCGAAATCCATGTCAATGTATGTGGAGGTACGCATACACAGTATGTGTGATCCTCTGCCTACACATTGTTTTTTTTCTGGTTTACTTACAAGCATTCACTTGATGTTGATGTTTGCCAGATTAGGTTTTGTATGTGTCTTATGAGCCTGTATTATGTGTTTAAGAGCTTGAGGTTTTATACCTCTCCTCTCAGCTGAACCCCCCTGAGATGAAGGGGACGAGGAAGATGATGAGTTGGAAGAGGTTCTTTGCAACATAGCGTCCAAAGAGAGTTCAGAGCGCCGCAGGTCAGGGTTGCTGAAAAAGGATGAAAGCAGCCCTTTTAAATACGCAGTATCCTCATACAAAAGTTTTTATTTCTGTTTAAACACACTAAGGAATAACACATGGGAAATGTTACAGAAAGTAATTCAAAATCAGTTTGCTACTTTGCCCTTTACCTTGCCCTTATAAGCTGAGAACCTGTCCGAGGACCCAGACCTACTCCTCCATTAGGAGAGTTTTTCCTGACCAAGGCTGGGGAGATGGAAGTGGTCCGTTGGGGTACCTGGACAAACACAGAAACAAGATAAAACTTTCCTTTTTCTCCTGGAAAAGTGTTCAAAACATGTATCCTCGTCTTTCTAAAGTACACTACCGATCCATGGCAAAGAGGGAAATGGTAAAACACCATGATGTACAGTATAGCATGAATTTTGTCAAGCAGCTGGAGAGGCCAACATTCATTTAAAACAGAATTATTAATAAAATTGCAAGTATACTACACTATGCAATATTTAAACACAGAGTTCAAAAAATGCTGAAACAATAAATAAAAAGCATAAACACAGGTTAATAAAAGACACCAAATATTCTTAGCCTTCATTTCTGATTATGAATCTCAACCTTGGGTGGGATGTCCTCCTCTCTCAGCCAAGCGGTTCTGTCCCGATCCCGATCTCGATCCCTGTCACGATCCCGTTCCTCCCTGCCAGTATTGCGCTGTGGAGGTCCCGGGGTGTCAGAAGTGGGGTCTGAGTTCTGACGAGGCATCTCAGGCCTGGGGGAGCCCACACTCACACTCTCACTGAGAGCTGAGTCTTTCTGGTCCTGCAGAGATTGAGAGCCAGACATGGAGCTAGTGTGGGTTTTCACAGGAACCAGGTGAGCCATCTGTGGGGATAAACGCATTGATGAAGTCAGTTAGAGTTTAACAGTGTGAGTGAAATGGACAAAGGATGGTTAAGGGTGAGGTGGACAACAATATGTGAGAGAAGGCACGAAAGGTGAAAGTGCCTCTTTTTGCGCACGCACACACACACACACCTGTGGTTCGTTGGAACGGTGGATGGGTGGGGTGCGGGCAGGCTGCATGCCCCCGCTGCTGAAGGACTCGGAGCGGGGTGGGAGGGAGGGGTCGGAGATGCGGTTGGACACTTTGTGCTGCAGTGCTGGAGAGCTCTGCCTGTTCAGCTTAGATCGCTCCTCCACCTGAGGCAGGTCACATACGACTGTCACTCACAGTGAAGCACACAACACAACCAGTCACCATGTCTGATCCACAATGGGCATCACCCACACACCCATGCACCTCTACAAGCCACTAGACAATCTTAAACATCACTCTTCTCTGCGGTGACAACAACCGCAATGTAGAAGTGTGCGACTGATGGACTGCTGGATATTACATAAGAAATTTACGAGAGCCTCTCTTTATATTGCACATTGTTTTAATGACATGATAGGACTCTGCGTGACTAAGTGAAGTCTTGTTTTTCAAGTTAAAACCAGTCTTAACCGTCTCTTCTATGCAATAATTACACAGGTGAGCCATGCCAGACTTCCAAAGAAGCCCTTATGAGGGTAAACCAGCAGGCCAGCAATAACACAAAGATTTTGTTTTGCACAAAGAATAGGTTTTTTATTCACAAACAGATTGGGCGTCTGACTAATTTATGTCTCAATTAAGTTGTTTGTGGTGTCATTTCTCCATGTTGAGGAGTAAGAGTGTCTGAATGGCTGTAGTGAAAGTTTAAGTATAGCTTCTAATCTGCTTTATCAGATGCCACATTCAAAACAGAATAAAAGAACCACGTAAGCACAACGCAATGTTGAAGTGTTTGTGTAATTCCAGTCCGTTTCCACTGAACTGTGCTCACGTGTGTCAAAGTAAATACATCTGTGTGTGAAAGGGGCAGGAAGCTCCTCTTGCCAGTGTAATCTGATTATCAGATTATCTGCTGTGCAATAAGAGAATGTTCCAAGGGATAGACCCAGCTGCCAAAATCACACTTTTCCACTCTAAACACTCTACCCATCTGTAGTTTCAGGGTTGAGTGATGGCTCAGCGGTTTCTAGTTTCAACAGCCCCAAGGTAAACAAGAGTGCTTTTCTCTTTAAAAGCTTTCTCTAAATCCACAGGAGCTCACATAATCTAGCAGGATTATTTCAGATTATGACCTGGTTCAAAACAACTATGCGATACCGAGCCATTCCTCAAATCTGTGTTAGGTGCCTGCTACAAGGTCAACTACAACGTTGCAACTTTGACATCTACAGCATCAAACAGCTTTTGTTAGTTCCTTGAATGAAATGCAACTACGGATGATGGAATCAGATTTAGACAAACAGTCTGCAAATAACTGAAAGAAAAACATTCAGTGGTTTAGGCGAAGTACTGCTGAGATCGAAGTTTGATCTGTGGAGTGTAATCAAGGTTAGTATATTGACTAAACAACAAGAAAAGAGAGATTAGAAAAAGATGAAGAAAAACCTTTTGGGTAGTGCATATTTCATTTTTTTGTGTTTGTCATAAGTTTACCACCCAAAAACTCTTTCTATTACAGAGAGAAGAGAATATTGGAGGTTAGCTGTCGGCAATGTTGCATCGACATACAGAAAAAAATACTGTATGAGATGAGGAAGAAGAATAGGTCGCCAGAAAGGCATCTCAGGTTTATTAAAAGGATCCCACCACCACTTGGCCAGCACCCATCACCAGGCTAGGATATGATTTACTGGTTGACTGACCTAACTGGAAGATGAGATGGGTGGGTTTTCCCTGATGCCATTAAATCCGAGATATCTAGAAGTAGGCTCATCACGGTGCACTCTGGGAAACTGGGTGGCAGGGGCATTGAGGGGGCAGGCAGGGGGGAATGAGTGGTCTAGCTAACTAGGCTACTGTATCTACAAAGTGGTATTAAACTATAACTGAACACAGGCACCTCTCCTCTTGATCTCAAGCCCATAAATAATACGAGCTATATAAAATGAGTAATTAAATGTGTTACTAACAGTAAGAAAAATATATATATAAGCTTTATAGGGACAAAAGTGGAAATGTACCTTTTACTGTCTATATGCTTGAGTATGAACATTCTGCATGTATCCAATTGTACCTCTGTCTTTGTGGGAAATTTGGTACTTTTGACTGTTATGTCAAGCAGTGTTTTAGAAATTTATCAAGGTCATATCTGAGCCATAGAAGTAATACAAAAACTTGATATCCTCCTGTAGTTAAAATGAGTAGAGTGGAGCATTTATGTAATCACAAATATAGAAGTACAAGTGTGTGTGTGTGTGTGTGTGTGTGTGTGTGTGTGTGTGTGTGTGTGTGTGTGTGTGTGTGTGTGTGTGTGTGGTCTTATATACATGTGCTGGAGCAGAGTCTAGCACTCTGTTGCTCCAACAGACCTGTCGATCTGGGATTGGGATCCAAAGGGAGAGCCTTGTGGAGAGCAGTGAGGTGAACTGTTAGGAAATGACGTTTGGTTAGGCAAGACTAAGGTGGGGTAATAAGGAGATTCTGTGTTGAACCCAGGGCTCTCAGGAGAGAATGGAGGAGAGAATAAACTGCTGGATGGCGATACTGGGGATGTGGACGGCGACACTGAGGATGTGGGGGATTGTGTGCGGAAAATTTGAGAAGAGTTGCGAGGAGAAAGGCACAACCAAGGGGGTGGAGAGTTTGAACTCATTGAAATAATATTATTCATGCTTCTTTTTAGTAACCCTGCAGGGGCAGAAGCACTAAGATCACACATAGAGGAACTACCTCTAATTGCATGTTGCCTCCATGTCTCAGAGTTCATGCCCCTATCGGAAAGAGGGAAAAATAAGTGATTGTTATCAGGGACTTGGAGAAGATTGCTACTGCTGGGAGCAGGTGAGTAGGAGTTCCTGTGTTTAGATAGGGCAGAACAGAGAGCATTTGCAGGGAAGGACTGAAAGAGTAGGTCAGTTTGGTCAACTGCCTTTGAGTCCAAGTGCATCGTAAGGCTGTCATGGCTCACACTTTGCCTCAACGATTTGTGCCATCCTCCCGGATTATAAAGCTCTATGTCTACATCTATTCTATTGCAGGGTGAGTGTGACCTGCCACGTCGATGGGCACTAACCATTAAGGACACGGGTTTGGAAGGCGTGGGATTCTGGATCTGTCCTGGAGATATCGGATGAGGTCGAGCCTTAAGCTGTGACTCTTGAGACATTAGCTCCTTAATGGTTGGCTGACTTGTGACAGATAGACATCTATCCCTATGCTTCCCATTTTGACTGCTAGGCTCTGGTAGATAACACGAGCTTTGTTTGGGGCTCTTGACAGGACCTTTATTGGGCCCTTGGGCAGCAGACTTACTGTGCTCTGGGACATACCCTGGGCTACGCCCCCTTCGATTGTGTTTCTGAGCTCTAAGTTCTTTGACCTGCTGGCTTATCTCCAGCTTCAACTCTGGATCTAGGGGTTCACCAGGGTCTACTGAAATACATATATGGGGAAGCTGGCTGGAGAGAAGCTGGGGAGAATGAGACAGAGTACGCTTAGGGGCCTGAGGTCTAGATTGGCCGTGAGAGCTAGAAGTTTGAGGCTGGTTGAATGACTGATGATGTCGAAGGCGGGAACGAGGTGGGTTACCATGAGCATGCTGCTGCTTCGGGACCTAGGGGTCACAGTCAGAGGACATTAAGCAACACAGACACACACAAAGCACACTTCACAGCGTAATTATTAAAGAAACAGAATTCATTTTAAAAGGGTGTTTCAATTCAAAAAGCAAAGTTTCTCCACTACTCTCCTCACAAAGTTCCTGCTTCTAGTACAACCTGCTAAATAAGATAACCACAATGCAAGAAGGCAAATGGTTGAGGTTCACTTTAAATACATTATCGACATCAGCATAAAAACATTTAGTACACAGACCTGGTGCTCAGAACCTTTCTTCATGGAAGACAAGCAAGTTCAAAAGACCATGCATATCTTTGCATGTCATGTATATTACCTCTTTAGCCCAGGCAGGCTTGTCGTTAGGATTAACGACATCCTTATAGTGGTAAAGCGGTTTCTTCTCTGCTTGTCTTCCCTCCTGCTGCTGCTGCTGCTGTTGTTGCTGCTGCTGCTGCTGTAAAGACACCAGGTAGGCTCTCTCCTGCTGGAGCTGCCTCTGTAGCCGCTCTGCCTGCCGCTGCTCCTCAATCTGCTTGCGCTTGTACTCCTGAAGAAAGAAAGGTAGAGGGTGAATGGCAAGAAGGAAAGAGATGAGAAACAAAAAAGGAAAATATTTTATACGGGAGCAAAGACATAAAGACAAATTAGCACAAGGGAAAACGGCTGAGGCAGATGAGGTACCAGTAGATATCGACACAAAATTTAGGTCAATAGGTATTACGCAACTTTCAGTGCATCTATAAACTCAGGTAGAAAAACAGCGGATGCGTATTCTAATGATCATTATCCCTCCCTACATGTGCAGAATTTAAGGGTTCAGAATGGCTTGAATAATTTTCAAAATGGGAGGAAAGTCCATACACATTATTTCTCTTTTGATTGTATTTGAAAATACTTTTTGTGTGACACAGTCTTCCACATAGTGTCAGATTTGAGTCATGCATTCACATAACAGACCTGACAAACATACAAAATGACCATTGGATTAACCCAATATGGAACACAAACAGACTTTCTACATATAGCTCTGGCAAAAAACCAAACAAAATCTGCAGGAAAAACAGGGAAGAGGAATGTAAATATTGGAGCGATGGGCACAAGAATAATGACATAGCACAGCACTGGATTTTGGCACTAGGGTCATTTTTGTGGCCTTTGGATCTCAAAAGGTTTCCTTTCAAACTTGGCAGTCTTCAATTTTTAGCTCTAAAGTGCATGAGTGATGCAGTTTACAAATACTAAAAGGAAATACTCTTAAAAAAGAGCAGGGCACTGAGGAAAACAACAGTGTCCTACATTTTCTTTGCATGACATAACAGGGCAGTCAAAACAGAAGTCTTTTTTGTCTGTAAAATCCTTTGAGATCCAGCCAACTAAATGATACTGCACATGCGTTCAGTGATCCGAATCAATTTCAGAGGAAAATGTTTTTGCTCAAATCCGTAGCTAATGGGCCAAAGAATATATATTCCATTCAGGTGCATGCAGTGGGGACAGGGATCACACAGCACAGTTGGGGAGCAGTTGTAGCACGTGGGAGGGCTGTGGTTACCAGCAGTAATGCCTGTTCCTGCAGTAGCTGCTGCTGGAGAATCTCTAACTGCCTCTGTTCCTCTTCCAGCTGTCTACGGATATACTCCTGAGCAGCACGACGGCACAAGGAGATAGAAATAGATTGAGAGAAAAATCTGGAGATCTGAACATTTATATACAGGCAGAGAAGAAAGCTAAAGACAGAAAGGGGGGAACAGAATAGAATAGAGAATATAATCTCCTGTGGTTATTTTCAATAAGGAGAGAAGATAATAATAAAAGATATTATATCCTCAAACAATTTTAATGTGTTACAAAGGGAAAATGAGAAAAAAAAGAGTTTGAAGTTATCTTTTCAAAAGACTTGAGAAGGTTCACAGAGAGGATAAGAGAAAAAGATGTTAAAAGAGAGAAAGAGACAAGTAAGTGGAAAGATACAGAACAATCAAAATGCATGCATCTATAAAAAACTCTAAAAGTGTCCATCCCTATAACGCTGCAAAAATTTCTATGCTGAAAATTCCGCAACAGCTTTCTTTGCATTCTAAAAAAAGGTGCTAAGTAATATCTCATGGGAGGGGCTCTACAATTTTGTTATGTTATATTTATATTTTTGCCACACAATTCTCATTGATTATAATAAAATAAAGTCCTGCAACAATGAAAGGAAAATAACAAGTGGGGAAAAGAAGTATGGATCAGTAAAATAAACACACTGAAGCTGTGGATTTAGAGTTTCCACCAAGGTTTTTGACACCTCTATCCAATGTAACTTTTAGTGCTTTTATGTTCTATACTTTTACTTTTTGAGTTTTTATATCAAAACAATGGTATGAGGCTGATGAAGCTAGAAAAAAATAAATATTAATTTTGACATAACAAATACTGAAGAAAAACAAATCACTGAGGGACAAGCTGTGGATTTAGAGAAAGAAACTCCAGGGATGAGTTTCCACCAAGGCTTTAAGCAACCTCTGTGTAATGTAACAGTGCTTTTAGTTCAGCACTTTTAATTTTGATTTATGACTCAAACATTGAGCTTCTATATATAATTATATAATTTTATATTAGCAAGTAATGAAGCCAGATTAAAAATAAAGATTAATTTAAAACAGCATTACAAATGTACAAATAAAGAAAGAAATGTCCTTTCCTGTTATGTAACTGTATTATACCAATGTGTAATTAGTTTGAGGAATTCTAGGCTAACTCCCAACATCGTGGTTCACATATCTGTTGCATTATATTGTCGCACGACAAATACAAGTTTTGCAGTACAAGTATGGACCTGTTCTCTTTCTGCATGCCTCCTCTCCTCTTCTCTACGGAGCTGCTCCATTTCCTCATAACGTCTTCTCTGTTCCCTCTCTTGCTGTTTCCTCAGCTCACGCTCACGCTGCTGTTGCTGTTGTCAGGAAAGCAGGAACGCACAAAGATTAGGGATCATCACAGTGAACACAAATCAGGAAATCATGTTTGTTTGGCACGCTTTTTTTGGGTACGTGTTACAACTTCTAGGATAATAACACAGGAAATGAGTATACAAACATATGCGGGCTAAAATTCTAACTAATGTGTGTATTTGGTCACGCGTACAAAGACACAGACACCATTGAAGTGGTGGGTTCATGTAAGTTAAGTCTAGTCATGGTGCTTAGAGGTGCATTGGAAGGCAAATCCTTGGGGAAACCCACAGAGAGCATACAGATTATGGGCTAAGGATTTCCTTCTGTAAGCCTGCTCTCTGGAACTAAGAAAGGGACATTGGGGAACAAGCTCTGACTGTGTCTGTGTGTAAGTGTGTGTATAAATGTCATTCTTTCTCTACCAAAATTGTGTTTTGCAAATTTAAATATGTGGAACTAAATATTCTTTCCTATAGATAATAAACTATTTGACAGAGGACACAAACATTATTGAAAATGGTTCAATTAGAAAAGCTATTTACATAGAAGTGATGTTAATTTGTGGTGACTGTTAATTTAGAAAAAATTACCTGAATTTGTCAGATGTATTGCTAATAAGTAAACTAGGTTATTGATGGTAACATGCTTACATATTTTCTGTAGATAAATGTAATTCAGCTGAGGTGGGGCCCAAAGGTTGTAATTAAACCAACTACTCTATTTGCACCACTTACACATAGTTCTATATTCACATTTGATTTAATGAATAGCATTTTTGCCATTTTTGTGTACTCATTCAGTTTGTAGCATAACTTCAAAATTTCAATATTTGCATGCATGCCCCACCAATGCATTCAGTAAAACCGCTCCAAGTGGCACACCCAGAGCCATACTATTTAAACCTGTCACGGCTGATTTCATAAAGCTTGCTCCCAGTGTTGGGAAGAAATATTGTCTTATTATGGTTGAGACATTATATCTGGGTGGAGGCCTTCGCAACATGAAACAAAGATGTCATAGCAAAAGCACTGTTGATAGAGGTCGTTCCCAGATGGGTAACTCCCACAAAAGTTGATAATTGTTCACAATTTGTAAGTATAGCTGTCAAACAGCTAGGCTTGGACTTAACACATCATTGTTCTTTCATCCAGCTAGTGGAGGAGCCATGAAACAAGAGAAGCGTCCATTGAAATAGAAGCCATTAAATATTACGAAGAGACTGGCCTTCAATCATTTTCAGTCCCTGTGAAATCCTGTTTTGGAAAACTTCAGTGATGGTGATGGGTATTGATAGGCATTGATTATTACCATTTATATGCAAATATCCAAACAAGTTTTTGCATTCCGTTTTAGACATTAACTGTGTAATTAAACTGGACACTGACTGTGTAATTAAACTGGACACTGACTAACAGTGTCTGATTAACAGATGTTGCAAAACAAGAACAATTAAAAGCTGACATTCCTTAGACTTTCCAATGAATTTTGGATCGTTTTTTTTTTTTCTTCTTCTTCTTCTTCTTTTTTTGTTGGTTTATGACCTACTATATTTTGTAGTTTAAAATTTTTATGCATGTGTATCTTTGTAGCTTTTGTTGTTTGAAAAGCTACAGTATACTTTTAAAGCTTTGCCTTCACTTCGTTCTCTCTTACTTCTTCCAGTCGCCTCCTCTGCTCCTTTTGCTCTTCGATGCGTTTCTGTCTCTCAGCCAACAGTAAGCGCTTGTGCTCCTCATTCTGCTGTTGCTCCAGCTGTTGCCGCCGTTGGGCCTCTGAACGCTCCTTATTGGCGAGCTGTAGGCGCAGGAAGTCTCGCCTCAGGGTTGACTCCCCGGGGATGTTGATGATGGAGCTGGAAAGGTGGACAGTGAAAAAGCAATAGTTAAAAAGACTAAGTCTATGTTGGGTGAAGTTGGGCAGAACATGTTAATGTTCATATCTGCGCATTTGTAAAAACACTGACCTTGGTTCACAACTGTCTCTGTCTTCATCCTCCTCTTCACTGCCACTATACTCATATTCTGTTTCATCTGGTGGGCAGGGAGATAGAGAGAGGCAAGTAAAAATGAATAAAAAAGAAGCAGCAAAGAGTAAAAACAATAAAACCTTAGTAAGGTAATAAGCAGCACAGAGCAAAGGCACTTCACGTTCTGAATTTTTCACTTTAACTACCTCTGTTCGTAACAAATTGCTCACGTTTTTGCCATTCCCAGATCATTGTCACTTCAAGGCACATTCTCTTAGCCACTGAATAAGAGTATAAATTGTCATTTTACTGTGTGCGGTGGGGTGGAGAACATTAGCTCAGAGCTCCTTCAGTCAAAAAGGGCCTTAAAAAACAGCAGTCATATAAAAGGCCCAGCTCTTCCTCAGACGTATGCACATGGACTGGTCCTCTGAATGTGACAAAGTGACAGCTGGAGAAGTCACAGCCTCTACAATGGCAAGATATTTCGATACATCATCCCGACGTCCGCTCTGCAGTGTGTTGTTTCCTGAAGCGGTTAATGTCGTTCTTTCTGGTGCAGTACTTTATACGAGTGCCAGTCTATCACTCCGACACTCACCAGTGTGTGTTTGTGTCATAATGGAGTTTAATGGAAGTCTGTCACTTTTATTTTCTGCCTTGTTGAAAACCATGAAATCAACGGCATAAGTGAGAATTTGTGCATTTGTCTGAAAGTGTTTAACAGCTCATCCTTAAAGTGAAACATTATTCATAATGTGACTGCGTATCTCTGAGAAAGTATCTCAGTCATACACTAAATCTGTGTGCTTGCTGTTTTTCAGCTGGAAAGATTTAATATGCTTAAATCTTGCTGTTACTGGTCTATATTAGTGGCGGTGTTCATTGTGCTGCAGTCAAATGAGCCTGATTTCTTTTTACTTGCTAGGCATAATAGACATGTAATAAGTCCATGTGAACGCACTATACTGCTGCTTCACATTTCACTTACAACAACTTTGGTCAAAGAAAGATTGCTATTTCCATCTCTAGTAGTTTATTTTTGATACTAATAACTTGAAGCCACCCCACCCTTCCCACATATATGGAAACCAGTAGTGAGACTCGCTTAAGCAGGGCTGTCAGTTTCAACCAACATGTGGTTCACTGCATTTATTAAAATGTAGAATCAGAGGGAGGCCAGGCTGAAAAGCAGCTTGTAGTGGCAAACATGACTGTATCCAGGCTAAAACAAGTTAAATAGTGTGTTATTTAAAAGATTTGCCAATAGGATGATAGGATGTATCAACTAAGCTATCAGTGTATGTGTGCTGGCACTGACTGTTGTCATCAGCTAAGGAACCAAGATGGCGGGTTAAGTCTGATGTTTAGTTACGCCTGAAGTAATGCTACGCTCAATTAAAAATAAAGCAAGATAACCAAATGTTTATTGATCTTAACTACTTGTGCCGAAATATATTTGGAGCATGTGCCAAGAATTACACTTTGAAAATACTAGAAAGCACAGGTGTGTCCAAATGAATAGAAACTACAGCTTGGAGGGATGAGCCACAGTGTGGCATAATTCAGAGAAAACATTTTAATATCCTAGAATGTCACTCCAATTAGTGTAAGCATAACTTTCACTTTGTTGTCTGCATGCAGAATCCAAACATGCACACATCTACAACACAGTTTGTCGCTCACCCCTCTCTCCTCTCTTCTTCTTGGTGCGGTCGATGTGATCCTTCAGCTGGATGCGAATTTGCCTCTCATTGGGCAGGTCCTTGATGAATGGGTGTTTGAGGAGCTGCTCTGTGCTGGGTCTCTGGCTGTGGCTCTTTACTAGACAGCTCTCTATGAATGACTGGAACTTCTTTGACCTGAACACACGTACACACACGTCTCAGCAAAAATGAAAAAAAAAATAACTTTCGCTGTTTCTCTGCTACTGGCACTACTGCTCTGAAGTATCTGCAAACATGAACTGCAATTATGTGAGACACACTCACCACTTCTTTGACTTTAGTCTGGGGGCAGGGTTGCGTGGAATGAGGAAGAGGGCTCTCATTGGATGCATATCACAGAGTGCTAAAGGTTCAAAATAAGAGAGATGCAAATGCTTTTAGGTATTTGTATTAAACATTATCATGGCATAAAGTCAGAGCCAGCATGCTAATAATCTCTCAACTATATCAAAACAAAATTAGGTCCTTTCTGCAGATTGTGATCAGTTATAAACTGTAGCTTGAAAATAAATTATTTTACTGAACCAAAATTAACTGAAGGGTGGATACAAGGCCTATCACCTTAATGATGACAACTGTGTTCAAATACCTCAAAGAGGAAAATAACGCATAACAGACTAAACTCTGGGCAGCTGCCCAACAATGTGACACATCATTTTATATCCACTCCTTTGCCTTCGTTAAAATTTTGACTTAAAATGGGTTGGAATATCCTGGACTGAATAATGATCTGACTCCTGATTACAGTGATCTACTGTGGAAGCACTAAGAAATGATGTGTAACAGAGACATAGGTTATTCTTTGGGTACGTACGTGGTGCTCCTTCAGCCATCTCTATTGCTGTGATTCCCAGTGACCATAAATCACTCTGCAAAAGAAACACAAATAGCACAAGTCATCAAAATCCTTAGTGGGTTTATGAATCTTTAGAGGAAAGGAGATTGAAAAATCACCTTGAAGTCATATGTGGCCTCAGGGTTCTCGTCACAGGCAATAACCTCTGGTGCCATCCAATATGGTGTCCCAATAAATGTGTTTCTCCTTCCTACTGTTCTGTCCAACTGGGCTGAAACCCCAAAGTCCACTAGAAAGTCATGACACAAATACACACACAGACAAAACCAGTGAGCTTTACTAAATTCCATGAGAGAGAACATACCCTACAATAGCTAGCCCAGTTTACAAATGCACACATACAGATCCTATCTTGGTTTTAATAAGAGAGAGAGCAAGTCATGTCTTCAGCAGGTTGCATCATGGACAGTGGCAGAGCTACAAACGGTTTTGTAGTTTGGCATCCAGCATAAAAGAAGCAGGAAAGCCACACACACACACACATATACATCTGAACCATCTGAAACTTTATACTCCCTACTGCCCTCCCAATCCTGAAGCAGTTTTGTGAAGTGGAGTTAAATGACAGACTGACCTAGCTTGACCTCTGCATTCTCAGTCAGCAGGACGTTCTGTCCCTTGATGTCTCTGTGGATGACCTTGTGCTGATGAAGATGAGTCAGACCCTGCAGACAATGACAGAGACACAAAGTGAAGGAAAGCTCAATTATTACTTATGCATTAATGCATAATTGATCCAAATTGTGACAATTATTACATAAAACACTCATTTCCAAAAGGAAGTATCCTTGAGCAAGACTATCAGCTCTTGGGTTAGAGCTGTGGAACTAAACGTGATCTGTACTTTTAAAAAGTTGCATTGTTGCATTGATTTGAAATCAAGCTGTAAGATGGAGAAATTGGTAGAAACTGCGGGAAAAAATGTTAAAAGCACTGAGGGATGAAAGAAGGAGAAATAGAAAAAAAAATGTGACGGGGCAGAGGCAGCAGAAAGAGCGAAAACAGAAAACACAACATGAGGCGAGAAATGAGGGTTGGAAAAAAAAAAAGAAAGAAAAAAAGTGAATAAAAAGAAATCATTGTTCAGAGCAGCACTGTGCTTAACTGACAAGATGCAGTGATACTGCTGTTTTCTGTTGGAGACATCAGCCCTCGGCAGCTAAAACGTACCATAACAGATAGCAGAGATAAGATGTGGTAGAATGGGTACAATTTCCCAAGAAGAACAGTTCATAACAGAGACATCATAGAAACCAATCAGCGTCTGATTGCTCTCAAAGAACAGGCTGGGCATCGATAATTTAACACACAGTCATTTAAAAGAAGTATAAAGGTTTTGAACCAAGGATTGTCGCATATAACTATCCCCGTGCGTACTTTATGAGTTTAAGACAATGTGGGTTTTTTTTCAGTTAGGATTGATGCGGTTTTCAATGACTGTCAGCAGGCTCACGTTGCTCTTGCATCAGTCTTTGAGAACAAAGAAAACAAACAAAATCAGAGAATCCAGAAGAAAAAAAATTTTCATTTCTCTGAAAGAGAAAGCTGCCAACAAGGTTACTTACCCTGAGAATCTCTCTGCAGATGTAAGCAGTCCATTCCTCTTTCAGAGAGTTGCCCTTGGTGTTCTTGATCAAGTCTGTCACTGAGCCAGCTCCACAGAACTCCATGACCAGCTACATGCACACATGCACACATATGCAGATACAAGGTCAATTACTGACTGGAAGCAAGCGACCTTGTCTTTATCTTTTCTAACCCAGTAACTCTCATAAAGCAACCTCCAATACCAATTGTTTACTTATGAATGTAATCTTTTCTTCTGTATTCTGCTTAACTGACCAATAACACTTTTCTTTTTTCCTTATTATCAAAGTACGAGAGAGCCAATATTATACAGTCAGGTCATTAATAAATATGCATCAATAGTTCCAAGCCTGTTGGGAGGAAACTGTAGCAAAGCCAAGTAATTCTGTGCATGTGGAGATTAAGGAATTACATTTTTGGCTGGAAAGCAAGAAAACCTTGGTGACACTCTCTTTGATGTGTTCATATAACATTTATAGTCCAGTACTAACACATGTGCATACAATCAAAGAGCCATGTCCCACTTTACCAGCTCTAGTAATATACAGAGCAGTACACATGTAGCTTACACACACTGACAAAAACAGCCAACAGTGTTGCAGACTTTCTGTCTCTGTCACTCCTTACAAACACACACCCCACACAGACTGCAGAAACTACAGGCATAAACTGACTCGATGGGGTCATGAGATCACATGAATGAATCAAGTCCATCTCTTGACCCAAACACAATGTGTCTATTCTCTCCTCTTTACATCTGTGGAGAGTAGCAGGCAAAAGTTCAGTTGGTCAGTTCTGGCTGCGCTTCAAGCCTCATTGTCGTCATCATCATCATCATGCTGGACTGACAACAGAACTCCTCTCTTCATGGCTGTCCCCATGTATTCAGACACACAAAGGAACACACTCAGGAATGCACGAGGATGACACATGTGAAAGCCCACTAAGATACTGTTATGATCACTAACATACTCGAGGAAAAACGGGCTGATGTTGAGTCAGGGAGAATTATGCAGGCAATACATTTGGCTGCTTTGTGTATCTACATATGTTTGTGTGTGTCTGCTCCAACTGTTGTGTGATGAATGCTGAGGGATCAGAGATGAGAGAGCTCCCTTAGATGGCGTTAACAGATGATTTATCGCAGCAGCAGCCAGCCAGCCTCACATTGATTTAGCTACTTATAGCTTATAGCTTTCACTGATACATTAAGTATATATACCATATATGCATTTCCAATTCACACAAACCCACGTTCACTGCACGCATGAGTGCATGCATTCATATAGCAGAAAAGCAAGAAATGGAACGCAACTTTTTCCAGTCCTGTCATCCTCTCCTCCTGTGATGCACACTTGAATGACCATCCAAACACACAGAAAAAACAAAACAATGCACAAACACACTCAAATAATGCCGTACCCATAGCTGGTCATCTATGCCAGGGGGATTTTTCTTGATGAAAGCTCCGTAGTAGGTAGCGATGTTCCGATGGTGACTGTACTTCTTCAGCATGTTAATTTCTGCCTTAATCTCCTCTTCCTCATCCTTTTACCACACAGAAAAATTAAAAGCAATTAGACCACAGTCTCCATTTGCGACCCATCAAATAGTTCAATGTGATATGGACAGAGAGTGAAGCTGCTGATGGATTTTCATTTTGAATCCATTAAAAGTCTGAAAAGTGTTGTTGCAAAGCACACAGCTGGGCCCTAAATTATCCACAATGACAGCATTAACTTTTAATTACTTTCATTTCAGGGAGCTACTGCCACAAAGCCTGTTGTTTATAAGAATGTGTCACTTATTTGCTTGCTTATTATTTACAATGTCAGAAAATTGTGCCTTGATTAATTCCATTTAGTGCTCACTGGTGAAAAAGCAAAGACATTTGTTTCACTAAGCGGATTTTTTTCTACAACAGCAGATCATTAAGTTATCAATTTGGTTTTTGCTTCCATTTAATTGTCATTAGTAATTAACACGGTCATTCATTTATTGCCACAGATTTACACATATGCAGCCATTCATATAGTTTTATTCATGTCTTCATGCTTTATTTTTAACATCTGTTCTTTTCCCCTTTTTACTCTTTCGTTCATCCTTCATATAACTTGCACCCTTTTTCCTTAATCATTCATTCAGGCTTTTATTGACTGATTCATTCATTTATCACTTCCATTGTTGCTTAATTCCTGCAGTGCTTTATTGTTTTGCTGGCAGCTAAGTGCTGACAGGGAGGCTCTCTAAATATAGCTGAGATTCCCTCCTGCTTTACAGACACGCCTGAGACCACACTGCTGTCCTAATACTTCCAGCTAATATTACCATGGCAATAGGCCTGTCCTCATTTCCTCTCTGCCACATCAGACAAACACACGTGCACGTACACACACACACACTAGCACTGACTCATCGCTCATAATTAGATGACATGCCCAACACTGGTATAATCACTTGAGATGATATTCTGTGTGTGGGTACGTGTGAGTGTGTGAGCAAATGCCAAAGTGCATGTATGTGTGTCTTACCCCTGTGACATCCATGACCTTGATTGCTGCCAACTGCCCCGTCTTAACATGGCAGCCCTGGTGGAAGAAGCAAAGGAAGTAAGTACAAGAAAAAAGGCAGAAACGTGAATGTTCATTTAATGCAACTTTTTCCAAGAACGCAGCACATTAGCACATTTGCTTCCTCATTTGCTTTCCGTCATCACACTGAACTTAAAACATTTAGATTAAACAAGAAATAACATTGTTTAAAGGAAAATCTGTAATTTCTGTAAAGATACAATCCGCGCGTTATCTTGATGAAATCTGTGACAAACAATTCCATATAATAGGAAGGAATTTGCTCATTATAATTTGCAGGTCTAGCATATTTATTATCTTTTAACAGTGGAGTCTGGGAAGTTGAAGCGACAGAAATGGAAAGACACATGAGTGATGCTCATAAATCATCCTTGCTGTCACTCTAGCCATGGGAATTGCAAATAATGGTCAACAACACGAATCTGTTTCTGAGAGAAATAAAGACTACCAATCAGCAGACCTTGAATGTTGCCGAATATCAAGGCTAGGCAGATGCCTGGGGGAGCTACGAGGCAAGAAAACAGGAGATTGGAAGCTGAGGGGCAAATGAAAGGCCCAAGTGGTTTGTTTGCAACAGAGCATCTGTGGCTGTGATTAACTAATGAAGCTAACAGGGCTAAAGATGCTAAAACCACTGAGGGCTATTACTTTCACCTATCTTAACTCAGCTGATTAGAATGTTATTGTCTGCCCAAATGCCTAGCAGCGCTAGCCCAAACACACACACACACACACATACACACACACAAAACAAGGGCAGGACTGTTCTGCTGGTAGAATTGTTATAAACCAGATGGCATTCAGGGCCTGGCTCTAAAGCACCTCCTGAGGGCTTTAATTGAAGGGTCATTCTGATAAAAAGCTGTAGCAAATACACAGGCTAGCAATGCTTTGGTAAGAGTAGTGCCAAATTATAGCTTAAAGTTGGTTCTTGCATTGCTTTGCAGTTCATTTGCAGGAGTGATTTTACAGTCTCTGCACCCTGTTATTGGTCATTAGTCACTCTCACTGCTTCACATTGTATTTTCGTGTTGTTTTAGCAGATCAGTTGCATCCACTGGCTCGCCAAAACTCACTTTACCTGATTAAAATCTTGAGAGCTTTCACTGTTTGAATGAGATTTGGATGTTATTCAACAGTGAAATAATGTTGATGGTCAACAAAAGGCGTATAAATAAAGTTGTGTTACTCAATAGGTCGACTGATGTTTAGGTGGATTCCAAATAAACTTCTGCTGA
Source organism: Perissodus microlepis (assembly GCF_051167445.1). Classification (NCBI taxonomy): domain Eukaryota; kingdom Metazoa; phylum Chordata; class Actinopteri; order Cichliformes; family Cichlidae; genus Perissodus; species Perissodus microlepis. The sequence continues at coordinate 17,835,418 of NC_140479.1, read as the reverse complement.
AGATCTAAGGATGAAAGTATGATATCAGTGTTATATAATATAACATATAATCATTCACAGATCATTTCTGTCACCACTTCAAAGGGCACCGCAGTATGTTTCCATTTGAGAAAGCGATATTAAGAGCTATATGTGGCAACAAAACGCTGGTACATTTTATGGGATCCCACAAGATGACAGCCAATATTGTTAACATTATTATATGCTATCAGCTGAGGTCCTTGAACGAGGGAATATTAATTCCAGGAGTTGAATTTTTTATTACACAACTATTCTGGGACTGGAAAAAACTCTTTTAAACTTGCTGATTTATTGCTGAAAAGAAAGTTGGGATTTGAATATGATAATTCATTGTGTCACAATTCAGCACCACACAATGCAAACTAAGCACCACTGGATGGTTGAACACTGTGATCGGCCTCTTTTTCTCGCTTTCACACACACACACACACACACTCATATATAAATATGCAGTTCAGATTCTGTGAGAGTAGAAGAGCTGGAAAGATTGACCAGGGATTTCTCATTAGGATCAGACTGCCCCAATTCCACAAGCACAAGGACTGGCTTTGTTGAAGACCAACAAAGGAATTACAGCCACTTACAAACCAGAAACCCTCTCTCACGCGCTCACACACATACACTTCGACACACACAGAAAGCATAATAAGAGCTCCCTTTTTTCTACTACTCACACTGACAGAAAAACTCTTGCAAACACCCACACATGTGCACACAAAGACAAGGTGAGTGCGGGAAAGAGAATGATTGAGGGAGTTACGAAGTGGCTGAGAGGGCAAGAGAGAGAACGTGTCAAATACATAGTGGACATGGATATCATCAGAGCTGGATAAAGATTCATTACTCCGAGCCACCTTGACAGCCTCCCTCCCTCCACTTCTCCTTTTTCCTGCAGCAGTAATGCCATCCAGCCTTATTAAATGACCTAGTGTGAAAGGAGCAACAGAAAAGAATTAGCATGGCCTGTTCATCTTCATCTCCTGCTCTGTCTTTGTCCTCTCCCGTTCATTTATTTGCCAATTCAGAAATAGGCTGGGGCTGGGCTATAATAGTATTACCAAATTAGGTAACATGACGATGTGTGAATAACATTATCTAAAGAATAAGGAAAAACAAAGGTAAAATAAAACCATTAGTTAATTGGCTGTTTCATCAACAACATGCCAGGCATATAAATAGTTGCCGATTCCTTTTTCTGTTTTATATAATTTGGGTTTTGAACTGCTAGTTGCACCACACGTGCAATTAAAGTATCTTAAGTTCTGGGAACTTCCGAGAGAGACGGGTTAAAGCAGTATTTCAACATTATGATATATTACTTATTTTCTTTCTTGCCAAGAATTTGATGAGAAGATGTGTGCCACTCTCATGCCTGTACATTAAATTTAGAATCAGAGCTAGGAGCCAGGCTAACTTAATTTAACAACTTGAAATAGAGGAAACAGTTAGCTTGGCTATTAGACCTAAAAGATATTCCTAAGCTGTGTAAAAATCAATAATCAGTCCAACATGTCTGTGCGTTAATTACTTAGTAGAATATTAGCGACATATTAGCCAGTACAATGTAAAACCACAGATTATTGATTTTGCATTTCTGGTTGCGTGCATAAAACACAGAAGACACAAAAATTTAATTATCGAGTATTTGATGTGTTGTTCTCGAAGCTGTCATGTGAATGTTGTTTATGCAAGATATCCTTTCATTATGTATTGTGAAGCATAGCATTCGTTTAAGCAAGCCACGACTTCAAGCTCAAATGTAATTCCAGGGAATCAGTTGATCTTGATGCAAGCCCGCCTCAGTTGATGTTTCAGATGATACCAACATATCCACCTAGCAAATCTCTTAAATGGCACGCAACATGCTTTAGTCTGCCTACGGTTGCTGCACATCTGCAAACCATTATGCAACCCACCTCCACCCCAGCTCCTCTTTTTTATGTGGTGTCTGACTTCACTGTCACTGATGTCGTCGGAGCAACATTCTGTTTACAATGCTTGGTTTGGGGTGCTGGTGCTCCGATGTGACATCCATTGGTTTTGAATTAAGCTTTTTTGAGCTTTGATAATGAGCAGCTGCAGCCCTTACGATGATAAATATTGGAAAAAGAATTTCACACAGTATTAGAATTCTTCCTCTTTCTTTCTCAGAGGGATGGCCCACTCTCTCTCTGATCTGTCCCATTCAGAAAGACAAGCGCTGAGCCCGAGAGGCTTGTTCATCCCTTCCTCCACTCATGTGTTGACTGCTTTTCTTTTCTGACCTAGATCTACAGTTTCTCGCTCTATCTACCTCACTCTCTTTTATCCCTGTGGCTCTCTCCCTCTCTCATTATCTTACCCGCTTAACTTCTCACAATCTCCTCTTTATGCCTTTCATTATTTTTCGCTTCCTTCCTGTAAATTTGTCGCTTATTTTTCCTTTGTATGTTTCTTGGATTTTGTTCTCTTTCATGCCTCACAGCTCAGCCTAGTGACCTATGAAAAGCAGGTTGAACATGAGCATGACTGAGCTGAACGGTAATGCGAACAAAATACCATTCAGTTTTGAATCTGACAGGAAAATATGACATGAGCAGAACCTTGCTTGTGCTAATGCATGTAGAACCTTCTTCAAACCACAGGAGGTAGTTCACTGAGGTGGGCCTGGGTGTGCATGTAAAATGAGGATATACCGCTGCTTCTGCACACAAACACTTTCATCTAGTTGATCTATTCAGTCATAATACAGAGAATACTGGATAATGAACTTAAACTGAATACATTGTTCATCTAAATTAGACAGGAAAGTATCTTTACTTTGCTCAGTATGTCCATAACACATTTTTCTTCCTTTTTCAATCCTGTGGAGCTATTTTGACCGCATATGAAAGCAAAACATCTGTCACTCACACACAAATCCACATGGAGCTGTGATGCCGCTAGGCCAGGTGTGTTTGAGCGATAACAGCCTAAATCGACTACGTTTATTCCGCTTGGATGACCGCGCTGTGATGGAGACAGCAAACTGATACCAAACTGATCTCCAATCAGCCTTTAGGTGGTCACATGATGAAGGACTTGGCATCATCCCTCCAGGTCAGTGGTTGATGAACTATTGTATAAGCTGGAAATTCAAAATGGGGCGACGGATCTTTTTGACGGATCGACCAAACAAACTGAGGGAATAATTTTAAAAATCAAAGCCTCTTACTCTTAATTTGTGTCAATTTGTAAAATTGTTTGTCATCTCCTATGACAGCAGCACAGATCATGATTCATTTTGGCAAAAAAGTTGGAAAATGCATCTAGAACAACTGAGAGGAGAGGTAAATTTAAGTAAATTATGCTGCAAACAATAATGATTTTTCAAATGATTGATTTGGCTTTTTAAATAAAATGCCAACCACAACAACTGCAGCCCAAGACTAAACTAAACTACATGCTTACTCAGACTAGGAAAATTCTTTGTTAACCCATCCATCCATCCATCCATCTTCTTCCATTCGTAGTGGAAAATGCACCTCATAAAGAAAAGCTTCTTGTTTTTCAGCAACTTGGTTTTCAATATCAGGACTAGTATAATCCGGTGTACATAAAAGCATCTTATCCTTATATGTTTTAGCATCTTTACTTAACAACACTGTTATTTTCTTTAATGTGAATTTTTCAAATTTAATCTGTTGTCCCAAATAGACAAGATGCAACCACATAACTAAAGAAACTCATAAAACATAAAACAGTGCAGTACTTAAATCTCCATCAGCATGACATTCTGAACCACATCAATATGTCAAATACAATACATACAAGACAATTACTGGTGGTAAACGGTGATGTTGACTTAGCCCAGGCAGGTTTAAGCACTCCAAAAGATCCTCTCATGTTTCTGGGAATGGAATTCCACTTCCACTACGTTAACTGATAACACTCTTTGTCTGTGTCCTAATTTTTTGTAGCTGCTGAGAATTATAATGGACTGATTTGGCTAACCATTCACCATGCTGTCTTTAAGTTCATACTGTCACAAAAAAGGAAAAAACTCCCAACCAATCATACGTCTGATAACGCATCGCTTTCTCATCTCTTGGGCTTTATTTTCCATGTTCATGTGCAGCACCGGGGAGGTGTCAGCCTGACAGAGCACACCAATTCCAGTAATTATCATCAACACATTGTGATTACTTAATGCTGCCAAGTAATGGTAAAATGCAGTGAAGGACTTGCAGCGTATGGAGAAAGATCTTATGTGTATGTTTGTGTGTTAGGATTCTCTTTATATTTTTTTGCTGTTATAGGTAGCTGAATGTTGACAAGCACAAACGCACATACTGCAGAAGGAAGTATTTCTTCACCGGTTTTAGTTTGCAGCCTCAGCGAGGGGACACAAACCTGCTAGCTAATGCCAAAACACAGCCCGATACCGAATCTTGTGATGCCCAAGACATGTGTGTGTGAGACTGTGTGTGCACGTGTATATTTTATTTCTTTGTGTGTGCATCTCTGCCCTTGCCAAGTCAATCACACAGACGAGACCCACACACACACACACATACACAAACACCTCTACAACTCAGGACACATTTACTATGCAGGACACTTCCTGTCGTAGCCTAGCAACGGTCTAAGTTGGCACGAATAAAGTGAACACGACACTAAAATATACGGAGACACTCGCATGCTCAAATACAAAGACACAAAGGGAGACGACAAAGGATAAGTATCTTTAGTCCTGTTCCGGGAGATTGTTTCTTTAGAAGAAGAGTTCAGGTGGGATGAAGCGTGAGGGAGAGAGAGTGGAAGAGGACATGCTGAAGACACGTTCGGTGAGAGAGCGACATTTCATGCTGCCTCTGTCCCTGTGACCAAGCTGCAAGGTCAGGAGAAGGCATCCAGATTTTCTTTTTGATGACAAAATGAGCTATGTGATATTTTAAGAAATAAGGCTATGTTTTTCCAAATGATTATTATTTAACATTTATATTAATACTTTCAATGCAGTTGCAAACTTTCATTTATTTCAGAAAAAATAAAAATCAACTTGGACACTTGACAGCTACTTAAGGAGGCTGTTGGCACGTTGAATATTGTGACTATAGAGTGTAGCCTTTGGATGTGAAAAGTGAAGCCAATATTCCTTAAAGCTCCATTCCTTCTGGTTGCAAAAAGAAATCCACTTGTGCAGATGTTTTCTGAATGAGAGCATGAAAAAACAACCGTCCTGTTCACGCCATCTATGACCCGAGAAAACAGTTTTCTAATGAGCTTACAGTATGGACCAAACTGCTAGTTCTAATTTTTAATGAATTCAAAACTGTTTATTTTGTAAACTTTGGTCCTGTGTACACTAAAACCATTAAGGAACAGACAGTTAGTGACCATCCAGCAACCACGGGTCAGAGGGAAAAATGTGTATTTTCTGACTGGTTGCTGGAGGTTGCTGTCTGTCGCTGGGTGAAATTGGTAAAAGAAAAAAGGTGCTAGATGAAAAAGTTTGCCTGAAAGACATTAACTTCTCTGCAAACATTCATCATCTGAGTCTTCACTTCCTCTTTAACTTGAAAAATGCAACGCAAACGAGAAATGGAGAATGTTCACCTTCAAAGTAAAAGTTATGCCTTACCACTGCATTGCCCACATTTCAAAAACCTTTACTTGGAAGACAAACTGTCTCTGTTTTTGTTTTGCATTACACTTTTCACAGTTTCACTACAGGTTGGTGGGTAGTTTGTGAGCGTTGACATTACAGATAACCGCAGCAACCTTCCAGGAACCAAAGATTTCCCAAAGAAGTTTTATGTGCAGCACCATGTACCTCTTTGTGACCAATTCCACAACAGTGAATGCAATCAACCTCCAAAACCCCCCAGCCAACCACTCACAGAATATACATATTTCAACCAGTGGTTACCAGATGGATATTAACCAACCTTTATGCCTGTTTTGTTTGTTTTTTACTTTGCTCACTGATATTTCACACAACTTAACACATTTTTTGAAAGACTGAGTAATGAAAGGTGAGGCCGCCATGGTTCTACAACCTGGATCTGTCATTTTCTTCCAAGGTATATAAATAAGTAAACATTCTGCATATGCTAAAGCATTCGAATGCATGCACACTAAACAGGAAACAGACTGCCAGATTGTGTTGCCGTCTCTTTGTAACAAGGAAATGGGTCAGGCCATAATCCTAATCTGTGCCATTATAGTAATCCAGACAAATAAACACAGACTTTAGGAATTGCTTCAGCTTCAGCTATGCATTGTGTCATAGCGCAGGGCCTGTTTGCATAGTAACAGCATCTTAGAGGAGAAGGTGTGAATGGTGTGCCCCAGGACTATCACTGTGTGCATGTTTCTTTGTGCTTGTTTTGTCTGACGTAGAGGTGCCCCCCACTTCACACACACACACACACACACACACACACACACACACACACACACACACACACACACACCAAAGTGAGGCAGTCTCAGGGTTGAAGGATTTCAGATAACCAGTGTTTCAGTCTGTACCTCTATATCAATGCCCACCGGTTTTATTACAAACCCATCCTGTTCAGCAGAAGGTGCTGGAGCTATGAGGCAGACTAAAAGCCACTTTTGGCTAACGAACATTACAAACACAGTTCTGCTGGAAGGCACCCAAAGAAATAAAGGGGCAATACTCCCAGACACACCTCATTGCAGTTCAAACACCTGCAATCATTCCGCATTCACACGTGATCACACAGAAACACACACACAGAAGCATCTCGCATACACACAACGCGCAGAAGACGGTGTCATGAAATCAGTGAGGCAGTAAATAAAAGTGACAAAGGCCTCCATTCCAAACTACTCCTGCACTAGCCAGGAAATACAGAAGCACCCCGAGGCTGTGCTCACGCTCAGGCATGAGAAAGAAAAAGAGGAAGACAGATTGAGATGAAAGAAGATTTAAAGAGAAGCCATAACAAGAGCCAGCAAATGTGAGGAAAACATACTCTAGCACAGATTTTGTAGAGAACAATTAATAAAGGAACTAAGGTGAAGGTGATGAGGGAAAAGAAAGATGAGCGCAACGATCTGTAGAATAGTTTAGAAGCTATTATTGATGGGTGGTGGAATACAGCTAATTTGAATTTTGCGTTAGGAATCCTGCAAGTGTTGATTTCATTCTGAATGAACCAGTGTTAACATCTAAAGCCTACTGAAGCAATAATTTATCAGTAGTCTGAAATATAGCCGCTTATTAACCTGCCTGCTCACAGTACAGCCAGCTAATTAACAAGCTAGTAGAAACAAACACACAAAAGGTCAAATGGTGGAGAGTCCCAGATATGATCTGGGACTCTCCACCATTTGACCTTAGAACTGAAGAAGCTTCTCGGATGAGAGGTGAAACGTCTTCAAGTAAACTTAAAGAAGTCCAGACGCTTTTCTTTGCAAGCTCCTTTGACTACGATGACCTGGATGACTGAGAACCTTCACAGACAAACACACAAAAAACAACCTAATCTGGGTTCACGGAAAAGATTCATACTGCCTCATAATGACAAATACACTCACACTAAATAGTTTAAAATGAGAAAATCACTGTGTAAATGCAAGCAAATACGCTCAAATGATCGCAAGCATATCTGACACTGCCTATGACCTGTGAGTGTGTATATTTATTTTGGTATCTGTGCATACATGTCAGAAAATAGTCAAAGCTTAGCCTTATCATAATACCTGCTTTGATGTGACGGAGCTAGGTAAACACTAACAGGATAACCTCTTACTGGAGCTTGTTTATGGTAGACAGACTCAAATTGACTGAAACACAATCTCCCACATACACAAATGTAATGTACACAAATGCTTCATTTAGCTTTCTGTTGTTAAAATCCAACCAAATAACTGCTTGACCTTGTCTCTGAAACGGATCTAAAACGATCCGATCTTAATCAAACATGAATTCATTCATCCATTTGCTCATTACTTTGACCTGTCCATACACCCACTTATCTCTCATTTCAAATAAAACTGCTGAAATTTTTTTAAATTTGGAAGGAAACACTTCTCCCTCTAAATGCAACTGCTGTCAAACAGGCAAGAAAAGAGAGAGTAAGTGATTCGCAATGTGCCCAAGCGAGGGAGAAGGGCTGCTGTGAAGAGGAAAAGCAGCAGGTTCAGCACTTCGGCATCACGCTCCAGCAGCTCTGGAGGTCAAACGAACAGCCAAGCTGATTTACTGTGCAGGATGAAGGTGAAAGAGAGATAGGAAGAAACAGATGAGCGAGGGTATGGAGGACAGAACACATGAAGAGAAAAAGCATTTTAGATGAAAAGCAATTAGAGTGGAAACACAAAGAAAATGCAGCTAAAGGCCATAAAAAGGAGAAGACACAGCAAATGAAGGATAATAAAGAGTGAGGGCAGGTATAGCTTATTGATTTACCTATTGATGAACATTTCGAGTGGCGAAAAAGTTGTTTTAAGCTCAATGACAGTATCAGTGAAAAAGAGGCTGCTCTATAACTGGGAAATATACAGTAGAAAGAGACAGACTGGGAAAGAAAAGCAAAGACAGAACGATTGTTATTGACATCAGCTATGGCTAATTGACTCTGGTCTGGGCGGCAGGAGTGCATTGTGGGTAAGTGGAACGTGTGGCCTTGGGGAAGATAGAGAGAGGATGTAGGCTAATGAAAACACTGCCAGGTGTGAGTTTGTGTGTGTGTGAGTGTATCTCTGTATATGGTAAAAACAAGCACATCTGCTGGCCCCACAGTAACATCCACCTCAGTCACGGTTCACAGTTCATTCATAATGACTCCAGAGACTGAAGCACATGTGTGTGTGTGAGAGTGCGTGTGTGGAAAAACAGCAGAAATTACAGTAAAACAGTTATATTGAAACAGAGTGACAATGGAAACCACAACAACACTACCACCAGGGACATGTGTTATATATGGCAACAGGCAGACACAAACACACACATATTCAAGTAGTGTACACAAAAAAAAAAAAACAAATTACACCTGAGCTTCATGTGCTTCCAGCTGCGACCCTCTGCAAGCAGTATGGACACTAATCCTGCCATTCAGCACGACATTCTTTTACATTTACATGTCACTCTGTAGTTGCACATGTCAGCCTGTTATCACACTACCAGCAGCTTATAAAACATGACTGTAGCCTATACATCTTTTAGGGGAGTCAGAGAATGATTATAATTTCTCATTACCACTGAGCTTATGGTGGATGCTAAATCTATGAACATCTACAGTGTGTAGTGTGTATACCCAAATAAAACACTCACATTACAAAAATATTGTATTATACTAAGCTGCCTGGCATCTAGTCAAACTAGAACATGTCACGGTAAAGTGTAATTATTGATCAATCATTCAGTTTTTTAGACAAGTCGGGGTTACATATTCCTTTAGATAAAATAAAATGAATCTTGTAAGAATACACTGTCACAGTGGTGAAAACAAACATGGAAATAGGTTTTCCTGATTCAGCAACAAGGCTGGTTCCAGCTTCTTAAAGGGGATTTGTGCTTTTTCTTTGTTTTTATGATTTGGGCTTTGCAAAACAAGCTCTAGACATTATCTTGAGCTCTCTGACATTACTTACCATTATACCCCAAAACCAAAAAAAAATCACGATTTGCAGAATGTGCAAAATAAAAAGACAAAATAAAAAAAGGCCATATATTTTAGACTTAATTCTATCTCCAACCGCGCCAGTGAAAGTGTTTTCGATGTGACTAGTATTAGAAGGAAATTCATAAATCTTCAATTAACCCAAATATTTGGCATTCAAATTACAAACCTGTTAACTTCACAATCAATACTTGATAGTTAACCTTTGTTAAAAATCAACTGAAATGGAGCGGAAGGCACATTCCTCACAACACGTAATGCCAACCACTCATATGTCGTGTTGCCAATTTTAGCACGATCCAAGAATGACTAGTTTCAAAGAGATACAAATTGTATATGTGTATATGCTTGCTTTTGCTTGATCTTCTTTCCTGCTGTGAAACACTAGCTGGAGGAGTTTAGAACATCAAACAAGAGGAGTAAATGAAGTCACTCTATCTATCATACTGTTTTGAAGTCTTTTATGCCAGACTTTCTTACTTCATGCTGCTTCTCTGAGATATGTGTGTTCGTGTGTTCCGTGTGTGTGTGTGTTAAAAAGGAGTCTGTGGCAAGCGTGCAGAGGGAAAAATCTCCCATGGTCCTTTGCTGCGTGACTTCCAGCAGATAAGGAAGATAAAAAAGAAACACCTTTGAAGATTTATTCAGTTCCTTAAGAGGGCAGGGAGGGAGGAGGAGGAGAAGAACCGGGGGGGGAGCAAGACAGGCAGAGCACTGCAGGTAAAAAAACAACAACAACAAAAACACAACTATGGACAGAGGAGGAGGGAGAGAGAAAGTGATTAATCCTAATCTACGTTCTGTTTGTCTCTTTACATGCCAAGGTAACAAGATTAGCTGTGAAGACTTCACTGATGTCTGACCTGAATCTGTGCATCATTTTCAGGATAAGTGAAACCCATGACATTTTCAGAAGAATACACACGACCTTGACTGCTGAACACATGAAAGGAGCATACACAGTGACAAGAGGAAATGTCAGACACTGCACGATCCTTGTATACACATTGATTTAGACACACGTACATCAGTGCAATAACCAGAAACCATGCAGGTGCTCTCTTTACAGCATCACTGTCACAGTGGGTGAGCATACACTAGAAAAGCCCACACGGCCCAGGTCCCCAACTGTCACGTCTTCTTCACTTTGTGTGTGTGTGTGTGTGTGTGTGTGTGTGTGTCTTTCAGACTGACTAGTGAATATTTAAATAGGGTGCAGTAAGCAGCAGCAGCAGCAGAGTGGATGTGTTCTGCCACCAGAGAGAAAAAGACTGGTCGCCTTCTTTCCACTTATTTTTACTGCTTCCTCACTGTGTGAAGACAGCAAAGTCACAGAGAGGGGAGGGGCCCGATATGTGCAAACAACACAAACACACGCAAAAGTATAAAATGGTTTATTGCTGTGAAGGCCAAGGAGACAGTTGATGAGATGATGTATATGGGTGTCACACATCCATGCATGTGTGTGAATGCGTGTGTCAGTTTGCGCTCCTGTGACCATGATATGATTAGTTGCCATCTCTAGTTGTCCTTTTGCCCATCAAGCTGAAAAATCACTTCTCCCACGGGAATGGCAAGAAACTGTGATTAATCAATTAGCAGATCAATAACCCTGTCAGTCAATAAGGCAACCTGTCAGTTTCTTCCTATGTCGTATAGTACCAAAAGAGGTGAGGAGTCTTTCCTCATTTGGAGAAGTACAGCTGACATAAAATATTCACAGGCATCAGGAAGAAAGAAAGGAAGACGGACATAACAGAAGTATTATAAGTATAACAAGAGAGTGAGTGGAGGTGATGGCTAAATAAAGGGAATAAAAGTGGGGAATACAGATGAGGCACAGGGACAACAGTGAAATCTAAAGGAGGAAGCAGAGAGAGTGGAAGATGAAGAGAGAGGGAAGTGGAGAGAGAAGGTATTTAATTATTCAGCATTACCCATGTTCTCTATTTATGGCCCTTTTAAACCTGGCAGTAGAAGCTATATATATGCACATAGTGTAGGCACACTGTCCCCCCTTAAGTAGAGTTCACTGGGGATGTTTCAACACAGAAAACAGAGGAAACAAAAGAATGAACGTGATTATATATTGATAAGAGAAATCCACAAAAGCAAAAGGATGAAAAGTAAGAGGATGTGCAGGCAGAGGAGGAAGAACTAGCAACATAACCACCATGGATCTCTCATGTGAGAGGAGTGAAGGCAGGGTAAAATTATTTTCTATCATTGGCTACGTCTCTAAACTATTTCTGCTGTCAAAGAAACTACAACAAAAATGATAATGTGGATAGATCGTTTTTAATTGTGATAAGATTTTAGGCATATATAAGAAGGAAAGGAGTGAAAGAGAGATGGTGGAAAGAGAACTGAGAGCCAGATCTGTATCATTTAACTAGATGGAGTAATGGAATTGCTGATAAACCTGTTATCTCTTGCTCACAGGCACACAAACGTGGAACTATGTGGCACATTAGTGCCCTTCTTTAACCAATAATATAAAACAATGCTGCTATCACACACAAATGGACGCACAAAACCATGCATGCATAGTAAACCTATAGCTTCACTATGCACATAGTTCACCGAGTGCAATTTACTACAGCAGAATAAGGCAAACTCATTTTGTTTTTTTCTTGCTGTAGGAATAGAATTGAGAAAACACTCTTTTTTTTAACTTTTTCTTATAATCTTTCTATTCAGTTAAAGTGTAGATGTAAAAATGCCAGCTGCTCAGTAAAATGCAGCTCTTTTTAGCTATTAACTGATGCATTTTTCACTCCGTTCAAGAAGCTTATTAAAGTTTTAATAACCTCAAAGCTAGCCTTAATTTTTTTTTCATCCATATGATTTCTTTTACTTGTTATTTATGGTTTATTTGAAACTGTAGCACACCACAAATCAAGGCATAACTTGTTAACTTGTACTCTGTGATCACATAAACATCAGAAAAACTGGCCACTGAGCAACTTGAATCTATTTTGGGAATCAAAACGAAGAGTCAAATCATTTTTGCAGTCTGTCTGACTCTTATCTTCTTCTGCTCTTTTCATCTGAGCGAAAAAAGGCAAACTGCACAGGACGCTGACAAGGATTCACTGATGCAGAACGGAGATACCACAGCTCTAAAGAATGATATTGTCCTGTGTTATTTTTCTCATATAACAAGTGTTTAAAATGATTCAGAACGAGCCAGAGCAATTCCACTTCACTAATACCCGCCAGGCTGAAGGTCAGTTTATCATCTCAGTGAGTCAGAGGTTCACCTGCTCAAAAAACGTTGATCCTCTTCAGGCAGCCTGCCTGAAAGAGGAACCTCAGCTGTGTGAGAAATTTAAAATAGATGACATTTTTGCTCAAGTGACTCTGCTGCTTATCTCTGTGTATGAGACTGATCTTTCCTAGTTTAAGCTGTATTTATAGAGCACTGAACAGGATGATATTTGAAGTTGAATCTTTTTTCTGCTATGTTTGTCCCTTTTATACAGCTATTATGACAGATAGGCCTTCATTTTTTTCATTAAAATTAAACTGTCTGTCCAAAATCTAAATATATGAGGATTCATATCACATATGAAAAAAGAAACCGGAAAGCCCAACAGCCAATTACCATTCTGAGAAGAAAAACAACACTTCAAACCTCATTATCATCCTAAATTTGATCCCAATGTTACAGTTTTCAACACGCAGCACAGTTTGCTTTGTAAGCATTTCCAGGCACATACTTTTACCACCAAGAGTAACCATTATTCTCAAGCCATTTGTCATTAAATTTGCATTCCCCCACTTCCATACAGTAACAAAGAGGAATGGCTAGCAAGCCCTTTTTCCTAATCATCATATGCCAGCCTGGCACTGAGCCTATGATTCTTTTTTTAGCCACAAAATAAGCTAATTTATCAAATCAGCTTAATTGTTAAATAAATACAGGTGAGTGGGACTGTAAAGTATAGCCTTAACAAAGCACTCACATTGTGTGAGGTAAATGTGTATCAGAGGGGGGAAAGCGGCATGTGTGTGTGTGTGTGTGTGTGTGTGTCATGGAAAATTTCTTGGTCAAGTGACTGAAAAAGTTTAAGACCAACCTGGGCCTGAAGTTTCAAACAATATTTTTATTATTATTATTTATTTATTTGTAGACTAAAAAAATAAAGATTCTACTGGTTATTATTATTTCTATGTTTTTCGTCCTTTCTGGCTCTTACAAACAACCACACACACACATATTTTTAGAAGTGTGGATAAGCATGTCTGACCTTTGTCTGACCTTTCATTTGGTTAAATAGGCTCCTCTCCATCACCACCTGACCTCAAGTCTCTGGTTCATTAGACACGTCCTCAAGCACACAAAATACATGCACTGAAGACTTTCAGAGTCAGAGGCTGTCCACATATTTTATCGGTCCATATATTTAAACATATTTATTCCAACTAGGGGTCATTAAACAGAGTGACACAGGCTGCTTCCCTATCCTGCAGAGAGGCAAAATAAAGCAGCAGAATCAGGAAAAGGAAGCAAGGAACAGAGAACGACAGGCTGTCATGAAGAGAAGAGGAAGCTCAGACAGTGACATGGACTGAGAGATTCTGTTTAAATAACTGCGGGAAACAGCTGAGCCCATCTGACAACAAAAAGCACAAACCACAGTGATGTCACAAATGCAGACCGACTTAGCACGAGTACTTCCTGTGTCCCAGAAAAACCTCAAAAGGTTAAAGCATTGCTGAGATATGAGAGGTCTAAAAACAGTAAAGAGAGTAAAGTGTTATTTAAAGGGACAAGAAAAATTAGCAGTTTATCGTACTTTTACACATCTACAGTTTCACCACAGCTGTGGGGTTTCTTTTATCTCCTGTATTATTTCCTATGCTCCTTCATTTACATTGTCTTTCTTTGTTTCACGCGAGCTACTTGCAGAGGCTAAATAAAAAACTGATAAGAATGAGGCGCATGCTATCAGAACGACATTCTTAGTGTATATAAGTCTCACCTTGTACACCTGCCCATATGTGCCATTTCCCACCAGCTCAACCAGCTCAAAGATGCCGACGGGATCCTGTAAATTCAAAGAAAAGACAGTGGAATGGTTAGAATACAGACACCCAGCTCTGCATAACCTTAAAAACAAACTCAGATTGTTTGAATGCAATAAGGTATGGCATATGTTTGCACAGAAAAGCCTTCAGTTGGTCTAAGTCTTAGGTACAGGAAGAGACAGCTTCACAGCTGCCAGATGAATTGTCTAGAAATTTTAATCAGATGGTGATCAGAGATGAGTCTAAAGAGAAGCAAATGAGCGGTGATATGGGGGTTTAAGTAACTTTACATCCAGCGCCATCATCAAAAAAAGGATTACATTCCCTCCAGCCTTAGCTTCATGTTATGTTTATTGCTCAGTGATAAATGTTAGCATGCTAACAGACAAACTATATCTACTTAACATCAACATACTGTAATTCTGAGCATGCTAGCATGTTGATGTTGCATGCAGCGTTGAGTCTTTTAATCCATATTACAACAGTGGGCATGTATTCTAAACAGTGCAGGTAGTTTAAATGAGCAGTAATGTCTCAGTAAAGCTCCCAGAGTGTTGATACACTATTCTGAAATGTAGTGCTGGATTGCTTTAGGCATGCATCCAGACTAGCTAATAATTTAAGGCCACAGTCGCTAGGTTGCCAACACAACTCAACGCATCTTTGAAAAGGAGCAGCTTGAACTGAGCATAAAACCCACTGACCCTGTGCGCACACACACACACACACACACCTCCCCCTTCCTTTCTGCTGCACGTTGCTACGGCATTCCAACAATAGCTGGCATTTACCCTCTCCTTCCTTCTCTCTCTCTTTCTTTCTCCCTGTCTCTTTCACACTCTCTCTGCTCCTCCAGCTTCTGTTTTCCAACCAGCTGAAGTCCATCTATGTCTGTCTCACTCTTTTATCTGCACTTTGCTCTCATTCCAACAGTGAATGAGGTTCAGAGTTCCAGAAACACTGAGGTCCTTTTACCAGCTTTACCAGCTTTTCTCCCCGCCGCTGTCATTCACAAGTTTGATAAATGTGGCCATCATTCATCAATACATCAACTGTCCTCAACCAGAACGCTGGAGCTATTCTTGAGGTTTTGTTCACTCGACATGTTCATGATGACAACACAATAAAGCATGTAATCTTACAATGATAGTTCCGACTTTTGAAAATGTCATTACCAGCTCACTGGAATGTGGATTACATTATGTTACAGCCAACGCTACTGGGTATTCAGATAAATCTTTGATCCGTTTTTTATATTCCATTCTTCTTTTAGAGCAAAAGAATATGTTTAAAAATGTGATTCTTCAACTGGGGGCAAAGCTAAAGGCTTATTTCATTGCTGATTCACCAAAAATAAACTGCACTATTATGTAGATCTACACTGGGACTCATACAAACCTAAAGAACAGAGAGTTTTACACAATACTTCTTTCTCACAGACAATTCCCCTCTCAATAATACATCTTTTTTATTTCTATTCTGAACAGCCACACATGTATTCTATTTGCATCCTTGTCCCTCTTTTCTAACCTTATCACTTTCCTCCCGTCTTGCATTCGCAGTTCATCTATTTTTTTTTTTTTATCACATACTTTCTTTCTCTTTCTCACTGTTTGCACTTCACATTCATATCATGTCTGTGAATTTTCAATTGAACTTGCAGCTAACTTTGCTGGCATGACACGTGCGCTACCACAGTGCTAGTGAACCACATACCACAGATGAAAAAAGATTTTCGTCTGATGTTAAACAGGTAACGCTATAGCCTATTTTAAGGGGTTTGCATAAATGTTAAGACTTCTAAAATGCATTTTCTCCTTCTTCTGTTCTTCTGTCTCAACTTCCCCCTCTTCCTTCTCAGTGTCTCTGCCTTTCCCCATCCCTCCCTTTGTCTCTCTCACTCTGTCTCCATATGTTTGTTTCTGTTGGTCTCAGCAGACCTGTCAACCTGTCAGCTGTTTCTGAAGACAGGGCCTTGCGCTTTTCTTGTTCCCTTCTTCCTGTTTTCTGTCGTTTTTCACCACTCCGTTGTGTTCTGCAGACGCCAGCACACACATGCGCTTTTCCTCGTACACAAACGCACGCGCACACATCGCAAAACTCATTCTCTCACTTTCTGTCTCAAGTACATCCTCCCGCTGTCTAGCTCTCTCACACTCTCAAAACTACATGCACACAAAAACACACACACTGTGCCAATAACACACTCCTACACAGGGATAGTGTTCAAATGTTCTAACAAGTATGAGTGGGCACAAAATGATGAGTGTATGTCTAAGTAAATGCTTGTGCACGTGAAAGAGAGAAAGTTAGAGAGAGACTGCTAGTTGCTTTTAACAGTGCTAACATGGGCATTCTGAGTGTGCATGTGACCGGTGTTGCCAGCTTATAGAGGTAGATTATTTCACCGTTTACTTTCTTTATCTCTCACTACTTCTGTGTGTGCATCTCCGTGTGTGTGTTTGACAGCTGTGTGAATCAACTCTCAGAGCTGCAAACAAAGTTCTGACAGTCTGTCTCGAGATTCATCGAAGGATGCCTTCTCGTTTCCTTTTTTGTTTACACACAACAGAAATGTTCACGTGCACACAAAAAAAAGAAAATGCATATAGGTACAAAGGCAAAGCTGAAACACAAGCACTGGAAGGCACATTACACAGGCATGCACGAGACTCCTGAATGCACACAGGATGAGTTCTGTGGCTAGAAAAAAAGCAGCTTTTTGATGCTTCAGTTCATACTTATCTTTAGGCTTACCCACAAAAATATAGTACAATATCATTCATATTTTAGAGGCCACTTGCAGAATCAGCTCTCAGCACGTGGCCACCTCAGACTGCATCTGCGTCTGTGCGTCTGTGGGTTGGAGTTCCCTGTAACTGAAACAATTCGGCCTACTTCCTTGTTTTGTTTTGGGGTTTTTTTTTTTTCATTTTGTTTTCCTGCTGAGTCTTTGCCAGGGTCACATGACAGCCATATGACCCCACTGGTGGCCAATTAATCATGCTGTGTGTCTCTATAAAGCTGCTGAATAACAGTACATTAAAAATAGCTTGTGATACATTAAAAAAGAGTGCTCAGAGAAAGAAGAATGAGGATTCACCAACAGATGTAAAGACACCCACAGACAACTTTTGAGCAGAGGCTTCTGTCTGATGACGGTGCCGTTTTTTTTCTTACTTATCTTTATTCCAATTCAGACGCTTCTCTAAGAATTTTTCAAAGCCACAAAAGAACACGACTTCCTTTATTTTCTATAAGCCGTTGCAACATGATAGAAGCATGAGACTGACTGGTCACCGATAACCTTTACTGTACTTCATACAGCTTTTCTAATAAGTTAATGTAGGTAACAGCAAATTGACCAATTGTCAGCGATGATTTTATTGGCCAATAGCTATCTGCAAATCTATCGCTATCAGTATTTATAACAGCTGACAAATTAAAATGTAAAAAGTAATGAGCAATTCAATAACTACACATAACAAACGTTACAGAAAAAAAACATATCGGCCATTATATGTAATAGCAGATTTTTAAATCACCAAATATCGGTAGCAGTATCAGTCTTAAAAATCCTATATCAGTCAGGCTCTAGTCACAAGTACATTGTATTAACTTTTGGTACAAGGGATGAATACAGTAATGGCTTGTCTCTTTTGCTCCAGACAGAGAATATTGGCCCATGAGCAGCAGAGTCCATTAATAATGGATTTTTAAGAGCAGGCCTGCAGCCCTTGTGAAAGCCACTTTACGACATGTGTGAGGACTTTTACTGACTGCATTCATTCTTTCATTCTACAGCCTAACCTTAATACTCTCCACTACATTCCTAACTTTAACTCCTATCTAACCAAAAGCTAATCCTAGCTCTAACCTTAAAATGAATGTTAAAACCAGAGCAAATTACTCACATAAAATCGCTATCAGGTGATCTAAGCATGGCTGAATACACATGGAAACATAATCAATCTGATCAGAACAAGTTGCATGCAAAGGCCATAAGAAATGCAGCTGACTCTTAAATATATATTGCTTGCTCAATGGATTACAAGGCTGAGAGGTCCATGTGTAAACAAGGTAATTAAAGATTTTCAGTAGAGCTATTAATAACAAATCAACTTACAAAGTAGACTCACCCTTCTTGAGAAGTAATGTATCACCCAATGCTTTGTTGCCTGACACATTTTGATGCATTTAAGGTATGTGAATTCCTTTGACAAACCCACACCTCGATGCCATTGTGTAAAGTCTAACCAAAGCCACTTTTACTCTCTAATGCTGTGTCTGTTTGTTCATTGTATCAGCCATATATCAGCTGTGTTATGAATTAAACCAGTACTAAATCTAAAGATCACATTGCAGGATACTAGAGAGTAGTCACTAAGGTCTTTGTATGAGATTTCACTTAGTTCTGATTTCTCTTATGAGTTCAGCTCCAAACATTAGTATTCATATCAATCACACAATACAGTTACATACTTGTAAATATGCACAAGTGACATGTGAATTCAAATTAAAAGTGGAGAGGAAAAATGAAAAATGACAGAGGCAACACATTTAACACACAAAAACAGCAGTACAATAAGTGAACATTAGAGTCCCGATAAAATTGAAAATAATCACTGCAGATGCTGGAAATCTAATCTATGACAGTACATTTACACGGTGACACAAACAATTATTCTTCAGGTTTAGTGAATCAGACAGCTTATTCAATGTAAAGTTTAGAGTCATATATTTATAATATAGCAGAGAAAGACAGAAGGTCTATTAAGGTTAAATCATCACATCTGAGAAGATAAGCTATGAGTATTCTGATTAAGATGATGATTTACAAAACCACTTCTCAAATTATTTGTTTAAAAGAAATTGGCTTATCAGAAAATAACAAATTCTTTCAGGTCTTTTAGCGTATTTTTATTGTACATTCCTGCTGCTAAAAAGTAAGACTTTGAAGTGTCTTTATAGTCATAACAGTCATGATTATTTCAACCAGACCCAGCAGTGAGTTGTGCAATCTTTGCAACGAAAGCTGAGGAAATAAAATTAAAACTGCACAAATCTGTATTTTCACATCAACAATTGCTAAACTTGCTATGTATAACGTTACGTGTAATGTGATGTGGGTCAAACTAACAAACCACATGACTAAGACAACTGGCAGTTGATGTGAATACTATTGATCATCCTGTTGCAATGCTGTGTTTTGAACTTTTGGATTCTGGCAATTATTTGAATCTTTCATGATACAACTGTAAACTAAGAAAAAACCCACATGGCAATACTACTGGCCCAATACACAGCCCACACCCCTATACCGCAAAATTGCTCTAGAAAGTGTTAAGGATTGCAACAAAGAGCTCAAGGGGTTGACTCCAGGTGGCCAAAATGTGCATACCATATAAGCTGACAGTACATCCATATTGTGCTTAAAACTTATCAAATAATCCCAAGGCACCCTAAATTACTATAAAATGGCTTATGTATAGTTTTGTATCGCACAACAGTACTTTATCATTATATCACCAGCCTTTATGCAGTAAAAGTTAAACTCAAAATGTTACTTTTTACACTCACCAAGATCAAGATTTTTGCCAAGCTCATATTTACCTGTTGTATATCTGTAGTATATCTTTCTGTGCATTAACCAGTGACCAGGTGAGTGCAGTTAATTTTTGTAGAAAGTGATTTTCAGAGGTGAGGTGGATTGAATTAGGGACTCTAAGAGGATGACAGGAGTCATGCTGGGGCCAGCTTTGCCTCTTATAAAACCACTTACACTTAACAACACAGCTCAACACTGCTTGTTTTTACAAGGAGATGTCGTTGTAGCCCAATTCCCAGTACATCTCACCCAGACATGTACAGTACATTAGCAGTAGTCCACTTCTAATCACAGATTAACAGGCCACTGAAGAGGGTACACGCTGCAGGGTTTGTTCTACGATGCAACAGAACCTCTCGCCACCTGATTCTGCCAACTTGCAATCTCACACCTTTCCCTATCCCCATTTGCCCATCACTCCTCCCCTTCTGCATGAATTGCTTTTCTACATCCCTCTGTCATTTCAATACATTTTTCTTTCCTTGCTGCCCTGCACAATGTGAGTGCGACACAATGGAGGGATCACTCCTATTATGGACGTGTCTGCATGCACATGATTCCTTCAAACACTTCAGATCAAGTGTAAGTGTGCACTTGTGCGTCACTGAATGAGAGGGGTGAAAAAGGAAGCTAGTATGTGGTGCAGTGCATACTTTCAAACATGCTGGAATAGAACGCATTAGATATGTTGCACTTTGACTGTTTTAAGTCATGGAACTAGAGCTCTTGATGTTTTTCATGTTTGCCATGCATAACGCAAACCAGGAGTTTACAAACTCACAGAGGACATCAAGGTGGCTACGTGCATCTTTTTTATACAGTCTACATTTGGTTTTTGTCAAGCACTTCTAAGAAGTCGTTTAGAAAGCAGACAGTGTGGTCAGTGCTTACACACAACAAACTACTCATGTGAGGTTTGCCAAGGAATCCTTTCCTACATCTTTTCTTGGCTCACTTACTTTTTTCCTGAAATGAGCTAGCAAGTTGCAAGAAGCAAAATACCAGCATTTATTAATTTGATATCATAGTTTTATATACTGATTATTACATTTTTAAAGGATTTTAATCATTCATAAACACACACAAAATGTGTAATGCATAGTTTACAACACTAAAATAGTTAAAGGCACATAACTGTTTACAACAACTCTTTCAGGTATCATATCATAAGTGATGGTTTTTATAGTTCTAATAAAGTACAATAATTAAAATGTGCCCATCCATCCTTATAGATGCTTACAAATATATTATGGTATGTTATAAATAATTAATTAACTATAATAATAATAATAAAAGCTACACTGGAGAGCTTAAATAAGTAAAACATGCATGCAGACCACAACTACTTATACATTTTAATACTTATGGCAGGGAATTAAAGCTTTAATCTAACTCCATTAGTGACTTGAGGGGGAAAAAATAGGTCAACTAGAAGCAGGCAGGCACAGTGGAAGGGAGGGTGGGAGGGAGAGGGGCATTTCTCAGCGACAGTCTGCCATACAGTATATAGACTATTCATGAATAAGCTCTGTGTAAGCCTTGGGCACTGCTGTGGCCCCGTTACTATGGAGTCCATAGTGAGGGGCAGAGGAATGTGGCCTTACTGGGCAACAGGGATTGAGAGGGAGGGAGAGGCTCTAGAGATGGGTCTTTGCCTTGAACTACTTTAGTCACTGGTCACATCTCCACCTTTACCCCGAGCTCAGCCCTCTTGTCATTTTCTTCTTCCCTTCTTGGGTTCTCTCACTGTCTCTCAATGTTCCTGTAAATCTCTCTAAGCTGCCTTCATCTTCAATCCAGCTTTCTCCCTCTGCGTTTTCTCTTAGTCTTTCTCTGACCATGTCACTATCCCTTCATCCGTTCACATTTTCTCTCTTTCATCTCAGCTTTCACACCTGACTCCCAGCACAGCACATTAGTCTACTGCCAGTATTAGTGTGTGGTGTGTGTGTCTGTGTGTGTATTACTCTGGCTGGACTTCCTGCTGGTTTGCCATCTGTTGCTCTCGTCAGCTGACTAGATGAGCTTGTGCTTCTGACGCCTCTGACCTGTGTGTGTTCGCATCACTTTGCATAAAAACCACTGTCTGTATTTAAAGAATTTTTAAAGTATTCAACCTTGTATGATATTTTTTTATGGTTATTGTGGGTCATGGTAGGATGGGCCACAGCAGCAACATTTCTGTGAATGCCTCTAGTAAGTCTGGCCTTCCCCACTAAAATAAAACATGATGCATCTATGCAGGTGCCGCAGGGTTGATGTGTCACACCAGCAGATGTTGCAGAGACCTGACAAGGCATATGAAAACAAAGCAAGAGAGGAAAAAATGCAGAGGCAGCAAACATGAAAAGCCACTTCTTTTTCCACTTTACTTCCCACTCAATTCTGTCTGTCTCTTGTAAGTGTGTGTGTCTGTGTGATGCTCATTGTGCCTATAAGGAAGCTCTAGCCCTGGAACAGCCCCCCCAACCATACACTCATATAGACTAAAACACAATGCCCCACCATCTTCACCAAGCCCAGTATTTATAAGCCCCCACTCAACCCTCCCCACCTCGTCAGAGCCAGCTGACCTACTTCCTGTCTGGCCAGTCCAGCAGTGGATGACTGTAAATTCATCTTAGACCATGTGTGTGTCTGTCTATGTGTGTGTGCGCGTGTGTATTGCTCGGGAAGATAGGTATTGTTCATACATGTTGAATGGACAAACCTTGGTTTGTTTAAGACTTCTCTGGAAATCATTGTTTATTTCAGCTTGTAAAACATGTTGTTCAGGTTGTGTAACTTGGTTACGGAGGAAATCACAGAAGACATTCACAACATAATATTACAAGGAAATAGCTGGAGTATAGTGTTGGGGAAAAATATTAAAATAAAAGTTTTGGCTTCCCTTAATGTAGCATTATGGTGGTAGGAAATCTCTATTCTATTTTTTCTCTTCTATTTTTTCCACTTCCATCTTTTGACTCAAGTACTATTTTTATGAAAAATATGAAAACTTTTTTAGAGCTGCACCACTTCATCAAATGAAATATCTAACATAGGATTCTGCTCTTGCCAAAAACTTTAAGCCTCTTAGTGTTTTGAAATCATCACTACTTTTAAGATAGTAGTAATCATTTGACATAATTACATATTCCGATACTCCTAAATGCACGTCTATGTAAAGGCAAACATGAGCATCTGCACATCAATGTAAGCTGCCTCTAAGTCACAGTGACATACACTTGAAATCCTGCCTCCTAAAGAATAAGGCATCCATGGCTGAACTCCCACTTGCCTCCTCATTCCTCTTTCAGTGTTTCTCTGTCTGTTTTGTTCTACTCTTCTTCTTCTTTCAGATTTCTCTTTCCATTCTGTCTTTAATAGAGCTCGTCCCGTTGATGAAATTTTGCTAGGCGTAAATCTGAAAAGTAGCACTTATTTTCCTAAGCACTTGATTCACAATTCCTTGGAAATGTTATTCTTCTTTCAAGCAGTGCAAGGAGGTGGGCGCAGAGACATAATGCTAGGAGACAGAGCGACTGGCAGAGAGACAGGGAGGTACATTCACTCAGTCAGATAGTCAAGGTGATAAAAAACAGGTGATGAAATTGATAGAAAAGAAATGGAATGGAGGTAGATGGATGAGTTGGTGTTAGTGGAGCAGAAACAAATACGCGAGAAACCATGAAGCAAGCAAGAGACCAGCAAAGACAGAACCGGAGACAAAAATGGCATGTGGGCACAAACAGACGACAACTGCGCTGTGTGAGAGAGACAAAGCAAGAGGGATGTGGTTTTGTTTCTCAAAGCGGCAAACGGGTCTTTAGCTGAAGCATCCCTTACTGCTTTATGCAGTTGACTATCAGCTTGGCAGACACCTACACATTAGAAACACACGTACTGCCCAATGAAGTGAAAATACGGGTCTGCACACATAAACACAGGCTGTTTGTGTATGCCTGTCTGTTTGTGTGCACATGTGTGTGTGTGCGTGTGTGTGTGTATTATGGTTTACAGCACATACTGGATGAACAAAAGAACTGGCTATTGCAGCATGCAAGGCTTCAGTTGTGACTTTGAGTAGGTTACAGTGACTACAGGTAGGTTGGCACACTTGCCTCTCTCTCTTGCACACACACACGCACACACACACTGAGTAAATACCATGATGAACAGCAAGAGAGAGGAAATCTGGATGAATATGAGTTTGACTTAAAAGCAGTTTCTGTCGTGTTCTTACAATACACAAGCTAAGAGAATCAGCAGTGTGTGGTAGAAATAGGTTAAATTCCACTCTGAATCAATTCTGATGAGGCTGTAATAGGCTGGCCCACTGAAAGAAGATACACAACACCCCCTATCCAGGTCAGCAAAATCACAGCCTCAACCTCAATTCAGCATCACACACAACACCGACCTTCCTGTAACTGACTTGAATGAAGATAAGCCTTCAGATGTGCGAGCCAGCTGTAATGTTAGTTAATGTCTATATATAATTTGATCTATAATTTGACACACTGTGGCGGCCCGTCTCCCGCACATCCGCCTTTTGCAGCCTCCTCTGCTCTGTGCCGGTTGTTATTCAGGGAGCACTGTCAGGTGCAAGAGAAGGAGGAACGCGCGAGTGCACACATAAATTTTCTTACACACAGACACGCACACACACACTTTTTCTTTTTTTTTCTTTAACAGAAATTAAACGTAAATTAATCTTACTCTCAAAGTAGATAGGTCGATTTCGTCCAGGCTCCGTGCTGGAGAGTCACTCGCCATGATGGAGGACACAAAAAAGCGACTGTCTGTTGTCCGATATCCAGAAACGGTCTTAGCTGTCACGACTGTGTGGTCTCCTCTGCTGCTAGGTCTCTACTATTCCCCCTCTCTCTTGCACAGTGATGTGTCAGTGGATGAGAAAATAATATCAGTCCCTTTCTCGTCAGCAGCTGGACGCTCCTCGGGCCTGGAGCGCACAGCTAGAGCGCAAACGCGTGGATGATAGAAAGCGATAGCACCGTGTACATCAACACTTGGAAGTCCATGTCTGCGGGATGTAGACCATACAGAGTAAGGTGAAGCAATACGGAGACTGATTTGTTTCTGGTACAGAAGCTGCTGTGACAGCCAGCCAGTAAATATAGAGAAGGAGGGAGGTGGGAGCCGCTTTCCCTCAGCAAACCACGCCTGTTACCGGGCGGGGTTTACTGAGGCAGCGAGGACTTCCAAACTTTTTTCTTCCTCATGTTCAATAGCAATGTCCTTGTACAAAAAAAAAGAAAAGAAAAGAAAAGAAACTGAGTGAAGATATACTTTCTGATTTTTTGCTAATATTTCCCTGTGTACTTGTGATTAAATAGAACAACTATGTATATTTTCTTTCTTTTTTTCAAAAAATCGGTATATTTTAATCACAAGGTATAAGAAGACTAAATGTAACACACACACAAACACAGATAATTATTGAATCCATCAAATGTAAACACACACAGCAAGTGAACTGGTGTCTGTTTATCAGGTTTCCTGTTACCTTGCAACCCCTTTCCCGAAATGCCTGAAGCGTTTTCATAAATCTGTGGAAACATGATAAACAACGAATAACATTTTCATTCCACCAAAGACAATACGAAACCTCTCTGGTCTCTGTATCCAACTCTAGGTTCCCCTGAATTTGCCTGAGGGCAAGCAAGAGACAAAAAAACACAGTAAATGATTTATTTATTAATCAATTATTTAAAAAAACAACGACAACAACAACGATACTACTACTACTACTGATAATAATAATAATAATTATTATTATTATTATTATTATTATTTTATTTGTATAGTACTTTTCTACAAAGTGCTTCACAGTGTCAATAAAAACCACAGATTAAAGTTAAGTATGCCTGTTCAAACATACAGACACATTAATGGACACTAAATCAACAGTACGGTCAGACATTCATTCCAACATACACACTTCCATACACGCAAATAGTTGTAAAGTATAGCCCAAAGCAAAGAGGGAAATTAAGGGAAAGCTTATAAAAATGTGTATTCAGCAGTTGTTTTAAACAAATATCAGAATAGGTCACCTGATAGAGGCTAAGCGAGGCTGTCCCAAAGAGGACTCTGCTGATTCTGTCAAACAAGAACCTTGGGTTTTGTTTATCATTATTAACCAAACCAGCAACATAAGATGTGCTCGCATATTTTATGAGTTAGTTTAGTGAGGAGGAAGTAAAAAAGTTTCCAAGTATTTACGTTACAGAATATCGTAAAAATAGCATTGACTTCCATCCAAGTTCAGTCAGTGTAGAGTTTAATATTATTAGCACTAGGCGAGGCAAGCAAAGCCATGCCAGTAGAAAACAGATGGAAACATCAAGACATCAAAACACAAAATTCCACACTGACATACCTGTGAAAGGAACTTCCTTTTCAGGGGTTTTCATCATGCCCTTAACTGAACAGATTTCTAAGGAAGAAAGTTTATTTGGGTTTGACGTGTATTTTATTTTTCCATAAAGTGCCAAACAAAAATAAGAACAAGGAAGGAGGGCTGTTTTCAGGAAGAAAAAATGGAAAATTAATTATTTCCCAGCTGTGTGTTTTTGGCTTTACACAATTAATTTCAAACAGATTTTATTTTAGAGAATTTAGACACTCAAGCAGATCAGAGGTTTTTTGTTTTGGCTTTTCTTGTCACATTTTGGAGTACTGCCACTGAAACCATGCATGGCTTCACAACAACCTGTGTCACGTGCTTAAGAGAATTCTTAATGACACATAAACTAAATTCCCGATCAGGTAGCTTTATATCCTTATGTTTCTAAACCAGCAAGCAACTAGGCCATCTCACATGCCATAACATGCAGCCAACGACATTCTACAGAATCAGGCCTCCTGAGTTTTATGGAGTGTCATTTTCCAGAGAAGGGAGGAGCGTTATGTACTCAACTGCCATCAAATGGAAGGACAAAAAAAACTAAGCCTTTAGCATTTATGCTCTTTATGTTTTGCTGTTTCTTTTATGCTCCTTATGTGCTTCCTATGAAATCCCCTCGTTTGGGTTTGTTAGTACTTCTTTTGCTATAGCAGAGCTGATTGCACACACGTACAAGTGGCCAACGCCCCTGTGATTTTTCACAATTAAAAAAAAAAAACATTCGTTTAGCATATTATTCTCCACTTTCCACTATATATGTTTGCAATTTGAAATTCTCCATATAAATTTTCATGTTTGGTTCATAAACACAGTGGGTCTTTTATACAACAGTATAGTCTTTCCTACCAGATTCCCAAATAATGTAAGATGTCCTTCAGCCTAGCTTTTGCACCCAACTTTTGTTCACAAAGTTAATTAAACATATTGATTTACTTTCCATATTGCAAATGCTGCTGATTTCACTGTTTCATGAGAAAAGAAATACAAGTTTGCTGTTTTCTGGGAGTTAACAGGTTCAACAGTTCTTATTTCTTATGCAAGAACCTACCTGTTTGTTCATAGTTGGAGCGAAAAGCCGTTGTTTTACTCATATTGATGTGTACTAGAGATGGGAATGTAGTCACACAGGCATTATAAAAACGTATTATGCAGGAGCCTATTATTGAAGCTGGTCTGTCAAGCCATATATCTTAGAAATGATCAAGTTTCACAGCTGTGTCTACTTTCATGTAAAAAGGAAACAAAAAGTCCAAAGATATGCGTATTTGTTAGTCATTTTAATTACATAGTTTCAAATGAACAAATAGATATCGGAAATCTTTAACTGTACAAAAAGGTTATTGTACATAAACTGAATGAAGGCAAGAGGTCCAGAGAGTTTACAGAAACAACAGCTTCAAGGTGGGTATGAAAAAGAAAAAAGTCCAAAATCATCAGTGTGAATGTGACATACATTTAAAAATAAATCTTAAAGAATGCTCAATTCTTTAAAATCCATAAATAATAAACAGGGCAGACAATAATGTCAAATTCAAAACAGTTAAAAAAGTAAAAGTGTTTTAAGCACTTTATTTTACATCTGCCAATTTTGTGGTCCCAGTCATTTTCTCTTACATAAATGGCAATGATTCACACATTGGGTAGACAAAAGGGTTCTGCCTTTTCATGACAAAACTGGAGCTCTATGCCAGGTCAAAGTAATTATGTGGTTGATTTGTAAAATACATTGTGACTCCAATGTGTCATAATTACCGACTGTGTGATTCGTTTCTAAAGAAGTGGTTATTTATCTTCACATTTAGGGGATGGTGATGCTCAAATAAGACAATGTGGAAAATATTAAAAATTAAAACAAACTGGGTAACACGAGTCCATACTTTCACATTTACAAAATATATATACTGCTCGTGTATCACCTATCGCAAGTATCTCGATAAAAGGTAATTTTACTCTGAACTGTTACATTACAATAAAAACAAAACAAAAAAATAAAGACTTTGAAATGCTGTTTTCAATCTGGAACTACGCAGAAGCTGGAACAAAGCAATTTCAAAGCCTGACTTCATACGAAAGCTTTACATCCAGCTTCATCTGCATGCTTAATGACAAACATAATTGCTGTAGTTTTGCTGGGGGTTTTTGTTACAATGTTCAAAATCCATTTTTACATACCAAGAGGACCTTAAAGATCCTGGAGATCTTATTTTCTAATTTTGCAACTGATTTTTAGGAAGCTAGCACCATCTGCTGAACAAAGAAGAAATTTCTCTTCTCAATGGGTACGCCGATTGTCTTAAAAAGCCACTCGAATCATTTTAACAGGTCACAAAACATCTTCAACAACAAATAAAATGTCAGTGATGAAGTTTTGTTTTTTTTCTCAGAGGTGCGATTGGTACAAGCATCATGGCAATCAGATTTCAGCATAGTTAGTAAATTGTGCACTGCTCTCGAAACGGTAACATTGTCTCTGTGCAGTTGGCAACAAAGTAAAGACCAAGCATAACTTCAATTTCTTACACAAACAAAATCTTCAAAACACCTCTGAGATTACATGCTTGTAAATTTAAATAATTTATCAAAAGCAGCACATACTTAACAGACAACTCTTCCGTGAGCTCATAAACAGCATACATGGCACTAATGCATGTTACGGGCATACATAACAAACTCAGTTAATCACATTTTACCATCTAATGTTTAGATTTTGTGATTTCTAAACAGAGCTGAATATCTGTTAGTGTCATAAATTGGTTATAGACTTCATCATCATGGTCCCATACAAGCTTCTGCCATCTTATGAGCCTTTTGCACAGTTCAAAGGTCTAAGCATCTAGAATTCAAGATAAAGTGATTCCCAAAACCCAGTCTTCATGTTGTCTTTCCACATATTGAATGCAGTCACACTGCTATCATAGATGCCCGTCTTCTTCACATAATACATCCAAAAACTAACATGCTATAACTACTGTCTAGTGTTTTCCAGTAGCGATAGATCTGAGAGATTTGTCCTTGCTCAGCAATCGTATCAAGCAAAAAGAGAAAGTTTTAATCTGATTTTCATCTCAGAAATCTATTATTCAGAAGTGATCTCTTGCGACTCCAGTACTGAACATTTATCATCATTAAACTGTGAAAAACCACCCAGAGGCTTCCCACAAGAGGTCTTCTCAAGGAGCAGTCCATTTCATTTTGTGGGTAATGGGCTGAAACCCCTCATGTCCATATCTCAGTTGGAACCATGGCTTCCTTTGTCCCAACAGAGGGCATGAGATTTTGCTCAGACAGGAAGTCCAGAGGAAATTGCACTAGGAAGCCACGGATTTTGCGCAGCTCCTCCTGAGCTCGGGCAAGATCAGTCTGGGCCAAACCTGGCTTGGACTGGTACTGCTCCAACTCCGACATATTTCTAACAAGGGATGAAGGAAGGCAGCGAAATACCTGCAACCAAACATATGCCTCATTAACTTAAGTCCAGGTTTGTGGCAGTCTATCTGAGTGGACCGTGAGATTTTAGTTAACTGTTCTGTCCACGAGTTTCTCTGAGAGTGAAAGACAAACTCGTGGGCAGTTACAAAATGGGCCAAGGTAGTGCTGTGTTCAGATAAAACTTTAGCTAAAATATGGTCTGTGCTGAGTTTAAAACATGGTTTATCTCTGAATGATCTCTTTCTTAAAGGCACAAACTCAAAATGATTACCTGCCATTCACTAAACTGAATGTTTTCTTTCCACATGTGAAATTTTAATGTTCACTCTACCTTCTCGTAAATGGTGGCGTTGCGGCCAGCTGTTGTCATCCACACCTCCTTGTAGAAACGGTCACTGATGGGGTCAGAAAGGTCAATGCTGGTGTCAGAGTGTCCTCCAAGAATAGTTCTGTTCAGAAGGGAAAGACAGATAGAAAAAATGTTTTAGTGATTACAGAAATCACTGCTTATTATCGCAACTATCTAACTAGGCAGTCACAGGGCAGCAACACTTTGTATTTAGGCATGTAAGCCTGCTGAAGCTCAAAATGAACATCAGAAAGGGAAGAAAGGTCATTTATGTGACTTTAAAAGTGGGATGGTTGTTGGCACCAGACAGGCTGTTCTGAGTATTTCAGATGTTGCTAATCTACTGGGATTATTCCATAAAACCACATCTAGGGCTTACAGAGAATGATCTAAAAAAGGAAAAATATACAGCTGACTGGCAGTTCTCTGGGGCTGTACATGCCAGAGGTCAGAGGAGTAAGGCAAGACTATTTCAAGCTGATAGCAAGGCAACCATCTCTCAGGCAACTCAAATAACCACTAGTTATAACCAAGGTATCTAGAAGAGCATCTCTGAACACACACAACACATCAAACCTTGAAACATATGGGCTACAGCATCAGAAGACCACACCAGGTGCCTGTCCTGTCAGCTAGGAACAAGAAACTGAGGCTACAGTTCACACAGGCTCACCAAAATTGATTCATCTTGCCTTCTATCAACAACTCAAACAACTACTGGTACTACTACTGTGTGATATTTTCTTGCCCCTCTTTGTGCCCCGTAGTATAAACTGGGCAGTGTTTCACTGAGCCTGACGGCTTCCAGGAAGACCGTTCCCCATGTCACAAAGCTGAAATCATCTCAGACGGACTTAATTATATTCAAATGGCTTCCACAGTTACCAGATCTCAATCCTATGGGATTGGAATAGGATTAAAAACAATTCTGGAAAAACTGTGTGATGTGATCATATTAATATAGACCAAAATCCATGATTAATACACCCAGCACCTTGTTAAATCTATGTCAACTCTAAGGTGAAATTGAGTCCATCCCAGTACTAGCAATGTGTTCCTAACAAGGCAGCTGGTGAGTGTATTTCTTTTGCATTCTTTCTTTCTTTATTGTTTCAAAGCCACATGTACATTAGCTGTTATTTACATGTAAGCATGTAGTGGGATTTTCGGCATGATAAACAAAAATTTCAATATATAAAATGTCAAGCACTTAAAAAATAACAACATATCACAAAATAGCAATGTGCTTTTAACGTTGTCATCTCATACACACATACAAACAGACAAGCACCTGAAGCATTCGAGGCGCAGTTGAAGAGCGTAATGCCCAGCTTCATACTCCTCTCCATCCATTACTGAGGGAACCTTTTCGGAGTCTTCAACGATCACTGCCACCTCGCTGTCACGTTTACCCAGCATACTTCTGTCATTGATGTTCGCAGAGCCTGCAACAGACACACAGAGCTGGTTAAATGTAGTCTATGACTTGAGCTAACTTCTGCTGTTGGTATGTAAGCCTGTTTTTTTATTATTTTGACAGATTCAAAGTGGCGTTATCCTGCTAGGGACTGATTTACATATACTGTCATAAACAATAACTTTTCACCTTATTTACATTGATTTGTATATACAAGAGAACAGATTTAAAGAGAGAAAAGAAGAGGAATATTAATAAGAAGACATGGAGTCCTTTTCCTTTTGTCGAAAGGGTGAGCTGCACTTTATACACCAGCAGGTGGCACAACAGAGCAACGTACCACTCCACACACATTGACACAACAGCATTATTATGCAAATGTTTTAGCCATTCACATGGTGATAAAACGAGGAAATAGAACCAGATTTTTAGCATTATCACATTTTGATGGTGTCGAGCCAGAGAAGCCAGTTTCTTCAAATAGTAGCTGGTGAAAACAGCATAAGAAGAGAAAGTGACAGAAGGTGAGATGAGAGAAAGACTAACCAATGATGACTGTATTGTCGTCAGCGATGAGCATCTTGCTGTGGACGTAGATGAGCTCTGTGACGAGGCGTCCCGCTAGCTCAGCATGAGTCCGAAGTCCAGCAAAGGAGATGTAGTTCATCCACTGATCGCCCACTGGGAAATAGAAGAGATCAAAACTAGAATTTAGATAACATTAAGGCGGCAGGTGAATCTGAAAGAATATCAGAAGTTTGTCAGGTCTCAGAATACTTAATTTCATAGCTTATCTCTCAACTTACTCTCCTTTTTCAACTGGGAGATGATAGAGTACTCTCCTCTGATCATGGTTCTGAGGGGACAAGAGATTAAATCTCACCACAGCGCATGTAAACGTCACATGAGAAAATCCTAGTTTTGTGATAATAGTTCCATATGTGTTTTCTCATTTCCCTTCCCCCTTCCTCTTTCAATACGTTCAATACAAAGTTCAATACAACATTCAATACAACACTCAATTCTTCTGAAAAAGTCATGTGATCTACCTGTAGTTAAAGTGCATGACAGCCTGGATGGCATTCCCTCCACCAGTGGTGATGTCTCCCTCAAACCCAGGCAGCAGAGGGGTGACCACATACACACGGTATTTCTTACGCTCTCTGTGCGCAAACATACATGATTTGTAGACTTAGGCCCAGAAGCATATGCATTACATTTTACATCTTCATTACAGTAAATGGACTGGTTCTTATATAGCGCTTTTCTACTCATCTGAGCACTCAAAGCGCTTTACACAACTTGTGCATTCACCCATTCACACAAGCACATTTTTCTAAGTGCTTCATAGCTAACATTCACACACATTCATACTCCGATGGATGCATCACCACCAACCTTCCGATCAGTAGATGACCTGCTCTACCACCTGAGCTACAGCCACCCTAGTACAATCAAAACCACTTCTTAAACAAACAAGCTGCTTCAGTAAAGGGAAGTACTTGTGTGCCCTGATGATCCTTTCAATGATGGCGTCTCCAATCTTGTTGTAGACCGTCCTGTTGTCAGCACAACTAATGAAAAACTGATTCTGAGTGAGACAGAGAAAAGAAAGGGAGGAATGACACAAACTCAAAGTGCAAAAGCAACAACAGTCATGGCTCCCAGGTTTTGATTCCACCTAAAATAATTATAGTTTTATGTTTCTGACTTTATAACTTTAATTTCACGATGTGAGAAAGCATTTTGGCTGACATATAATAAAAGGAGTCATCTCTGTACTGGGAATATTAACACATTTCAGAAGAGACATGTGTTGTTTTGCATCAAAGTCAAACATCAGTGCTTTGATAATAAAGTTTGAATATCAGCTTCAAAATGCAGTATTTCTCATTTATTTTTATATCTGACTCTCTCTGTTGTTTTACCTCTATGTAGATGTAGTGCTTGCTCTTGGCGATGACTTGGATGTAGGCATTGTGG
Source organism: Perissodus microlepis (assembly GCF_051167445.1). NCBI lineage: Eukaryota > Metazoa > Chordata > Actinopteri > Cichliformes > Cichlidae > Perissodus > Perissodus microlepis. The sequence continues at coordinate 17,801,548 of NC_140479.1, read as the reverse complement.
ATGGACTCCTCATGGTATTTTATGCCTGCCGACCAGTCTGCAGATGACCGTAACACCTTTTACACACAGACACAGAGTACAAATGTGTGTGTTGATTCATTTAATGTTTCACACATACAGTTGTGTTTAGAAGTTTACACACACTAATCATAGCTGTGGATGTCATGGGCTTGTAAAAATTGCAGATTTACAGAAGTTGGGAAGCTCTCTAAGAGCCATTTCTAAACAAAGATTCTTAGAACATCATTTCAAACAATTGCACATGTTATTCTGATGTGTCTCCACTTTGCCATTTGGAAGAACACCCAATCTGTCACCCTTAGATGAGAGAAAATTTGTTAGGATGTTGAGGAACCACCAAGACTGCCATGAACTGGAAAATGGTGGCAAGTTTTGCATCGCTATATACTGAGAGGCTGCCAACCGAGAAAGAAACTCCTGCTTTAAACTCAAAACCTTCAAGCTTAATTGAAATTTGCAGCTACCCTCATGGACAAGCCAAATGCCTTCTAGAGAAAAGTTTTTTGGTTTTATGGACATGGCAGACAAAGATTGAGCTGTTTGACTACAATGGCAAGAGGTCTGTTTGGGGGACTGCACCAATTCTGCCAAAAAGACCACTTAAATATCCAATCAGAATTATGTCAGAAGTTTATTGACAGCTATCAAGTGTCTGGTAGAGGTGCAACTTGCTGAAGTGTCAGTGGGGATATATGCATATGTTTGAGTCTGTTTGTATATAGGGCTGTGCGATATGACCAAAATCTCATATCCCGATATTAAGACACCTATCATCCGATAACGATATAAATCACAAAAATTTTACATTTTCTATAAATTCTGTGAATCTCGGTCAGCTCGACTTGCGTGAAGTGTTTCCAGCTGGGCGTCGCGTACCTGGAGTCGAGTGTTTTAACTGATGCGTGAAACATTTTTAGACATAAGTTGTAACGGCCGCCGTTTTCTTTGTGCGTATTTATTACACAGCGTGCTGCGGGGAAAACTCTGTTCTAACGTTTGAGTCTAAGGTTTATTTTTTTTAGCACCTGACGGCTCTTTTTAACTTCTCATCCGTAAACACTCTGCATCTTTCACGTGATTCAGTTTATTTTGAAAAGTCTCAACAGGATCTTGAGCTTTATTGTGAAAGGTTTATGTGGAACAAGCGGACACGCGGTGGTTTTACCGTCGTTGTTGCTAACGACAACGCATAAAAACAAACGCTTGTCTGTCTGTAGTGTGGTTATATTAAATGTAAGAGAAAGTGAGAACTTTAAGAAATTAATATAGCCACTACAGTGACCATCAAAATAATGAAAAAATATTGCCGTAAACAGTTTATTTTGCGACACCACGAAACAAACGATAGCGTAAAATGAAATGATAGATGTTTTTATATCGTTATATCGAACAGCCCTATTTGTATACTTTTAACCCTGTGGGAATTACAAAAATCCAAAATAAAATCAAACTTGTGCAACCAAATTTTTTTAAAGTCATTGAAGATGTATGTTGTACAGTTTTTCCACCCTGGAAAAGGAACTGTTCAAAGAAATCATTAAAAGCCATGATGATGGACAATGATGTGTTTGTAAACTTCTGACCGCAAATGAGAACTACATGCAAGAAAAATAATGGGATTTCCAACTGTGGTTCTCACAATATTCCTGATCAAGTACAGTTTACATATTTTGTCAATGGTTAAAATATATAGTTAAGGTTAACTAATTAAGCATATGAGTAAGTTAAATGTATACTAATAGACACAAATGGAAAGCTTTCACATTATGTTCTTAGAGATGTCCCTTCAGAAAAATGGCTAACAAAATAAACGACATACACAAACACAAGTAATGGAGTCATGATGGTTTGTTTGTCCACTTCTTATGTTAGGCAACAATTTCTCTCATAGGTCGGTTCCTTTTGGGTAAAAACCCTTGAGTATTAACCAAGACAAGCTTTGTGGTTATATAACTTTCTGGCCCATAGACAGTTGATTTTTTTTATCATTTGTTTGCATTATGTACATGTTTTGGCTTGTTTTTGTTTCAGTTTGTACTTCATATAAATATGACATTCACAATATGCTTTCTTTTATGCCTGAAATGTTGCCTTACCTGAACTTTAGCATTAACACATTCAGGAACTTGGTATCTGAGCTCATTTGCAGTGGAGTGAGATTTAGGCAGCAGGAATGGATAAGACAGGGAGCGATACTTTGGCTTCATGATCTGCAGAAAAGACATGTGGAGAATTTGGGCGGGAGAGGGTAAATACAGTCTCTATGGAGGAAGCATTTGTTTTTGGAAAAGAGTATAAACAGGGGGAAAAAGTTGGTGGCATGGAAAGCCTGAGCACCAGGATGAGGATTACATTATATTTTCCATCTCTGCTATGATTCAGTGAGGTTACTGTTTTATCCTGCTTTTTATGAAAGTGAGTCATGATTTGAAGTTAACACCATCTTTCCACAACTTATAATAATAATTAAAGTATTTAATTATTAACTAACAAACCACTAAAATGTGGCTATAAATTCCCAGTTAAAGAAGTTACATTTTAAGCTTTGCTCCTGCTCTACAACTCTTTGTGTTTTTGGCCAAAGTACACTGCGTGCCTTAGTGAAGTTCCAACGCTGAATAAAGTGTCTTGCCACATCCCGGGCAGCTCTACCATGAACCACTGAGGCAATGTCATGCCAGGGCATTCTGGAAGTGGTGTACCTGTCGATGAAGTCTGCAAAAAGAGGAACAGATCCAAAAAGGAGTCTTTAGATTAAGGACTAAAAAATGTAAAAGAAAAGAATGGCTGCAAAAAATATGGAGAAATATACAGTGATAAAAAATAAATAGTGAGACCAGCTGAAACAGTAAGAAGACATAACGTACAGTGAGGTCAGATATTTTAGTGGAGAGGGTTTGAGTGAAAAAAGTGGAACAAATGTTGCCAATGTGACTCAGATCGACTCTATTTAGTTTTCCAGATAATTATATGTTTCCATCAAACTGCTGGGTGTGTCCATGTGTGTGACCGACCATCAAAAGGTTTCTCCAGCTGGATCCAGTCCTTGTACACAAAGTTGCAGTAGTCCTTTCCATGCCAAAAGCGAGTGTTTCCTTGTAATTCTCCCACACCTGTCTTCAGGCTTCGTACCGAACCGCTCCCTACACATGTGCACATATACAGAATAAATGAATCTACAGCCTTTAAAATATCGACTGAAAGTACAACCTTTTACAGTGCGCCTCTCATTCACTCACATTCACATTTTCACCCACACAAACACCCCCGCTGTCGTGAGAGGTGGCGTAACAGAGCATCTCACTGCCAAAATAGCAAAGCACGATTTTTTTTTCTCTGCCTTAACATACCTGCGCTATCAACACTGCTGACACTGTCCACATGCTGCAGAGTGTGTTTGTGCCTCAGTGTGCGCAGACTGAAGCGAGCCATCCTGTTGCGACCGATTCCCTTCAGCTTAGGTAAATCCGCTGGATCACTGGCCGGTGTCCCTCGTCCATTGCTCTGAGAGACGCCATCAACAGAGGACAAGCCCTTACTGGATGGAGTGTTGGTGGAGCCAGCCTAGGAACATGAAAAGGATCTATAACTGCTGTTTTTTTACCTTAAACTATAAGGTTATAATGGACACAGCAGTTTTAATGGGTGCTGTTGATTCATGCTCCATTACATTGCCTAGGGGTGTTGCTAATATTTAATAGAGCCAAATAAGGTTTATAAGAAAAGGTTGAAGTCACAAGCTAGAGAGACATTTGCTTTTATGTGGATATTTGCAATCTGTTTTTTGTTTTTTTGTCCAGCCAAAAGTGGAACAATTCAAAAGGTTTCATTTGCTTTCTGGTCTGAATGGCGTTCTCCAAAGTGGAAACTGTCATCACAGGTATTAACAACACATAAAGACTTATTCTCAATGATGTAAATCATGTGAGGAGTCCAAAGTGTCAATGCAGTCAGAAAGGTGATTAAAAAAAATAGATACTTGATATTATGAAACTTCTTGCTGGTAGCAGCTCTGTAGCTGTAATGCTGTATGAGAGTTACAGAGAATAAATATTTTATGGTCAGCAGAGCATAATGCGATTGAGTACTTGTGTATAGGAATTCAGTTCAATAAAATTAAGAGGTTGCCAGCTTGCATTGTTATACTTCATTCCCCACATGCAGCTGTGTGTAAATGAAGTACTTTTCTCAGTATGCTCTCATCTGAACGTGTCACACTTCCCACATCCGTCAGCCGATGCTCTCTGTCGTCCCAGCGCCCGTACGCCAGGTCAATACCGCCCACAAAGGCCACTGATTGGTCAATAACTACGATCTTCTCATGATGTGCCCACAGATAGACAGAGGAGGAGACGTGATCCGGATGACGCATCACCTGGAGCATAAACACACAGCACATATGCAGTACGCTTGTATACATTGTAATATGAACAAAAATCTATTATTTTATTTATTCTCGCGGTTAATCTGGTCCTGGATATGACATTGAATAATTTGGGAAATGTGGCACTGCATTGTTTATCAAACCTTAATATCACGTCACTTACCTTAATGTTCGGGTTCAGGTGCAAAAGGGTTCTTTTGCTGTAGCCTGAGTTGATGCCCAGAGCGAGCTCCACCTCTTTATACAACATTACAAAAATTCGGACTCCCTGTTGCTGTGGCAAAGGGCAAATAAATTTGGTTATTCTCCAAAAGTCTGTTTCTAATTCATCTATAAAAGCAATGGGAACAGATAAGGATGTGGAATATGTGCACTTAAAGTCACAAATTCCAGTAACACTAATTTCTTTGGCTACGATAAAAAGGTCTTTGATTTATACCATCTACAGATATAGACAGGATGTACTCTTATGTTCAGTTCATTATGAGAAGTTTAGTAAACATAAACCTTGTGAATACTGGGAGAAGAGCTTTATCCAACTACAGCAACTTTTCACTAAAAATGGTTACATTACAAAAAATAATTAAAAGGAAAGTACGGGGAAACATTTACACTGAGTGCTCAGTACTTGGTCTGATGTGTATTTCTTAATGAATAATGCTGGCAGTCTAAGTGTACGTACTGCTTTGCGCTTGAGGATGCAGTCAAGCCTCCACCTGTTTCCTTCTACAACAGGTCTTTTAAGGAAGATCTCTGGACTCAACCTGACAAAACAAGAGCGACAGAGAGGAATAAAATTCAACACTAAAGAAGGACAATAAGACGGGCGAACAGATGAATAAATGATGCATTCCCACTCATTAAGACAGATTAAAGGTAATGTTTGCCTTCACCAGTCAGAGCTCGCGGCACATTTCCTCATAGAGTATGACAGACATGACATAATGATATAGTCTCATGAGTCATTCACATTGGCATCCTGAGCTTACATGTCTACAATACCATTGGCTCATATTGCACAGGGTGACACCTCATTGGTTAAGACCATAAGCCTAGTGATTACTGCTTTGGAACACAGGGATTTCAGCCACGTCCAAACAGTGGTGCATTTGGCTCTGTGGGATCATAAACTATTATATTTTAAATTACAATGTCAAGAATATTACACCTCTGTTAGCAGAGACAAATAAGCTGGAAAACTTATTTGATTTGAAAAAATGTAACAGGTCATGGGAAATTTTCTTTACCATGCAAACTAACCAAGCTGGTTGTATCTGAGATAAGATTTTCATCTTTGTAGCATACATTTCCAGGATACTGTAACCCCCCCGGGATATAATACAATATAGGATGTCATACTGACTAACGTATCACAAGAGAAAGAAAGAAACATTTCAGTTTTATTTTCATATATTAATTTTCATATATTTTCATCTAATTATTTATCTATCTTTTTATAGAGTGCTGAGACAGACTGGCAATCTGTCCTGGATGTTCCATGTACCAGGGTGCCTCTAACGCCATGACATGGATAAACAGATGGATTTATCTACACATATATTTCATAGCCGATAATAAAAACATAATATGTAATAATTTCTCAGGTGATGATAGACAAGACAGGGATAAAAGGGGTGGGGCAGAAGGATAAACTGATATGGAGATTGTATCTTTGTGTCACTGTATTTCTATGCCCGAAGCAAGGAGATAATAATTAAAGTTAACAACATGTCATAGCTCTATAGTACAGACTTGTTGGTTATACATAATGTAATGTTTAACTGCATTTATTACTCTCACAGGTACCAACAATTCAATCTGTTGTTTCGTTCCTTGGAAGCAGCTCAAAAAAGCCATTACTATTAATCTGTATATTATCTTTATCTAGTTCAGAGCCATCAATTGCTATGGAAACATCACCGAGACCGGAGTTTCTTCATGTTCAGGAGACGTGGATATGCACTTTAAAATATATAGGTACTATTATTTTATAGATGTATTAACTGTGTTTCCAAGCAGCTAGGCAGCTGCTGAGGGCCTCAGTGAGGGCAAAACAAAGGATGTTGAGTAGTTGTGTCAATATGGTGCAAAAATTTCCACTGGGCTTGACCTTTAAAGTTCGCAAAACAAGAAGACTTCAGCATATAGTGGGAGTGGAAAATCTATGATATTACTTTGGTACTGATGCAAAAAAATATATGTTCTTTCCTCCAAAAATGTACCAGTTCTTAACCAAAATAACAACTTCAAAAAGTAATTCTCTAGCATGTTAGTAGGCTAACACAGAGAATGAAACATGAAGCTGTGGACTGACCTGTTTCTTGTGGCTTTTGTTATAACAATGTCTTTTAAGCAAGGTAGATGCCACAAACTATGCTAATCCAAGGTTCACTGCAGAGGATCAAATCAGAATGTGTCAACGGCTTAATTACTAAGCAACAAACAAACCAATCAAATCAGGTCAATTAGGATTTTTCAGTAAAGGAACACAAAACACCAAGAAACAGCTTTTTCCCCTCAGCTATGGCCTCCATCAACCTCATCCAACCTCACCACATACTAAAAAACTTGCACTGATAACAACTTTCAAGGCTCTCATTCCACCCTATATAATATTATATATTATTATATTTATATTATCGTCTATTTGATGTTTTTTAGCATTTGTGTTGGGTTTTTGTTTTTTTCTGATCGACATAGTAGAGAAGAAATAATTTCTTTTCTGTAAGAATTTAAAATAGTTTCGTTGTCCTTACTTTTCCTCCATAGTTTGCATACATCACACATTTTAACTGCTTGCATAAAAAAAAATCACTGTATTCAGTGTATCATGTGCATTCTTTAAAAGTATTGTTTACTCAGCTGTTTACTAACTTAATTTAAACAGTTTCCACAGTACTTCTCATAAAGGGCAATGAATACCTTTTTCTCCCTCACTGAATATCATTGATTGCTTTTCTGCATATTCATGGTTTTGTTGTTTCTCCTTCTAGCCATAAACCTCGTCTCTCTCGCATGAACAGGCTCTTACTTGAATCAGATATCTAGAGCCCCTTAAGCCAGTTTACATCTTTGTATTTCATTACCTAACAATGCCCGAGTTAAGCTCAGATTACTCACGGAGGGCTAGACTGAGATAAATATGGTTTGCAATAAACGGCCCCAGTAAAGGCCGTTTATAGCACTGGCACATTTTTCTCTGTCATTTTATGTCTGCAGGATTATTATTCTATCAGGTTTGGATGTTACGGTTGTAAAGTGTATGCAAACGGGGCACACGTATAAGACCTTTATTGTTAACTTGTTTACTCTGGGCTTTCACACTTCAGTGCTGACAGCAAACACTACTTAACCACATCATTTGGCATCCTGTATGTTTGCACAAAGGACACTAGAACTCACCACCAGTCAGTGATGAAGATTTCCTCTTTAGCCTCCTCCAAAGCATCAGCCACATCCTCCATGTAGGTCTTTCCATTCACATACCTGCAAAGATATATTGCAGTCACACTTGGGAGAACATTTTGTCACTTGAGCTTGGGATGATACATACATACATATGAAAAAATAAAATAGTTCACGTTGTGTGGTATTTAAAAAAAACAACAAACACACACACAAGCTGAATGATGGCGCCTTTCAGTTCATTGACCCGACTGTCATTGCACTTTAACAGCCTTACAAACTTAAGTCTACACCCATAGACATGTCACCATGACGTAACCGTCTTTAAACATTCTCAGCTTTCACCTCCCAACACGTTTTATCCTTCCGACTCCATGCTGAGTACATAGACAATGTAATGACTTTATTACACTGATGATTCAGTCTCGCAGAAAGTGCCAGCTGAGGGGGAGAGAATGCAGATAAAGAACAGCACAGCCAGAAGAGAGAGAGTCCAATACATTTCCATGGTTACCAGTGAAACACTAACAAATAGAATATGTCCTGAAGATTTGCCCAACTTGAGTTTTTCTTTTTAATTTACTGTATCTTTCCCCAGAATGTGTAGGTTTCTTGTAATAAGAAGCCATAAATCATTTTTCTAAATAATACATTTGGCTACAGTTGTATTTTTCCAAATCCAATATGTATAATAGATACAACACATCTTAAATGTATAACATTGCATTTGTCCGTTCCACAGAAACAAATGTTTCAGTTTGAAACTGATGCAAACATCGTTGGAATTAAGCATTTCTAATCCCACACAAACTTCCCGACAAAACAAGCGCAGCCAGCTGTGTTCTCTCCCAGTGTAGTTACCATTTGGCAGGGATGTTTTCCTGTTCTTGTGCAAAAGATCCAAAGCGGTGATCTCGGAGGAAAGCCTTCCCATGATTCCTCACAAAGCTTTCAATGCTCTGACCCCACCAGCGTGCGTGTCTGTAACTGCTGCACTTAAACACGAGGGTCCTGCCGGTGGGATATTTATAGACATAAACATAACCAGAGGAAAACAAGATTATACATATAGTCTAATGCCTACGTGAGAGCGAGGCAGTCGTATCGTTTCATATGTATATATATATATATATATATGCACATTGGTTGATCAAGGCAGAGGTATCTGTTGTCTTTCTGAGATATATGAGACCTAGTCAGTAATTCCTAAAATAAAAGCAGCACTGGTTAAGAGTCTTGGATTTGTGGTTTTTGGGCCCACCCATGATTGTTTTGGTTAATATTTTTCTTTTTGCTAAGATCTGATGAAGAGTTCATCTTCTGGTCTAGGTAATATTCATCACACTGATTTTATCTTGAGAACGTCTCTTTTTAACTTGTATCTAGATAGTTAAGCCTTGAAATCTCAGTAAGGCTTCATTCAAAACATAAGCACTAGTATATGATCACTCTCGGGGTAATCTGCTGCAAAGATCAACTGTTCAACCATAACAAACACAAATACACACACACACACCTGGAGAGGCTATCAATCCGGACTCCGTGTTTGGTCTCCGTGTCTTTGGAGTCCATCTTGATGGTGAACTCTTTATCCACCAGCAAGACGAAGGAGATGGCTCCCGTGTCTGGCTTCATGTACAGCAAGAATGAGTCTTTCACCACAAGCCAGCTACAACACACACAAAGTGGTCATCGCAATTAGCGACATGGACATTAATGACCTCTGTGTAGATGTAAAGTTTTGCAGCTTTCTGCTGACTGCTGTGGACCATTTCTTATGTTTCTCGTTTGGAGGAAAGGGTGTAGGAAGAAAATCATCATGAGGATGTAGGTGGATGGGCTGAGCGTTTCAAACGTGTGGGATTATTTTTGTGTTGCGTTTAAAGAAATAATAACAACATAAACTGATCACATCGTAATTTGGATGATGTAAAGTGGAAGAGAAAGACAAAGTCAGATGTGAGTGAATACCACTGCCGTCAGACTTTCTTATAAATATAGAAAAAATGAAAAATGTCGCATGACAGCAAAAATGACCGCCTATTAAGATGTCACAATTATTATGTTTGTAAATGTGTAATGCACAGTTGTGTAATAGATGTTCACTATTCTTTGACACCCACACTCTGACAGCTCCCTGCCAGGAATTTGAGAATGAATGTTCAAGAAATCCTCCTTCTTGCGTTTACCATAAGACATTCTGGAGTTGATCAACAGCCTGAGCAACTCCTACATGTCACCATGTTTCTCGCCTTCCAAAATAAACTGCACAGTATATTTAAACTGCTGGCTTAGACAGCTTAATTACAAGAAAAAAACAACTAGTTAAACACTGCAGCTAAAGCAGTGGGATTGACTAGAAGATGCACAGAGAGAAATAAATTGGACAGACAGAGATAGCTGGAGAAAAACTGCAACATTCACACACCGTTTGGACCAGCGATAGCAGGCCTGGCTCTGACCACAGCAGTTCATTCCAGGGATACGATGTCCGCCTGAGCGTTTATAAATCATCCCTTCCCTGGAGGAGGGAGAATAACTGGTGAATATTTTCCAAAAACTGTATCATGGGGCTTAAGAAGAGTGTAAAAGAAGATTGCAAGTTTAAAATAAATACACCTAAGGAAAGAAAAACTTTGACATGGGATATTTGACCCTGATCCCCAGAGATATAGGCACTAAGAAAATGCTCACAGTCCTTTGGGCCCTAAGTCATGAATGAAACTCATCTGGCTGACGTCAATGAACTCCATCTGTGTAAAGAGGGCAAGCACAAACAAGAGACTTCACATAATGATTCTTGCATAGACAGACACACCACTCATTGTGTAATATATCATCATGGGAACTAGAAACTGTTAGTCCACATACGTAGAGTTAATATGACTCATCTTAAATTGTGTGTTGTCATCTCTCATAATAACTTTAAATGCATAACAGCAAGTTTTCTGCCTAAAATATGTTTTAAGTATGAAGGAGTTATTTAAGAAGAGGCACAGCATAAAGACAATTTCACTTCACTTTATAAGAAAAAAGCAAAACAGGCTTTGCCAAATTCCACAATAAAGGTACTGAATTAAAACATGTAGAAAAAGACTAATAATTATTTGCTTTTATTGTACATTATCTATAGTGGCTAATAGAAATGAGGCATAAACACAAGTGGTATAACACCATGTTTAAGTGTGACCCTTTGGAGTGCTTCGTATTTACTCACAGTATGGTGATATTTTCGGTACATGGCCATCCTCAGCAGCTTGTTCAAATAGTCTTCTAGCTGTCTCTGTAGGAACACAAACACTATATTTGGACACTGACAAAGCCCATGCATATAAACACTGACATGTGCAAAACAATGTGAAACAGTAGTTTAGAGGATAGATTTGCTGGCAAGGAGTTAAGTGCCATGGCAACAAGTGAGTGCCAGGAGAGCTCCTTGCAATAAAGTTGAAATATCACAAGAATCAATTTCATGGCCCTGAAAACAAGGCCAAAGGGGACAAAGACAGCGCTCCAACATACCTTCCTGCTGGAGACCTGCTCATCTCGCACTAGCTCCTCTCCTCCTCCCCTTGGCAGGGAGGGCATCTCTCTCACTTCACTCTTCCTCACCGTCTTTCTCCTCACTGTGTGGCTGGAAAAACAGAATGTGGGAAATGTAATACTTTATCATTTAAATATAAACAAGTTTAAAGACAGAATATCCTTGGTCCTTAAAGTATAAGATAGAAGAAAGAACAAAGGTCCGGAGCTTTAAAAACACTGTTTAAGTGGCGGATCAGAAATAAAAAATCTGTATATTTCATAGGTGTGTCAGACTTCAGAGAATGCCGAATTTTAAGCCTATTGTTTACTCCAAAAAATAATCTATGATTATAAGAGACTGCACCAAAAACGTGAATGTGAAAAGTTCATAAATTTCAGTTGCACTGAAGGACAGCGTGTCAACAGAAAGGGTTTTATTGCCAAATGTTGAGCAGGTTTACAACATTAGGAAATTGCTGCGGTACAAACATACTGTCATATAACGCTTAAATAGACGTAAAAATAAGAATTAAAAGTGCTAAGTAGATAGATATATTATAGATAGATACTTAGCATTCAAGCTAAAAAAAAAAACATCTCCCTGTTGGCAATAAATTTGTTGTTTTTACATCTGTGCTTATGAGAAGAAAAGTGCTGATTATATCATCTACATAAAGTAAATACAATACTCTCTTGATCTATTAAGTATGACGATTGTGTCTATGCATTTGGGTAAGTATACTTTTGTTACATCATGGACATATATCTCCTATTTAAGGACAAAAAGCTTAAGGTAAAACAAGCACTTAGGTCCATGTGAGACTGCAAATTTATCTTTTACTGTATAGAGTGCGTGCCAACCTGCGTGATGGCAGTGGTATCCTCATGAAGGTTTTGTACGTCCTCAGCTCTCTGTGCAGCTCCATGAAATGCTTCTCCTTCCTCTTAACCACCCACGTAAATTCCCCATGTTTCAGCTCAATCTTAAAAACTGCTGGCAGAGACTACAGAAACATGCACATGCTTAACACCTGTAATCATGGTAATGTCATCAATAACATTAAAAATGTTCAACATTTAATAAAAAAGAAAAACAAGCAATACAATGGAAAATGGAAAAATCTGTGGCATAAGTTAACAGCAAGCGCAACAATCAGGACCATATAGTTTATAGAGAGGTGTGTGCAGTACCTTGTTGACACTCCTTTGGTGTGACGCATTGAAGCGGTCCTGTGCAGTGGTGAACCTCTCCACCTCCAGGATTCGGGCAGTAATGGGTACAGTGGGGAGGTACACTTTTGCATTGGCTTCTTTAAAGCCCACTGTGGCATACACTGCTGAGAATGGGATACGACAGTCCCCTGGGACAGAGACGAGGCGGGTGTTTAGTGTGATCTTTCTGCTTGTACATGTAGGAGTTGCTCAGGCTGTAGGAGCGAGTAGGATGTATCAGTGAAAACTCAGCCTTTGTTCAAGACAGTTGTAGTTCGCGAGTTTGCAGTGTTAGGGCAAATGTTACCGTATATTTTCTGGTAAAGTTTGCAAGACTTCAAAAGTGCAACCATCCACCCTCATGTGCTGGCACCGTTAGATAGTGGTTTGGAACCTCCATGTAGTAAGTTGCTTTTTTGACTAATTGAATTATGTTAATACAATGTGATCCCACTTTGAATTAGTTTGACGGTAATTAAATTAGTAGAGGTCTTGAGAACAGGATTGTTACAGACTTTTGTTTTGCGGGTGTATATTTAAGCTCATATTCTGACAAATTAAGACTAATAACATTTAATAGTGAGGTAACTGACTTGACCACTTGCTTTTGAACTCTGCTACTTTGCTAGGTCTTCCTCCTCTTCAGCTCACTTAAGGGTTATCACAGCTTCTTCTGTCATACCAGTCAGCTCCATATCCTCCTTCACTACAACTATGATTGTTCACTTCAGCAGCTCCATATTCAACATCCATCATCCATTATAGCCACTATCCTTCTACTCCACATCTCAACCCTGCCGCTCTGACTTTCTTCCTTCATGTCACTGTTACACCTGTCTCCTTCTCGTTCACATGCGTTTTGCTTGACTGACTTTATTTCTCTTCTCTCCAGAGCATACTTCCACCTCTCCAGGCTCTCTTCCACCTGCTTGCTACAGATCAAATTATTGTCTGCAAACATCACCTGCCTGACCTGCCTGTCAACCTTTTCATCACCCCTGCAAAGAATCAGAATCGTAGTAATTTATTAAGGAAATTATGAATAATGTAGGAAGAAATGTCTCAGAACTGTCTCCTTGTGTAATCGCACCTCCACCATGAACCCATCTATCACTCATACCGCACATCTGACCTCGGTGTCCCCATACAGATCCTGCATCACCCTCAAATACTTCTCTTCCTCTCCCGACTCCTACAGTATCTGCTATTTGCCACAGTTCTTCTCTTGGCACCCTATCATATATTTTCTGTGGATCCACAAAGACACAGAGCAACTCCTTTGACCCTTCTCTGTACCTCTCCATCAACTCTCCATATAAAATAAATATTGCATATGTAGTGGTCTCTTTGCATGAACCCATAATCCTTGATTGGCATCTCTATTCTTAACCTAGCTTCATCAACTTTATCCCTCTGTAGTTGCCACAGCTCAGCACAGCACCCTTGTTTTTGAAAATCTGTATCAGTGCACTTCTTCTCTGTTCTTCAGGCATCCTCTCACTCTGTGGTAAACAATCTGGCTAAAAAGTCCACTGCCCTCTCTCCTATACCTTTCCATACCTCCATACCTCTTCTCAACACACTCTTCACTCATTAGTAACCTTAATCATCCTAACCTGCTGCACATCCTTTCCAGATCAATCTCTTTGACACAGCCAATCGATACAAACATTTGTGCTTCCTTATTTTTCTTAGTACTTCAAATGCAAGTAATATCAACCATCCTCTGCCACCTCTCTCTCTCTCTGTTGTACTGCCAGTACCTGTGTCTACGTTCTTTATCTCCCTGACCCACTTTTTCTTAGCATACTTTGAACTTTTTCCTGTACTTCCTCATTCCACCACCAAGTCTCCTGGTTTTCTGAGGATACAACAAACACCTTCTTTTGAGTTTCCCTCACCACTTTAGCTAGCACTTCATTCGCTTCCTCTACTTGATTTCCAGAGTCATCCTACAGACTACCATTCTATGCTGCCTAGCTACATTCTGATCTAACACCACCTACCCCACATTTGCTGAGTGTCCATCAGACTATCTGAGCCCACAATTAGTAGGTTATGTCAATATTTTCTTCTTCCTTTTGAGATTCCTTTACAAGAAATTATTGTAATACTGTAAATTTTGAAAGCAACAGGTACATAATAAGTAATTACAATAGGTAAGCACATATATTTCCTCATTTCCATAAACTTACCTATGTTGTTTCCATCATAATCCACATCTTCTCCCTCCCCTATGTCCAGCTCTCGGGTATCCAGGCTTTCCACCAGATCTGCCATCTTGATACCGTCGTGTATGTCTTGAGCCGCTCTGCTGTCAGAATCTACAGAGTTCACCAGGTTGAGGTTACTGGTAGCAGTCTGAGCCTTACTCCTCATGCTTAGCAGGGCACACCTAGAAGAGAGATCAGATGTATGACCATTTCCTGAGAGTATATGTACTCCCACAGAGCAGGACAGTCTTGTGACATTTAATCTTCCAGTGACCTTACTGTGACTTTCCTTTTTATCATATGAATCAGATGTGTTATTTGGCATACACCAGCCTCTTCTAAGCCCTTCATACCTAACCCTTTCCAATGAGCTTTCAGTGAACAACTGAGGGGTCAGAGGTTCCTTTTTCTTAAAGACATGATTTTCACATACTCTTAATATGCTAGAGTTTTTTTTATTGTCTGCCACTTCATTTGTCCTCCACCTGTCCAGTTTCCTAGATTTTTTAAGAACACATCACACATGCAGTGTTATATGACTGACATGGCTAATATCTCTTTGGGAATCACATTATTGCTGCAGAAATACTCTTTTATTCCGGTCTAATTATGACATCCTTTGCATTTTTCATAGATTCAACTAAAATATGGGACCGCATCATGTATTTTTGTGACATACTGGTAGTAAGAAAGTGCCAAACGATACAATTAAAAATATATAAATATAAAGAAATACAAAGAAATGAGAGGCAGACTTCTGCACAATACCATATCTATACTTTTACTGTATGTGCATTCCTACTCACAGCACTATTTGGTCACCTCTAATGACCTTTTTGGAAGAGTCAACATTTGTAATGTTTCTCCATCTGTTTATTATACAACCTGCTGGTCACTACTCCTGGAGACTATAAAAAAATGTAGTTTTTATATTTTAATGAAACATATGCACAACAAATTACCTCATTTTTCAGCAATACAGTAATAAGATTGTGTATTTTGAATGTTTGGTTTTTTTTTTCCAGGAAGGGGTATAGCACTTAAACTACTATTGTTTTTTCTTTAACCTCCTAAGACCCGAACTCTTCCACAGCATGCATTTTTAATTTCTCTTTGATATTTGGGCATATTGGGGCCCGATGAATGTTAAAACAAAGAATTACCAGATTTTTTTTTTTACCTTATTTTTGTTTTTAAGAAAAATAAGAGCCACATATGACGATATTCGTTTAAAATTTTGATAGAAGAGTAGCAGCATAATGTCCTCGTAAGTGTATATCAGGCCCTTGTAGAGCAAAACTGAGTATTTTGGTCTAAATAACCCAAAATGTGATGTCCACATATGTGAACACCAGGTCCTATTAAGGAAATCACTTGTAAAGTTCTGCCTGAATTAGTTCAATGGGACCAATAAGTTAATGTAGAAAAAAACCACCCTTCCACTCCCTAAACCGCTCCTAAAACATGTGTAGTCATGTTGTGGTTTGTGACTTCAGAGACCTTGTGAGTAGAAATCAACTTTGAATCAGACACAATCATCAAATGAAAAAAAATCAGCTGATGCCTTTCATTCTATCAAAATCAGAAAATATGCTCATATTTTTAAATTATTGGTCACTTATTGGTCATATATGATACACTTGCACACTACTCTGCGCAGAAAAAAATCATTTAATTCACTGAGTGGGCTACAAACAAATATTTTCTATAAAATGTTCATTAAATAAAGCGAAACAAAATACACTGAATTATCAAAAGCAGGCAAACCAGATTTTTATGTAAAAATTTGTGGAAATTGATGATTTTTGTGATAAATATACAAAAGCTCAAAATCTGCTGAAGTCAAATGCAGTGCAGTTCAAAAACAGGTAGGTTTTGGTAGACTATAAAAATATAGTATAGAATAGTATTAAAGACTAATAATTAGTTTAGACTAATAATTATGTAGATAGTAGATATTGTGCTCAGGTCTCTCTTTTACTTTCAACTTTACCTCAACACAGAGAGTTCTGACACAGTTTTGTGTACCAAACAATTATTGAGACACCAAAACCTGCTAAACCCGTCACAAACATTATTTCTCACGTTTGCTACACTTTGCTTCACTGTAAATCCAATATTTGCTCTTAAGGTATAAAATATCTTCCTTTATATTTCTAGATAGAAACAAAAGTATTTGGTTGTTTTTAAAAATGATCTTCACTAGAATGTGATACAGTTTGCTCAAGAGCTTTGTAAGAAGGCCTGTTAGTTTCAGACAACAGATGCCATTGCCATAAAAAAGACAAGAAAATGTGTTGACATTTTGATTTTTTTGATTAAGGGCAGGTAAAAAGTCATCATTAATCTGAAAAACATCCAGACAGAAAACCTGATTTGGTTTTACAGAAACAAAGAGACAGCAGTTAAACAACAATGACTGAAAAACAATCAAAATAAAAGTTCAAACAGAAGAAAATAGGACAGAATCTGTTTTGCCTATGGCTTTTCATGATTCAGCAGTGTTGGTAACAACACTCAAAACACACACGCCCAGAGAAACAGAATAACGTCAACTGGTTCTTTAGAGCATGTGAGAAAAAATGAAACCACTTCCTGCATTTCATTAAAAAAAGAAAAGAAAGAAACTGTGTATGCGTCTTTTTAATTTCCCACAATTAACTGCAGTTTAGCATTAGGCTGACACCTATGTGGTCAAGTTTGAAGGAGGAAATGATCTTCTGACTTTCTTCTGACTAGCACCAAATTCTTCCAGAGCAAAAACTACTTAAAATGACACGAGCACGTACGCTAAGAGATAAAGAGTTGACAGTAAACAGTCCCACTCCAGAGAACAAGATCCAACATGCTCGAAGCATCAAAAGAGTCACCAACTGCCTCAAGTGACTGTTTGTCTGCTTGGTTTCCGTTGTCCTTGTGAACTATTTATTCTCTCCATTTATTCATAAAAGTGAATGAATGAGTTTTGATTAGTTTCCTATTTAAAATAAAGCTATTCCTATTAAAAATAATTTATTTGATATTTGGGCTTGATTTGGTTCAGTTTGGTTACTATTATACCTACTTAAATTTTCATTGACTGTCACATTGTCACATCTGCTGTGACAGATGTGTGGAGTGGAGAGAGAGTGTGGACCCAAATGCTGACGCAGAAAGTGATGGACTTAAAGTGAGCCTTTATTACAGCCAAGCAAAATACAAACAAAACCAAAGGAAAGAATGACTAAGCTAAAAAAAAAAAAAAAAACTAAAAACAAGTATAAAGAAACTAAAGACCTGAGAACCTGGAGAAGTGGAACATGGAGAACTGCGGTGAGTGACACACAGACGATCCAGCAACAAAAAGAGGAAGACAAAGGGCTTAAATACACAGAGAGATAATGAAGGAATGAGACACAGGAGGAGAGCACAGCTGGGAGTAATCCCATATCAGTCTCAGAGAAGGCTAAACTGAAAACACTAACATAGGACGTAAGATTGTCAAAGTCAAACCGGAAACAAGAGGCATTCACAAAGACACAGACTTGACACTGAGGCCTGGAGATACGAATGACTGGAGAGACACAGGAGATGCACAAACATAGATGACATTAAACGTGGAACACGGGAAGGCTTAGTAACAGAAACCTAAAGACTAGAAACTAAGGATATAACACACACAGAGAACAATAAGAAGAACCAAACCCATGAATAACACTAACTCAAAGAATACAAATTAATCAAAAAACACAGCACTGGATCACAGACCCAGTATCTTGACACACATAGCCCCAATATTCATTTGAACGCACATTACTATGCAAAGCATGTTAACTGAGTCAGCACTGGCTATAAAAAGCTCACTTTGCACGGCTTCATTCTGCACAAAGCAACAGTGTGGAATGAGAAATAGCCCACCGACATGAATGGTTTTACATCTACAAAGCATCGACTATAGATAAGTGTATAGTGTAAACTGTGCCCACTGTTTCACGATTATTGTAAACACAATAAAATTCCTTGTTAAAAAGTAATTGCTCCCTGTGTTAAATCATGAATTAACCACATTTTTTGGAAAGCTAGGTTCAGTTTCACTAACCACATCCAGCTATGGTTACTGTCAGTCCTGTTGAATTAAGAAATTACTTATATACAACTTGTCTGACCAAATGTAGTATGCTAAAAGATCAACACATCATACCAAAATCTAAAGAAACTCAAGAACATACGAGAGAACATATGAGAAAGACACTGATATCTATCAGACTGCAGGCTTACAAAGCCATTTTAAAGGCTTTGGTACTCCGGCGAACCACAGTAAAAGTCATCACCAACAAATGGACAAAACTATGAACAATAATGAACCTTCCCAGGAAAGGCTGGCCAACCAAAATTATTCCAAGAGTGCATCAATAACTCATCCTGTAGGTCACGAATTGCCATAATTGATTAACCACGAATTCTGCTCTCTATCAGAAAATCCTGAAGGAGAATGTCCGGCCATCGGTTCATGCCCCGAAGCTATAGCATACTTGGGTTATACTGCAGAATAATAGTCCTAAATACACTAGGAAGGAAAAAGAAAATAAAGGTTTTGGAATGGCCAAGTCAAAAACCAGACTTAAATCTGATTAAACAGCACATTCACACTCATAAACCAGTGGGGATAAATTAAAGCATTTCTGTGAAGAAGAGAGGCCAAAATTCCTCAACTGTGAGGTGGAGGAGTCATTGCCAGTCACAAAAATTTATGACCGTACTTCTTGCTACCAGGAATGGCACAACCAGCTATTCAATTTGAGAGACAAACTACATTTACTGGGTTATCTTTGTTTAACATTAAAATTTGTTTCATCACAAAACTTTAAGTGTGGGAAATGTACAAAACAAATGAATCAGGAAGGGGCAAATACCTTTTTCACAGCACTGTATATCTGTTAGAAAGTAGTACTTTTTTATATATATTATATATTTTATGCTGCCTATAGCTGTACATGTGAACTGAAATCCAGGAAGAAAATTGGCGTGCTTGGATTGTTAAAACTGTACACGATTTTTTTCTACTACAGGGAGTGCAGAATTATTAGGCAAATGAGTATTTTGTCCACATCATCCTCTTCATGCATGTTGTCTTACTCCAAGCTGTATAGGCTCGAAAGCCTACTACCAATTAAGCATATTAGGTGATGTGCATCTCTGTAATGAGAAGGGGTGTGGTCTAATGACATCAACACCCTATATCAGGTGTGCATAATTATTAGGCAACTCCCTTTCCTTTGGCAAAATGGGTCAAAAGAAGGACTTGACAGGCTCAGAAAAGTCAAAAATAGTGAGATATCTTGCAGAGGGATGCAGCAGTCTCAAAATTGCAAAGCTTCTGAAGCGTGATCATCGAACAATCAAGCGTTTCATTCAAAATAGTCAACAGGGTCGCAAGAAGCGTGTGGAAAAACCAAGGCGCAAAATAACTGCCCATGAACTGAGAAAAGTCAAGCGTGCAGCTGCCAAGATGCCACTTGCCACCAGTTTGGCCATATTTCAGAGCTGCAACATCACTGGAGTGCCCAAAAGCACAAGGTGTGCAATACTCAGAGACATGGCCAAGGTAAGAAAGGCTGAAAGACGACCACCACTGAACAAGACACACAAGCTGAAACGTCAAGACTGGGCCAAGAAATATCTCAAGACTGATTTTTCTAAGGTTTTATGGACTGATGAAATGAGAGTGAGTCTTGATGGGCCAGATGGATGGGCCCGTGGCTGGATTGGTAAAGGGCAGAGAGCTCCAGTCCGACTCAGACGCCAGCAAGGTGGAGGTGGAGTACTGGTTTGGGCTGGTATCATCAAAGATGAGCTTGTGGGGCCTTTTCGGGTTGAGGATGGAGTCAAGCTCAACTCCCAGTCCTACTGCCAGTTTCTGGAAGACACCTTCTTCAAGCAGTGGTACAGGAAGAAGTCTGCATCCTTCAAGAAAAACATGATTTTCATGCAGGACAATGCTCCATCACACGCGTCCAAGTACTCCACAGCGTGGCTGGCAAGAAAGGGTATAAAAGAAGGAAAACTAATGACATGGCCACCTTGTTCACCTGATCTGAACCCCATTGAGAACCTGTGGTCCATCATCAAATGTGAGATTTACAAGGAGGGAAAACAGTACACCTCTCTGAACAGTGTCTGGGAGGCTGTGGTTGCTGCTGCACGCAATGTTGATGGTGAACAGATCAAAACACTGACAGAATCCATGGATGGCAGGCTTTTGAGTGTCCTTGCAAAGAAAGGTGGCTATATTGGTCGCTGATTTGTTTTTGTTTTGTTTTTGAATGTCAGAAATGTATATTTGTGAATGTGGAGATGTTATATTGGTGTCACTGGTAAAAATAAATAATTGAAATGGGTATATATTTGTTTTTTGTTAAGTTGCCTAATAATTATGCACAGTAATAGTCACCTGCACACACAGATATCCCCCTAAAATAGCTAAAACTAAAAACAAACTAAAAACTACTTCCAAAAACATTCAGCTTTGATATTAATGAGTTTTTTGGGTTCATTGAGAACATGGTTGTTGTTCAATAATAAAATTATTCCTCAAAAATACAACTTGCCTAATAATTCTGCACTCCCTGTATATAGTACAGCCATGACATTTAGCAAGGCCCTGTTTGCAGAAATTTTGTTTGAAGTGTGTGCTCCAGAGGAAGAATTTATGATAGTCTGGTTATTTCCTGCTCTGAGAATGTCCATGACCTCCCAAAAACCTTGACCCACAGAGAGGTTAACAAGAATGTCAAAAAGTGTATGTGTGGACTGAGATGTAAAAAGCACAGTCTGTGTTATCTGTGTCTACAATATGCAACCTGAGAGTTATCTCTCTACTCCATTGTAATAAAAAACTGCCAACTTCCTGCTTCCTGTTCTGTTGTCATGGTGATAGCTTGAGCAGCTAGAGCTGCTTATATATAAATATCAACAGAAGTGCACCCGCCTCTCCCATCGTGTGCTAGCATCCCTCTTAAATGTCAATTAGTGGGAGAGTGTCAGAGAGTCAGAAAAAAAAGAGGAATTACAAGTAAAGTTGCCGCTCATCAATCTTTTCAATGAGACACATGGGAAATTTGATCTCTCACCATGTGACACAAAGTCATTAAATACATATCGCTTTACTTGCCATGCAGGAATCAGCTGTCTTGCATTCTAAAAAGGGCTAAATCCATTACTGGGGGATGTGAAATTTAAAGTAATTTTTAACTAAAGATTTTGTGATATATGTGTATATCCCACATAGCAAAATTGGTATGGCCTGGATCTGTCAGAAGTGCCAACTTGATGCCAGATCCGGGCCAGACTTGTTTTCAATTAGCCTGGGCCACAAAAACCAAACCACAATCGGGCCAGATGTGGCATGCCATCACATAAACAGTGCCATCATTGCGAGACCTGGCCATATCTGGATGACATACCACTTACCATGACACCAGTCAGCCAGCAGTGCCGGCTTGACATCAGATCCAGGCCAGACCCGTCTGCTATGTGGGATTGTCAGCTACAGCTTGCTTGGTCTGTAATACTTCGTTCGTCAGATAAAGTTCTCCAATGAAGAATTTGTCTCACCTTCTGGAAAAGGGCTGCAGAGCATCTGAACCAACATATGGCAAAATTCTTCCCAGTTGTGTCAAATAAATAATTGGACATTTTGGGGGGAAAATACACTTGTTATTAGAGATATGATGCCTCACTCGAGTCAGTCGTAATGATCCACAGAGGTGTTACATGCATGACAGTTTGCCTTTTTATAAGTGCCTCTATCCAACACTACCAACGCCGCCACGTCTAATGACCAATTTCAAGCTGAGACTTGGAGAGGTTACTACTCTAGCTAAAAGGCAGCCAAGACAACGCATGGTTCTGATAATCCAAGCTAAATGGCCAGCGGCAAAAGATTCCTGTTCAATAAGTACCGTAATAGTTAGATTAATAATTTATTAAAATTAATAAATCGATAAGCTACAAACTGAAAGAGTGTTATGAGAAAGTGGTACTAATAGTTAACTATTTAATATCAATACTGTACTACTGATTCATTCACAGAGCAACAATGGTTCATTTTTCTCTACTGTGTGCACACGTTGCATTTACAATCCCTAATTTGGTCCCATAAAGTTTGCTCAAATATACAAATCTATGACTTACTTCTCTCTGTGGTTTTATAACAAGCAAAAATTAGATATTTATGAGCGTTTTTGCACCAGAGCCTCTAGCAGCCCTGTTCCTGTAACAGTGCAACAACCCACGAGAGACACATGGGAAAGAAGACAAGGTCACAGCGGACGTGTATCTGCAACCAGAAAAAAATATATATATCTGCATCCCATATCAGTTCTGTGGCTGCTGGTGTCCCAAATCAAGTTCAGCCAAGAAGTTGTGTATATGTTGCAGCTAAAAGTTTGGCTCTCTCCTAATATTTTGTGGAAAGACAAATCAACATAGATACTTGCCTTTTACATATAACTACAAATAAGATACTTTCGAGCAAATCGTGTTGAGTGCCCTTTTCAGATTACAGTTTTGAGGTCTATACAGTGCATAAGTTCTTATAAAAGAAACAGAAAGCAGCGAGACCTTATTTTCTAAGGTGTCTCACATCTGGAAACATGATTCTAATTTACACAGCAACGTGCTGTTTTGGGTGGGAGCTCACACTGCAGTGGTTACTTCTGGGAAATGGGTTGTGTTCTCGGCATGAAGCTTAAACCAAATCCTAAATATTTTGAACAGAGCCGTCTGTTCAAATATGCTAAAAGGAAAATATTCTGCTACTTCAGGGCATCCTGTTGGCAAAAGGGACTTAGATATGCAACACAAACATTTTTTAAACCATCAAAGGAGATTTCATGCACCAGTTCTAAAATCTTGTGTTTTCACTTCTCCATTGTATCTCAAAGTCATCACCTTTTAAGGTGTCTAACAGCTTTGAAGAAGCAAGAAGATGCTTTAATAATAGCTCATTAAACTTTAAATCTTCAACAGCAAACGGTACTTGCATTAGTGACTCTTAACTGCACTTTTGTTTACATTATAGGTCAAGCAAAGACAATATAAAGCCATTACACTGTGTTTTCAGGGCAGCCACATACACGGTTCATACCAGAAACTGCTAAACACATCAAAAGACAAAAATACAGTGCAGCACTAAGTGCTGCACTGTATTGTGCTGAGCACTTCTCTCTGACACATTCACTAATTACGCTCAGTACAATCAATGCATCCTGTCTTTTTGCACAAAAAACAAAAATGTCATGCAAAAACATGTTCATCTAATGTCTACCAAATTATAAAAAAAGATTAATATCATCATGATATAATTTTTTGCACATTTTTGTTGTATTTATGAAGATTTCTGAGCAACATGAAATTAAAAATGAATAAAAGTTGCTATTCAACCTTTTGTTTAGACAGATTTCCCGTTTATGGTCTGTGCCATTGCATTGTGGTAGAAAACAGATTATTGTTTTGTAGATTACGATAAAGAAATAAAATAATCAGTATAAAAACATCAGTATATTATCTAGCCTCAAACAGATTGGAGATTGTGGGAAATCACCTCCTCAGGCAGACTAAGATATGAGATATGACACGCTGATTATATGTTTTTGACACAATAACAAACTCTATGACTACGATCATCACTGCTTAATTACAATTTTACTGTAAAAACTTTTCTTAATCACCTCTAAAACAGACTCTGATGTCTGCATATATGTGTTGATAAAAAAAATCATTTTCAGAGCTGCTTCTTGAATCCAAAAGCACTACTTAAAAACACATTTCTACCAGTTGACCTCAGCATATTTGTCCACCTTAAATTGGCATCCAGTACTCCTACTTTTCTCCCTCTATAATAAATCCGCTTGCAATACATGTTTTAAAGTGTCAAATCATTGAAAGGAACACTGGAGGCGGACTGAACATGTCAACCTCAGCAGAGGTGCTGTCACTGATTATCCATTAAGTGTGAGGAAAAATAGGTAGTTTGTGAAATGTACCATCTATCCTGGATTCCTGTGCGATAGCCAGTCTGACATTTATGAAGTGCTGTGGCAAACACAGTGATCGACTGAAACTTTTTTAAACATACAATGCATGCAAACGGCATTTTTGCATTAGAGACTACAAGTCACACGCCATGGTACGTATATAGCAGCGCAACAAAGGTAACATAAATGCAGTTTGGCATTTATAGACTGAGCAGTGCCAAGCTCCTCGTGGCACAGATGGTACAAAGATAGAGAGAAGAAGGGAGGGAGGGAAGCAATGAGAGAGGTCTGTGACACCTCTTTTTCTCTGCCCACACTAAAGCTGCCTATTATCTAATCCTTCACACCATGGATAGGGGGATTGGGATGGTCAGAGCGGCAGAGAAAGCAAGACATACAGTAGATGCCAGAAAAAGAGAGCGAGCAATCGTCATCATTGCCAGAGTGTCGTTCGGCTGATGGTAACACAAGGCATCATTGTACTGAGGGAGTGAGAGAACTGCTCCCTCTCTCTGTTTCAGCCAAGCCTGATTCGGCTCGACCAGTGTGGCCAAGTCCGAGGCTGGAAACTACTAAAGTTTAACTTGCGCCAGACCACTGAAGTGACTCATGATTACAGTGGTAGGAAAAAAGTATAGAGGATCTCTAAGTTCTTGAATTGAAGGGTTGGTGCATGCAAAATATAATTTAGTGCTTTAGAAAGGAAGCACTATGTTCAAAAATAGACACAATATGAATGCAAACATCTTAGGTGCAGATGTGTTGTACTGTATGATGTAGTATGAGTGTCAAATGGCCCAGTGAACGCGGGGAAATGTACACCGTGAAGAACAGCAGCGACAGGTTGGTCTCCTGGTTCATTTCAAATACATTGAAATAGCTCGTCTACAGACTTGCTCCTGAAAAGTCAATGAAAAACTGTGAGAATTTGGAAAAGAATATATTCTATAATGCTTTAATTATACATATAGATATATTTTAAATCATAGTTGGAAAGCCCAAAAGAATATTTGTGGGCTTTTTGATGGTGGCACATTGTCTGGCATTACACAAGCCAGAAGTTCACATCTGGATTTAATTTGTAGTACTAAATCTGAGAACCTTGCTAACAACACTGATCCCCCCTGTCCCTTCTAAGCAGCAAACTGCAATGATGCAAAACTTATTATGCTAGTCTTTTACTTTAAAAGAATGGTGTGTGGTTATAGCAAAGATCATACCCAAGAAATCTTCAGCTCAGTATTTTTCCTACTGTCCAACAAATATTTAATAACAAATACATCACACAGCAAGCGCAGCAAGAAAACACATAGACTTAGGTCGATAAACTTAAACGCATGCATTTAAAGCCTCAGGCAGGAATAACAGTAATAAAGTTTACTGTTTAATTATGCTGGCACCACAACAAAAAGTATTGAGGTCATTGAATGCCAGAGGTCAGTATCCAGTATATCTGTTGCAAAGACAACAGAAGAACTGCAGAGGGGAGGGGGCTGGTTTTCTATGGGCGAACAGCAGGAAAAAAAATATCTACAGTCTTCCCATGACATTCCAGCTGCAGCAACCAGTTTTCCCACAAGGCATGAGAAAGGGGACATCAGGCCAACACACAAACAGACATGCACACACGCACACCCACCTGTGAAGTCTTATGCAACAGGTAAAACATTATTTGTCACAGCATTACACTGGTACAAAGTAAACAACAAAAAGATCAGGAGATTCATCTTCACACCTCACTATAGCACCCACTCTTTACATTTTACACTTTACTTGTGACTAAATCTTAGTACAGCATATATCATTTTGTGACAAGGAACAGAAACAGTCAAATGCACATAAACCACGTATTTGCTCTGCTGCAGCTCAAAAAGAACTAATACAACTTGTTCAGCAGTACTCCAGTATAATCCACTGTACATTTCTTGTCCATGCTTCCAGTGATAACCCAAAACCAAAGAGTGTCACAGACACATATCTCCCAAAGCCCCTGGACGCAAATAGAACAGAGCAGACATAAAAACAAACAGAGAGTCAGAGGGACACATTACCAACCTGCTCTTTCTGTGGACGTGCAGTCCACATGTTGCTTAGTCTGATCCACCTGGCTTTACTCAATGTTGGGCAAAACTAAAGCAACTAAGACGCCTAAGCAGACAAAGAATTGCACAGCAGCAGCAGCGGCGACAGCAGACAGCTCCTTCTAGTCTGCACTAATGAGAGTGTGGCTGGGAAAAAAACTAACAGTGAACTCTCTCCAACTCCTCGGGAAGGGAGGGGTCACACAAACTCTAGGCCAATCACAAAAAGAGACTCTTCCCATAGCCTTTTCTCATTGGATAAAAAATAGTGCAGGACTTGTGCTGAAGTAGGAGGAGTACACTTGGGAAATTCTTTGACACTGACTCTGCCTATTATCTCATCACTTCTCACTTTTACTCATTCTCTGTTATTTGTTTATTTTTCTTGCTTTCCATTATTTATAGCTCATCTCTCTGTGTATCATTGCACACGTCACTTGGGTCTTATACTAAATATTTAAAAATAAGAAGAAGAAAAAAAAAGAAAATTAGTTAGGCATTTGATTTGGCTGTGTCTTCACTTAAACTTGGTGTATAAATACAAATTATACTCCGTATATTTTGCCTTGAAACTAAAAGGAAAGCGATCTCTTCTTCCATCTAGTGGAATAATGGATGTACTGCACCTCTGTGCAGGCCGAGCACAGCCAGTGTTTTATACTGGTGTCAAGCCAGCCTCCAATTCGAGACTTGCAGTCAAGCCAGCCTCCAGTTTGTTTTACGTTCCCTGTGTATTCAAAGTATTACGGGAATGGATGTGGAAACCGGATTTCAAAATAAAAGCCAACTTCGAGTGAATTAACAGATATGTTAAGAACATAATAACAAATAATTTAGGCTTTTTTTTTTTTTTTTTTTTTTTTACAAACTCTAATGTTAGATCTATATGACACAGCCTTGTACCCTAATTGTGCCCTGTCACTATCAAGGCCATCTTATTTTGGATTTCAAAGTAAAAGCCCTGTGAATCTTCATTTTTGAACTACTCTTTCAATGACTTCATAGTGCTCTTAAAAGCAAAATTCGTATTTGCAAATACTATTTCAACTTTATATCAACACTTTCCAACCACAGTCTTTTTCACAGTAATACCATATCAATATCAAGTCGGTCTGATTTTGCCTTTCATAGTAATGGCCCTTTGAAATTGCCGATATTTGACTTAATCTTCTAACGATTCAAAATGCTCTAAAATGAAAAATTCTTGTTTCCACAGGGTAAGTCCACTTTAGATCAACAGTATACAGCCCCACAGTGATACCATATCAATATCAACTCATTCTGATTATGCCTTCTAAAATAAAAGACTTTTCAAATTGTCCATAATTGACCTACCTTTCAGTGATTTCAAAATGCTCTAAAATGGAAAATTCCTGTTTCCACAGGGTAATTCCACTCCAGATCAACAGTATACAGCCCCACAGTGATACCATATCAATATCACGTCATTCTGATTTTGCCTTCAAAAATAAAAGCATTTTCAAACTGCCCATATCTGACTTGCTCCTGGAACAATTTCAAAATGCTCTAAAATGGAAAATTCCTGTTTCCACAGAGTAATTCCACTTTAGATCAACAGTATACAGCCCCACAGTTATACCATATCAATATCAAGTCAGTCTGATTTTGCTTTTCAAAATAAAGGCCTTTTCAAATTGTCCATATATGACTTACTCTTGGAGCGAATTCAAAATGATCTAAAATGGAAAATTCCTGTTTCCACAGGGTAATTCCACTCCAGATCAACAGTATACAGCCCCACAGTGATACCATATCAATATCAAGTCATTCTGATTATGCCTTCTAAAATAAAAGACTTTTCAAATTGTCCATAATTGACCTACCTTTCAGTGATTTCAAAATGCTCTAAAATGGAAAATTCTTGTTTCCACAGGGTAATTCCACTTTAGATCAACAGTATACAGCCCCACAGTGATACCATATCAATATCACGTCATTCTGATTTTGCCTTCAAAAATAAAAGCATTTTCAAACTGCCCATATCTGACTTGCTCCTGGAACAATTTCAAAATGCTCTAAAATGGAAAATTCCTGTTTCCACAGGGTAATTCCACTTTAGATCAACAGTATACAACCTCACGATGTTACCATGTCAATTTCAAGTCATTCTGATTTTGCCTTCCAAAATAAAAGCCTTTTCAAATTGCCCATATACGACCTACTCTTTTAACGGTTTCAAAATGCTCTAAAAAGGAAGATTTCAGTTTCCACAGGGTAATTCCACTTTACATCAACAGTATACAACCTCACGATGTTACCATATCAATTTTGAGTCAGGCTGATTTTGCTTTCCAGTATAAAAGACTTTTCAAATTGACCATAAAAGATATACTCTTTTAACGATTTCAAAATGCTCTTAAATTGAAAGATGCAGTTTCCACAGGATAATTCCACTTTAGATCAACAGTATCCAACCCGACAGTAAAACCATGTAAATTTCAAGTTGGTCTGATTTTGCCTTTCAAATTAATGGCCCGTCGAATTTGTCCATATGTGATATACTCTTTCAATTTTTTCAGAATGTTTTAAAAATGAAAATTGCTGTTTCCACGGGATAATTTCACTCAAGATCGACAGTGCACACTATCACGGTGATCTCAAGTCAATTTGCCTTTCAAAGTAATGGTCTGTTGAAATTGTCCATGTATGACCCTCTCTTTCACTGACTTCAGAATCCCATTAAAAGCAAAGTTGCTGTTTCCACAAGATCATTTCAACTCTACATTGACAGTATACAACCCCACAGTTTTATCACGTCAGTATCGGCATTATAATTGTTCATTTGGTACTTTTAATAATTAAACGCGGATGCTGTTAACAGGACAATTACTGTTTCCACTAAGTAATTGGAGTTCATGCAAACCATACACAACCTCTACAGTGGTAACATCTCAATCTCAAATCAATCTCGTTTTGCATTTCAGAGTAAAAGCCTTTTGACTTTGTTTATAGGAGCTTCTCTTTCCACAACTTCAGAATGGCATTAAATGGAAAGTTCCAGCTTCTATGAATTAATACCAGTTTGTGCCAACACATATCATTGCATATAATCTAACAGTGGAGTTGGTGACCATACTTTTCGGTGACATTAGAATGCTGTTAAATAGGAAAATCCCTGTTCCCATGCAATATTTTTTCTCTAAATCAATAATATACTCCCTCAAAGGGAGTATAGGAAGGAAAAAGAAAAATAAAGGTTTTGGAATGGCCAAGTCAAAAACCAGACTTAAATCTGATTAAACAGCACATTCACACTCATAAACCAGCGGGGATAAATTAAAGAATTTCTGTCAAGAAGAGAGGCCAAAATTCCTCAACTGTGAGGTGGAGGAGTCCACTGTTAGATTATATGCAATGATATGTGTTGGCACAAACTGGTATTAATTCATAGAAGCTGGAACTTTCCATTTAATGCCATTCTGAAGTTGTGGAAAGAGAAGCTCCTATAAACAAAGTCAAAAGGCTTTTACTCTGAAATGCAAAACGAGATTGATTTGAGATTGAGATGTTACCACTGTAGAGGTTGTGTATGGTTTGCATGAACTCCAATTACTTAGTGGAAACAGTAATTGTCCTGTTAACAGCATCCGCGTTTAATTATTAAAAGTACCAAATGAACAATTATAATGCCGATACTGACGTGATAAAACTGTGGGGTTGTATACTGTCAATGTAGAGTTGAAATGATCTTGTGGAAACAGCAACTTTGCTTTTAATGGGATTCTGAAGTCAGTGAAAGAGAGGGTCATACATGGACAATTTCAACGGACCATTACTTTGAAAGGCAAATTGACTTGAGATCACCGTGATAGTGTGCACTGTCGATCTTGAGTGAAATTATCCCGTGGAAACAGCAATTTTCATTTTTAAAACATTCTGAAAAAATTGAAAGAGTATATCACATATGGACAAATTCGACGGGCCATTAATTTGAAAGGCAAAATCAGACCAACTTGAAATTTACATGGTTTTACTGTCGGGTTGGATACTGTTGATCTAAAGTGGAATTATCCTGTGGAAACTGCATCTTTCAATTTAAGAGCATTTTGAAATCGTTAAAAGAGTATATCTTTTATGGTCAATTTGAAAAGTCTTTTATACTGGAAAGCAAAATCAGCCTGACTCAAAATTGATATGGTAACATCGTGAGGTTGTATACTGTTGATGTAAAGTGGAATTACCCTGTGGAAACTGAAATCTTCCTTTTTAGAGCATTTTGAAACCGTTAAAAGAGTAGGTCGTATATGGGCAATTTGAAAAGGCTTTTATTTTGGAAGGCAAAATCAGAATGACTTGAAATTGACATGGTAACATCGTGAGGTTGTATACTGTTGATCTAAAGTGGAATTACCCTGTGGAAACAGGAATTTTCCATTTTAGAGCATTTTGAAATTGTTCCAGGAGCAAGTCAGATATGGGCAGTTTGAAAATGCTTTTATTTTTGAAGGCAAAATCAGAATGACTTGATATTGATATGGTATCACTGTGGGGCTGTATACTGTTGATCTAAAGTGGAATTACCCTGTGGAAACAGGAATTTTCCATTTTAGAGCATTTTGAAATCACTGAAAGGTAGGTCAATTATGGACAATTTGAAAAGTCTTTTATTTTGGAAGGCATAATCAGAATGACTTGATATTGATATGGTATCACTGTGGGGCTGTATACTGTTGATCTAAGGTGGAATGACCCTGTGGAAACAAGAATTTTCCATTTTAGAGCATTTTGAAATCACTGAAAGTTAGGTCAATTGTGGACAATTTGAAAAGGCTTTTACTTTGGAAGGCAAAATCAGAATGACTTGATATTGATATGGTATCACTGTGGGGCTGTATACTGTTGATCTAAGGTGGAATGACCCTGTGGAAACAGGAATTTTCCATTTTAGAGCATTTTGAAATCACTGAAAGGTAGGTCAATTATGGACAATTTGAAAAGTCTTTTATTTTTGAAGGCATAATCAGAATGACTTGATATTGATATGGTATCACTGTGGGGCTGTATACTGTTGATCTAAGGTGGAATGACCCTGTGGAAACAAGAATTTTCCATTTTAGAGCATTTTGAAATCACTGAAAGTTAGGTCAATTATGGACAATTTGAAAGGGCTTTTATTTTTGAAAGCAAAATCAGAATGACGTGATATTGATATGGTATCACTGTGGGGCTGTATACTGTTGATCTGGAGTGGAATTACCCTGTGGAAACAGGAATTTTCCATTTTAGAGCATTTTGAAATCACTGAAAGGTAGGTCAATTATGGACAATTTGAAAAGTCTTTTATTTTGGAAGGCATAATCAGAATGACTTGATATTGATATGGTATCACTGTGGGGCTGTATACTGTTGATCTAAGGTGGACTTAACCTGTGGAAACAGGAATTTTCCATTTTAGAGCATTTTGAAATCACTGAAAGTTCGGTCAATTGTGGACAATTTGAAAAGGCTTTTACTTTGGAAGGCATAATCAGAATGACGTGATATTGATATGGTATCACTGTGGGGCTGTATACTGTTGATCTAAGGTGGAATTACTCTGTGGAAACAGGAATTTTCCATTTTAGAGCATTTTGAAATCACTGAAAGTTCGGTCAATTGTGGACAATTTGAAAAGGCTTTTACTTTGGAAGGCATAATCAGAATGACGTGATATTGATATGGTATCACTGTGGGGCTGTATACTGTTGATCTAAAGTGGAATTACTCTGTGGAAACAGGAATTTTCCATTTTAGAGCATTTTGAAATTGTTCCAGGAGCAAGTCAGATATGGGCAGTTTGAAAATTCTTTTATTTTTGAAGGCAAAATCAGAATGACGTGATATTGATATGGTATCACTGTGGGGCTGTATACTGTTGATCTGGAGTGGAATTACCCTGTGGAAACAGGAATTTTCCATTTTAGAGCATTTTGAAATCACTGAAAGGTAGGTCAATTATGGACAATTTGAAAAGTCTTTTATTTTGGAAGGCATAATCAGAATGACTTGATATTGATATGGTATCACTGTGGGGCTGTATACTGTTGATCTGGAGTGGAATTACCCTGTGGAAACAGGAATTTTCCATTTTAGAGCATTTTGAAATCACTGAAAGGTAGGTCAATTATGGACAATTTGAAAAGTCTTTTATTTTGGAAGGCATAATCAGAATGACTTGATATTGATATGGTATCACTGTGGGGCTGTATACTGTTGATCTAAGGTGGAATGACCCTGTGGAAACAGGAATTTTCCATTTTAGAGCATTTTGAAATCACTGAAAGTTCGGTCAATTGTGGACAATTTGAAAAGGCTTTTACTTTGGAAGGCATAATCAGAATGACGTGATATTGATATGGTATCACTGTGGGGCTGTATACTGTTGATCTAAAGTGGAATTACTCTGTGGAAACAGGAATTTTCCATTTTAGAGCATTTTGAAATTGTTCCAGGAGCAAGTCAGATATGGGCAATTTGAAAATTCTTTTATTTTTGAAGGCAAAATCAGAATGACGTGATATTGATATGGTATCACTGTGGGGCTGTATACTGTTGATCTGGAGTGGAATTACCCTGTGGAAACAGGAATTTTCCATTTTAGAGCATTTTGAAATCACTGAAAGGTAGGTCAATTATGGACAATTTGAAAAGTCTTTTATTTTGGAAGGCATAATCAGAATGACTTGATATTGATATGGTATCACTGTGGGGCTGTATACTGTTGATCTAAAGTGGACTTACCCTGTGGAAACAAGAATTTTTCATTTTAGAGCATTTTGAATCGTTAGAAGATTAAGTCAAATATCGGCAATTTCAAAGGGCCATTACTATGAAAAGGAAAATCAGACTGACTTGATATTGATATGGTATCACTGTGAAAAAGACTGTGGTTGGAAAGTGTTGATATAAAGTTCAAATAGTATTTGGAAATACGAATTTTGCCTTTAAGAGCATTATGAAGTCATTGAAAGAGTAGTTCAAAAATGAAGATTCACAGGGCTTTTACTTTGAAATCCAAAATAAGATGGCCTTGATAGTGACAGGGCACAATTAGGGTACAAGGCTGTGTCATATAGATCTAACATTAGAGTTTGTAAAAAAAAAAAAAAAGCCTAAATTATTTGTTATTATGTTCTTAACATATCTGTTAATTCACTCGAAGTTGGCTTTTATTTTGAAATCCGGTTTCCACATCCATTCCCGTAATACTTTGAATACACAGGGAACGTAAAACAAACTGGAGGCTGGCTTGACTGCAAGTCTCGAATTGGAGGCTGGCTTGACACAAGTGTATTAATCGAGAGTGTATATTATGGGTTTGATAGGGACTTTAACCTGAAATCGACCACACCCTGGAAACACTTTCTCAGTTAACATTGCAGATAAAAATGTAACCACAAACCTTTACCACATTTACCACGTGCACTTGACACATGAAGGATGATAAATGTGCTTCATTTCCAAATAAAAATAGATGAGAACTGTCTTTTTCTAAATAAATAACACACATTTCAATACTACTAAAAAGAAACGCATCTGAGAAATTAAACCGATCCCGACACTAAAATAAAAACATGACATAACAGGTAATACAACCAGTTTTGCTGTTAACTCGTGTTGTCTTAGAAACAATCCAATTTTGTCCATGTAAATAGTGAGTCAGTCTGTTATTTGGCATTACTTCAGTTGTTATGGGCACACCAAACCACGACGTTTGACTGTGCAGTACAAATGTCTAAAGTTGTGCTTTAGACCATTGTACAAATACACACTTGCATGTGTAAACACACGCAACCAATGGCCTGTACACACATCTATATCAAATGATGACAGATACATACCGGAAACCTTCGAAGCACGGCTGTCCCGAAATCTAACGACAGCAAGATCAGTCTTTCTCAAGTCATTTCTAACTAACCGGCTTCGTCTCCTCGCTTAAACACACACACATCATAATTCAGTGGTCATAAACGGTGTCAGCTGGTAAGCACTGAGCAAAGGGCAGAGAGATAACAGCAATTGAAACATGAGAATCTCATCCGTGCAGGAAAAACAGAACTATGCTGCCAGTCAAAGGTGTGATTTTTGCCATTTTATTTTTGTTTTCGCTTAAGACAAAAGGAAAATAATCTGATATATCTTAATTATATGTCATTAAAAATGGTGATAAGCCTCTCACTCTTATCGAGGCAATCCTAACCTACCCTAGTAGAGTAATTATGTAATTAGTTTAGACCAACCAGTTCAGTGGGGCCGGGGCCGGAAAAGCTGCACTGTGGTGATTGGTCTGCCTTCCATCCACCTTTTTGGGCGTTTGCACACATACATTCACTCACTGCATTTCTTATACTGCTGACTTACACACTCCATTGTTAGTTAGTAGAGCAGAGATGCCAGAACGTGCCCAGAAATTATCACATGTTGAAGGGGAAGTTATGTTGTTGGGCTTTTTGTGACAAGCCCCACAAGTTTGGAGGTAATTTTGGTTCCGATAGACAACTTATACAAATGTGATTTGGCAACTTGAAGTCCATTCATAGTGTATATTGATCTACAACCCAAAATAAATAAATAAAGACAGAATGCAATGGTTTACAAATTACTTGTTTCCTATATCTAACTGAATATAGTAAACTGCGAAATATTATTTATTTATCTATCCATCTATTTTCTTAACCATTTAAGAAGTAGCAATTAACTATAAGCTTTAAATTGTTTTTGCAAAGTAGGTTTGTAGGTGAGATTGTTGTAAAGTAACACATGTTTATTCAAATTCATGTATTCTTAGATTCTGAACATTTCAATGACGAAATAGGTGTTATTTCGTTGTGGGAAATGGTATAATGTACATTGTTGTCCAAACTAGAGAATGTTTATACAGCACTGAACATATCAGGGGGTATATTTTTAATGGCAATCTGAAAATGCACAAGATGGTTATCAATTATTCTGTTAGTGTTACCTGCGTTTTTGTTTTGTTTTTTGCATTTTAATTTAAGGCAGAATGGCCAATTATCGTGCCAGTTCTTAGGGCAAATATGATATATTGTGAAAGTTAAATAGGTAATGGGCAACCAGAAAAGAAAGTGTCTTTTTCTGCTTTGTGCAAAGGGGTCATTCATTATAATCCATATTTCTAGGGCGCATGACAATTTGAGACCTCAGCAGCAGCTGCTTCCAGGCTCTTGGTTGATGAGCTAAGAGGTGGAAAACCTATGTGGAGACTTGAAAATTGGATCACACGACAACTCTGGATCATGGGTGGGAAATGGAATTTATTATGTTAGTTTCAGTTAGGTTTTGGCGCGTTCTAACCCTTTTTGTGTCTTTGTGGGCTGATGAGCCACTATTTAAGTTTCCCTTTTGTCTCATTTAGGTAGGTCAGTGTTTGTTGCCAGCTTTTGAGTAGAGTTCTGTTACTTTGACCTCTTTTATGGGCCCAATATTTATTTTATTTTTATTTATTTTATTTTATTTTTTGTATAATTTAACCAAGTTTGTTTTTATGGACTAACCTGTGCCTGACTTTCCTTGTCTTCTCGGTCCAATACATCATAAAACAGAGAGAGAGTCGAATTATTCTCCAAATGCTAATGAGGAATACTCTTTCTCATTGGCTGGTGGTAAACACAAAAGGCATAATTGCTTAAAATGCTGAAACCGCTACCAATCACTGTAACAGTACCGGTAGGTGGTGTTGCAGCATCACACTCAGAGCAGACCCCCACAACACAACCACTTCACTTGGGTAAGATGTTTTGCGCACCGGGAATCATGATCCACACAGGAGCAGAACAGAAGTCTGGTGTTAAGGTGGATTTTTTTCTTGACTGATATTTTTTCTTTGACCATTTGGACTCTTAGATTTTTTATTCCATTGACAATGCATCGTTCTTTCGTGGTGTTTGTGAGTTTTATTAAACTGTCTCCCTTCCGTCAGACAGTGATTGTTTTCACGCTAGTTGTTATTTGCCCGTTTGTGTTTGGCTGAGTTTGAGCGCCACTGTCATTTGCAGGACAGATGTTTTTTGCTGCTGCCGCATCATTATGACCCTAAGTCTGACTCACCATCACATGCTGCCAGATGCAACTCGTCAACCGATCCAATATTTTGCTCTTTATTTTGTGCAAACGCGGGGACTTGCTGCCGCTGATGGGGACTCTTTGGGGCTTCTTAGCGCATGAAGGACCTCAGGCTTCTGGTGGGTTTCACAAATATTTTTTTTAAAGATGGAGAAGATAAGATGCGCTTAAATATTAGATTTTTAAATACTAGATCTGTTTTTATTTTCTGTCATATCCGTTTTTATTGGAGTACACATCCCCAAAAATTTCGGCTGGCGATTTATAACTTGCGAATATCCGGATGTAATGCATTTTGTAACCATCACTCCTACTCTTCAGGTACTTTTGGAACACTTTAGTGTGCGTTATGAAGATGGAGTGGATAATTCGGATCGATCTGAGATGGCCTCATATTTCTGTTATAGTCTGTTCAACACCGTCGATTTCGTGTTTGATCTTCAAAGTAAAGAAGTGTTAGGCTACACAGGATTGCTTGCACCACTAAGGATATTACTTGTGTTCACGCCTGATCTCCTCCGTTACACGTTTTTCTTAACTCCGGAAATCAAACAATGAATAACGCAGGTGAGTGCGGCATCGAGGGGCATGAGGAGTCCCAGATCCAGGGTGACATCAGCAGTCAGGGTCAGGTGCGGCCGGGAGAATAACCCAGAGGCAACAATGCCCTCCTGGCCCAGCCAACTGGAGTGCCTCCACCATAACTGCACCTGGGAGGAGACCAACAATATAAGCAAAGCTGACCCTTCCCCGCCCCCTCTCAATTATTATTCAATTCCTCTCCTAACGGCCATCACCGTCGCCTGCACACTGCTGTTTCTGATAGGGGTGGCCGGGAATGTTATGACCATTTTGGTGGTCAGCAAGTACCGGGACATGCGTACGACCACTAATCTGTACCTGTGCAGCATGGCGGTATCCGATCTACTCATTTTCCTTTGCATGCCACTTGACCTCTACCGCATGTGGAGATACAGGCCCTGGCGCTTTGGAGACGCGCTCTGCAAACTCTTTCAGTTTGTGTCAGAATCAAGCACTTACTCCACCATCCTCAGCATCACCGCCCTGTCAGTAGAGCGCTACCTGGCGATCTGTTTCCCATTGCGCGCCAAGGCTCTGGTAACCAAGAGGCGCGTACGAGCCTTGATTTGTCTGTTATGGACAGTGTCGCTTTTGAGCGCAGGCCCTGTGTTTGTCATGGTGGGAGTAGAGCAGGACACCATGGGGCCACAAAACTTCAGTTCGTGGATGAATGAGTCTAACTTATTCCTGGAGGCTGAGGACACCCGAGAGTGTAAGATGACGCACTATGCTGTGCAATCCGGTCTGATGGGGGCCATGGTGTGGCTGAGCTCCGTTTTCTTCTTCATGCCCGTGTTCTGTCTGACAGTGCTGTACGGCCTGATAGGCCGTCGGCTGTGGCAAAGGCACCGAGAGACGAACATGAGCAACCGCGTGTCTCACAGGGACAAGAGCAACAGGCAGACCATAAAGATGCTGGGTAAGTTTCCAGAACGCGCAAATTATGCAAAAAGTTCTTACATGATTCGAGTTTGAGTTGTCGACACATGAAAGACACCTTAGGGCTTTAAACTGTGTTCATATTAAAGTGATATCAGTTCAAATTTCCAAATAAAGATATATATGTTTAGGGAGAAAAGGTTAATCAGCATCTCCTTTGACTAACCCCTGCTCCTTTTTATGTTTTTTTCTTCCAAAAGTGGTTGTTGTGCTGGCCTTTGTCCTGTGTTGGTTGCCTTTCCATGTGGGTCGCTACTTGCAGTTCCGCTCTCTGGATGCTCCTTCCCCGTTGCTGTCGTTGTTATCCGAGTACTGTAGCTTGGTGTCAGTGGTTCTCTTTTACTTGAGTGCTGCCATCAATCCCATCCTCTATAACACCATGTCGTGGAAATACCGGGGTGCAGCGGCGCGCCTCTTCGGCCTAACCGACAGCCTTCCGCCACGGGGTCGCACAGCGAGCACTGTGAAGGGAGATGGCTCAAACGGCTGGACAGAGTCTACAATCAGCTTTTGAATGCATGGCCTAAATGGCTGGCGTAATGAATAAAGCTATTAGTCGTGGATCTACATTACTCACGTAAAGGCCATAATTTCTGTCAGGGCGATGCAAAATTGTGGTGAGCACTTGCCTTTATTTGACTGGAATCAAAAAGGATGATTAAAAAAGCACGAGCCATAAACGCTCCATATGCATAAAACGCTTTCTTTTAAATACAATTTGCTCAGTTACTTGTCTTGTTCGGTTATTTCAACAAGTGCCACACACTATTCATAGAAAACAATTGAAAAGCAAAACTGGTGAAGTGCAAAAGTCACTGGCCTGAAATGCTTACAGGATATCAATCAAAAACAGACACGCACGCCTGTGTGCTCACATATAAATGTCACGCACATCTACAAATGCCTTATACTGCATTTATATTCTGGATGACAAAGAAAGCACTGTAGAATTTGTGGCACTGCTCTGTACTCATTAAGACAGAGGCAGAGGTGCAGTGTGTATGTGCATGTGTGTGGAAGAGATTTTTGCATGTGCTATGCAGGCCAAGTGTCATGCTTTTGGGTATGCTTTTAGTCACGTTACATGAAGATGTCGTGGGTTACCGTTATAAGTTGTCAAAATTCCCAGTGGGCACTTTTATATTCAAATCAATGCTGTGTTTGGGATCAATGGGGTGAGTCATTCTTGTGAATCTTTGTGGTGCACAGCTTTTGCTTTTTTTTGTGATTGTGAGACAATTTATATTTCCAAAATATGTATCAGTCTCTGATCTTGTTGAATGTATTTCACTGTTAAATGATCAGCACTGTTTAATCTGTAGGACCATCAGAAATGTGTATTAGGGGGTGTGGGGGGGGGGGGGGGGGTCCTATAAGGTAGCATCGCAAAAGGTTTTTACAGGTCTTATGACTCTGCAAGTTTAGGTCTGGTGCATACACAAAGAAAGCTGCCTGTTAATGTATAAATAAACATGTTAGCAGTCATTTTCTGGGCCATGTGAACTGTGCACCATTTTCCAGCAGTGTTATCCACATGTTTTCAGTCACCAGCTATAGTTACATATGTTGCACTGATTAAGCATACAATGCTATCTTTTGCTGTGGCTGTAAACACAAAACGTTATTATAAATTTGTCTAATTTACCAATAGCAATCATGCTTTTTGCAGCCATATTTATGGCAACAAAAACATTCATTTTCACTAGTCCTACTTCTATACAAGTAGCTTCCACTGTAAGCTACCCCGTGGCTTCACACTTATCTTTAGGAGACATGGTTTTCCACTGACAAACGAGAGAAGTGAGTTCTCACACGATGTAAACTGTATAATATGTGTCTTCTTTTTCTCATTTAACAATTTACTAAAGCCTGGAAGATGAAAAGTCTTCATGAGTGATTAAACAGCAGATCATGGCATGTAAAGTGATTTTAAATGTTCTCCAGTCTGATGAAGTGCTACAACAATGTATAAGAAAGTTTTAAAATAGATTTTCCTTTGAGCTTGTGTAAGATAACACAACAGGTGGAAATGTAAAAGTGGTACATTTTGTAAAGTGATTTGTAAAGAGCCTTGTTGAAAAGATCTTTGCTATAATTTGTATATAGATGCTTTGTAATGCAGTACACTCAGGTGGTTTACGCAGTCCAAATCACCACAGCAGCTTCCTTGATTTAAAACATGGCCTCATGACTTTTGAAGAATGTATCTGTTAAATGAATGTTTATGACCATATACTGATAACATGACATGCTTTTATCAATCCATACTTATTAACAGTCAAAATTTATTGCTTTTTTTTTTTTTTTAATCTATGTGACTATCTTCACTTAGTTAATGTGTATGTCTATGATAATGTCTTGTAAAAGAAACAAAAGTTTCCTCCTCTTTTGTACACAGTATTCATATTCTTTGTGTAACCAACTCGACAGTCAGAAAATTGTCCTCAGCAGATATGAGATGCAAACTGCAATCGGGCTTATTAAACCAACAAACACCAGTAAACACCTTCTCAGTCACATTAAAAAATAACAAAAGATAACAATAGGGTATGCAGTCGTTTCTCCATGTGGCCCAGCAGTACCCCACTATATAATGTTGGCCTCAAAGGGGTTTAACAGTGGCCACAGGGACACTGCAATGTGCCTCTCCCATCTCAGCTGACAGGATTTTCTTGGTGACACCAGGCTCCATTCTATCACATTAGATAGCTTATAAGACAGCAGGTGCTGCCAATATGAAGCAGACCTCAAAAAAGCACTCATTCATCACTAAATTTACCTCAGGTACTTGATCAAAACACTTACAGGGGAGTCAGCAAAAGCCTTTGAGTGCAAAAATGTTCAGCAGATTGAAAATTATAATGACTATGAAAGGTAATGAAGGATTCACAGGGAATTAAAACTCAAAGTTGAGTTAGTAACTCACAGGAGAAGTGGGTGGATGAAAGGTGGAGAGAAGAAGAGATCTGAAACACGAAAGTCCACATGAAATGCCTCAGTGGAAATGGACAATAAAACACAAGGTGAAAGAGAAGAGGCTCAAACAGTGAGTCAGAAATCACAAGAGCTTGTTTAAATGAAGGTTGTGAGTGTGGATAAATTAACATTACACAATTAGGATGAGAGCGGAATTAAATAAGTATTTTTAAAAATGCAGCACCTTTTTTTATTATTTTGATACCAGTTCAGACAAGCTAATGTTTGCTGGTATACCAACACACTGACTGTTTACAAGTACACTCACAGGGGTGGACCAAAAATGAAGTCATCTGCGAATGGGATAGTGCAGATGGTTCAGACCAGGACAAACTCAGCTATATTTTTTCATCAGTCTCCTGATGATGACAAAAAGAATCCTCCAAGAAGCTTTCGTTCAAATAAGATTAGGCATCTGTGTCCACACTAGTGGCACCTAAAGTTATTGTCAATCTCCTTCATCCTGGTTGGGACAAGCACCCTGTGTCTGTGCTAAATTTTACATTTAATTCGATAGTCAAGTGAAAACATTAAAGGCATCATTATAAACATCAGTCTGTACAAAAAAAAAACCCCAGCCTGCACTGTTTTTTGTTAATACAAAAACAATTGCTTAAAAATTTAAGTCTAAATAGTTCAGTATAGACTTTTGAACATGAAATGAATATGAAATGTTGATTTTCCCCATGAGGAATACGTACATAACCCTATCAGTGTATTAGCAGTCTGGACTGTTAATTATTAAGCTATCAATTTTGACCCAAACATTTGAAAGCCACAAAGTGACACTTTTGGTTTTGTTTCTCAGGAATCTTTGGAAAAAGGTTCCTGCATCAAAAATGTGAAAACTGGAACACCCGACAGTGAAATCCTACCACTTCCAGTCACTAGACTTATACCATATTAACCTATAGAACGGTATTGTTCAACAAAAGCTACTACAGTGCACTTAAAAAAAGGATTTGTAGTTTGACTAGGAAAATAAATGTTTGATTTTCTTTCATAAATGTAATCTATGGTCAGTTTCTACCTCTTAAGACAAAAAGACTAATGTTCCTCTGATGCCCTTGGATTGCCTGTGATTGAGGAATATTGAGCTTGCAGTGCTGCAGTTTCTGTCCGGCTGCCTTCAGGGCCAGCAGGGCATAAAGTCTGTGATTTAGTCTTGTCACAGCTTTCTGGTTAAACAGTATTAAGGCCACCAGAGAGTAAATCTCAACATGACAAACCTTCACAGACACACATTTACGCTCACCTCAAATCCTTGAACCCCAAGTGACAAATTAAAGGCAAAAACTATTATATTAATGATTTGCGGTGAAATTTCAAATGAATTACAGTGCTCGTAAGATGAGCTCTCCAGCTGAGTAATTCTAATTTAAACCCTAATATTATAAATATTGATTATCAGTCCTCTATGTTTACAACAGTACACAAAGATGATGCAGATGAAATGACAATAATGACCCTCTTATTAAATCTGAAAGATACAAGTCAATACTGCCACAGAGAATGTCAGAAGTGTGTTTATACTTGTTTCGCCACCATATATTGATGTATTCAGCTGGTTTGGGAAGTCCTATCCAAAACAAGAACAAACCAACAAACTGCAGAGCATCATTGTGTTGAAGCGTAATGTTGACATTCAATAAACAGTGCAATTAAAGACAGAAAAAAATTAAAACATTTATTGGGCATAAATATATTATATATACGCTACCGATACAGTTACGTCTTACATACATAGGGTAGTATTTGCAAAAATCTATACATTAAAATTGATATGGCAGTTTCTTTTATATAATGCATATGAAATTGTCTAACATTTACAATACAAGAAGAAATGCATGAATTTCTTTTTTTCCTCAATTCGTAGACCATGACAACGTTGGAATGTTTATTTTTTAATTGTGAGGTAAAAATATGTTTCTGTTTTTGTCTTACTTAAAAAATAGTTAAATACCTGTGAGTCTCTGTATGTTTGTCAAATCGCCAATCTCTCAGTCAAAATCTCTACATGTACAAAACATTAAAAAAAAAAAAAAAACTGATCAGAAGGCACAGACGTGGGGTTGCTGGGCAAAACATTGTCTCTCACTCTTGACATACCCGCCAAATGTACAGGACCTGCAGGGTGGTGAGTACGGAGGCTGGGGTTCTATAAAATCACCTGTATTTGGGGGAAAAAACGCAAAAAAAAACCCCAACAATGCACATCAAGGGAGTACCCTGCCCACAAACACAATGCCTTTTTGTTAACACTGTGCAAACCTTGGACTATTTAACACTAGCATAACTGGCCTGACAATGACCATACACCAAGCAAACCTCTGCTCTCCAACTGGGGAATTAAGGCTTAAAAAGGGGTAGTGTTGGGCAACATAACATCAGGAGTTTAAGGAAAGGACACCTCACAAGTCACCTGTCAATTACAATGCAACAGGCAGACACAAAATGAACACATCAGACAAAGGCACCATACTCCCTATAAACTTTCCTTTCTTTGT
Source organism: Perissodus microlepis (assembly GCF_051167445.1). Lineage (NCBI taxonomy): Eukaryota > Metazoa > Chordata > Actinopteri > Cichliformes > Cichlidae > Perissodus > Perissodus microlepis. The sequence continues at coordinate 17,757,604 of NC_140479.1, read as the reverse complement.
GGCTGCACTGTGCATTCTGCAGAGAGCGCCCCAGTAATGCCAATGTCACAGTGATGCCAATAACAGAATAATGCCAATAAAAGTAACAGACAGTGTTGGCAGTAGAGTTTGGAATAGAGCAAAGGATCGCGTTTCCTATCGCTCATATTTACCTCATCAAGCCTAATGCTTGGCATAAAAAAGTGCTTCAACTCTGTTAGTCATAATGAATTTACCATCTTCTTCTATAGCTCTATAGATATCTCTGTATATCATCTCTTAGCAATGTACGGACACAAAAAAGCTCACTACTGTTATACCAGCACAAGCCTGAAAAAGGATTTATCAATATTATTATTTTCATCATCTGCCGGAAACCATCGTATGATTGTTTTTGCTTTCTTTACCTTTCAGTGTGAAATCAGGTTGTGTAAAAATTAAAAAACAGAAAAAAAAAACTCCACTGAAAGGGGCTACACATTTCATAATGGCACATTTTGCTTTACAAAACAAAACAATAAAAGATAATATGAAAAGAAGAAATATCACAGATCAAGTTAATTTTTTTTTTCCTTTAGAAAGAATAATGATAATAGTCGTAATGCTGTGTCGCTGCAGAAGAACATCACAGAACCCTTTAGACGATTCAAAACGCAACAACTAGTGGACATAAAAAGTTTGCACTTTGGCATTAAAACAGTAAAAATAGATATCAGAAGCTTCATTATAACACTAATCAGAACAAAAGCCAAAGGCAGCAACGTTTATCCCAAAACAGATGACTTGAATTGACCATAAGACCTGGCTTGCTACATGTTTCTCTAAGCGTTTCAAGAACTGCTCGCCTGTGCACAGCCAAAACAGGAAATGTAAAAAATAAAATAAAATAAAAAATACATGGGCAATTTGGTTAAATGTTTGAAACGGCAATGATAACTGCAATTCATGGACTGATGAGCTACAGGTTCCCAACAGCTGTAAGAAAAATACTTAAAGGGTTACTGAGATAAGGAATGCTGGCCTTAATCATACAATCTAACATACATCCATTAAAACAAAAGAAAAAAAAACATGCTACAAGAAAAAATTAGTATATAACTACACTTGTCTCTTAATCTTTTAACAATAAATAAATGAAGATTGCACTGTAATTGGCATGTAAAGTACTGTATGCAAATATATAGTATAAATAAAACCTAGAAAAGAACTCTACCTTTACTTTCCCACCAACTTTGGCAAAGGTTTTTTAAGCTAGTAAACCACTTTACTTACTGACACATACAGGAGCAAGGCACAGCACAGACAGAGCACAAGATACAGCATCAAAAATGAGAGAACAAAGGGAAGGAAGAGAGAAAAAAAGAAGAAAAGAGGCTAAAATGATAAATTATCATGATGACAGCAATAGGGATGACAAGATTAGATCTCCCCTCTGTGAGGCCTTATCCCTGAGGTCCATTACAGGCTGCCAATCAGAGCTAATCATTACCTCCGTCTCCCATCCAATCCCTTTTACTCCCTGCACCCCATCCGACAAACATGTTACACATTAATTACGCAGGTCAGGGTGGCTTCTTTGGATTATCGGGGCTTGTATTGGGTTGTACCTTGGCTTTGTTGCTTCGGGTTGGGGTTAAAAAGGGTTTTGGGGACTTGGGTGGGAGGTGAGGGGCTGTTATGTGTGTTAGAATGCCCTGTTCTGATGAGTTGTGTCCTGTCAAAGGCTTGTTTGGTTAGTGAACATTAGTTCAAGTCCTCAGAGAACATGTCCGTCTGAGGAGAGACCACAGACTTGCTACTGCTCTGATTACATATCAATAAAGCACCTTTTAATAGAGAGAGAGAGAGAGAAGAGAGGGGAAGTGAGAGTAGTGCATGGGCAGACAGATGGGATGGATCGAAAGCAAGAGAAAAGTGGCCAGAGCAAAAAGGGTAATTACAGATAATCACGGGTGGGAAATGAGAAAAGAGGAGAATAGACTTTAAATGCATCAATTGACAGGCTAGCCGGAAGGAGAAACAGCTTTAGCATTGCTCTGGCTGGCTAATTCTTAGTGGGGGCTAAAGCACAAGCTAACTCCTAATGGCTTTCCTAGTTAACACCCATACAGCTCTGAGAAGGCCGGTTAGCTGGCAGACTGTTAGCACCTCTGGGTCTGTGGAGCTATGTACATATCGCTAGTAAAGCTACAGATAAATAGGCTGGAGCAATGGTATTTGAGATGGTAGATTAAAGAAGAACTGACCAATGGCCCAAAATATGCTCAGCCCAGCCCTTTCCTTGTCTGCTGCAGCCGATCACAATCGCAGCCCGGCTCCCCAAAGCCAGTTTAAGCCTCACAAACCAATACCTTCAAGGGCTCATATTCTGAACCAAGACAAGTGTTTAAGGGCTCCTTCAACTAAATGTGCAAGCTGCTGAGCTGACCTCAGAGCTGCTGTCTATGAGCACCTAGAGTCCACTATTCCCCCTTTTACACTGTACTTCAGACCTTACATTGCCATCACTTATATTACATCAATTTATAGCATCATAGTATTTGCTATAATATACATATCTATATAAAGAGTTCATATATTAGATTACTGGTTTTCCATTCTTTTGTAGATATAATAAAATCAAAGGATAGCAGCATCTTAAACCATACATGGATTGCATCACTTTGGTAGCTGAAAGAGTGAATGAGTGAATGTAAAAAGCTAAGCAGATATGTGATTTACTTCTTAGGATGAAATGTCTTTCTCATTGTCATTGCATGAGTGTAATTGGATATGTGTGCATGGTTATGCATGTAAGTCTGCACCTTTGTCTGTGCACTGGGTATTTGTCAGTCTGCATGTGAGAACGGGTGCAGATTGCGTGAAATGTCTGACAGCCTGTAGAGTTGTAACAAACTGGGTAAGTAAGAACAACTAAAGCTTTGAAGGCCTACACTGGAATATGGCTGAATGAATAAAGACTACAGCAAAAAAAATGCTAATTAAACACTGAAAAATAAACCAAAAAAGTAAGGCAATGACCATCAAGAAATATATGTTCTCTAAGTGAATATGTTTTAAAAAGATACAAAATAAAAACATGCAAGTCAGTCTGGAGAGCAACTGTTTTGCGAACAGCTATTTTAAGGCTTGATTATCAGCTTTCTTTCCCAAACGAGGTACAGCTCAGACAAGGCTTCCCTCGACAGAAATCCTTAACAAATGAGACGGACAATGATATGAAGACAACAGAGACGGAGAGGGAAAAAGTCCAAAGTGAGTGAAGGCAAAAGACAACAGGAACAAGGTGGGAAAAGCCTGAATCAAAAAATAACCAAAAAAAATCATAGATATCGTTGGATGTACATCTCAAGTGTTTGTTTTGATTTCATTCGGTTCTTTCATAGATGTTTTTTAAAGTTTTTTTTTCTGCGATTTTGCTTTCTCTTTCTATCCTATAATTAAAAATTCCCTCACTTCATGAAGAAGTACTGTAGCAAGCAGGCCATGAGGATGGAGAAGCCTGCAAACACACACACAATCAGCGCCGCAAAGCGCTCGTCGCTCGAGATCAGGCCCGCTCCTTTGCCTGCTTCCACGGCACACTGCTCTCCTGATGATGCTGCCTCCTGGCGACGCAGCGTGAACAAAGAGGAAGGGCTCAGTGGTCCACACAGCTCCTGGCACGTATCCTGGCAACGGCGGCAGGCACCCACACGGAAACGGTAGTCTGTGTTGCTCTGGAGACCGGAGATTTGAAACACACCCTCCTCTCCCTTGAAAACCTTCGAAGGGAGGAAAGAGGTGAAAAAAGTTTTACAGCTGACTTGGATAAGAAAGATGCAGATTTTCATCCAACTAAAAAGCATAACATGCTCCTGAGTGAAATCATTTTAGCTAGAAAACAGACATGCATGCTCACGTAAACTCATATTTTATTCAAAGAACACAGAAAAACACAAAACAAATTAGATGTTTAAACTGTGAAAAGTTTAAGAAATTTGGAATTTAATGGTAGCAACATTTAATCCTCTTTTACCAACTTAGTAGATTTGTTGCTCAATTTTTGAGAGAGGAATGTTCTTCTATCATTCTTATTTGATAGGTTTCTAGGTGTGCAACAGTCCTCATTAAGGTCTTCTTTGGTGTATTTTGTTTCTCATGATGTGCCAGACGTTTTCAGCTGGTGAAAGGTCTGGTGAAGAGGCAGGCCAGTTCAGCACCCAGACTCTTCTACAAGAAGCTGTCCAGGAGACATCTTTTTAATGACTACCCTTAAAAAGATGTCTCCTGGATGGGAGCATATGTTGCTCTAAAACCTATATATACACCTTTCAGCATTGATGTTGTCTTTCCAGATGAGCAAAGTGCCAGTTTCCCTAGGCATTATTGGGCTCCCATACCCTCAGGCATACAGGATTTTGAACTAAGCGCTGATAACAAGCCAAATGGTCCCTCTCTTCTGTAGTGTGGAGGACGTATCATTCAAGTTTTCTGAAAAGAATTTCAAATTTGTCCTCCCACAGAACAGTTTTCTACTTTCATGTTAACAGCATTTTTACATTTTGATTTTTCTTTACATGATAGAGTTTTAATCTGCATTGGAACTGTGTTCACAATGATTTCTGGAAGAGATCCTGAGCCCTTACAGTGTAATTGGTTTTACTGCAGCGCTGCTTGAGAGCCGAAAGATCACAGGCATTCGATACTGATTTTTGGTGTTTTCCCATACACACCGAGATTCTCCAGATTCTCAGAATCATTTCAAGATATTACGTACTGTAGATCAGCGGTCCCCAACCCCCGGGCCTCGGGCCGGTACCGGTCCGTGAGTCGTTTGGTACCGGGCCGCGAGAGTTGAGGCTCAGGTCTGAAATGTATGGTTTTCAGCGTTATTTTGATATTGTTTTTATCGTTAACTCTGGTTTCCTGGGTCTTTTCACGTGTGTTATGAATAAATCTTCTTTTTTTCGGTACCAGTACCGGTACTAGTTTTATTTTGTTGTATTTATCCGCGACACCTTAAAGGCCGGTCCGTGAAAATATTGTCGGGCATAAACCGGTCCGTGGCGCAAAAAAGGTTGGAGACCGCTGCTGTAGATGATGGGATACTAAAAGTTTTCACCATTTTATATTGAAGAACATTATTATTAAACTGTTCCACGATTTGATGATGCGTTTTTTTTTTGTTTTTTTTTGTTGAAAAGCTTTGCTTCTGAGAAACTCTGCCCCTCTAAGATGTCATGTTACTGACATTTTGCCAACAAACCTAACTAGTTGCAAAATGTTCCTCCAGCTGTTTCTTTTTAGCACCACTTAGTTTTTTCGGTCTTTCGTTATCTCCACCCAACTCTTTTGAGACCTGTTGCTGCCGTCAACATCAAAATGAACTAATATTTTTTGATGAAATAGTAAAATGTCTCAATTTAAAATTTCATGTCTCCTATGTTCTATTGTGATTAAAAAACATGTTTAGGACATTTAAATGACCGTCTTGTGTTTTTCTTTGCATTTTACAGGGTAGAGTTTCTTTGGAATTGAACTTGTAGAAAGGTAAGTGGTGTTTGTGTCAAGGGAGAATGTGTGTAGACAAAAAACACCATTTTATTTTTAGTGCTGCAGTGGAAGAAATGTTTTGTTAAAGGTGCACTGAACTTTAGCTGTTAGACTCTCAAACTGACGAGAGGTAAATATAACTCTGAGTGCATTTACTGGTCTTCTCAGAAAGAAATAAAAAAAACCCAACAAAAATAAGGAAAAACAACCCCCCCCCCCCAAAAAAAGAACACAAAATGTTAAAAGCAGCATCTGATAACATATGTCTGCAAACATAAAGCAGCATCACATATCCACACAGCACAGGTTTTATCTACTTATGAGAGTCTGCAGTTCGTCCCACCAACCATTCTGTAATTCAATAACAGAAGTTGAAATGGCCCTGAAGACAAATAACTTTTTGTCTACCCGCCTGCCCACCGCTGCAGCTGTGAGCAATCAAATCCTATATTTCCAGGTGCAGCAGACTCTTCCTGAGATACTTCTGTTTTGTAATTTTCATTAAAAGTATTTAATACCTCTCAGCAGGGGGGGGGGTGTATATGAGAGAAGTGTTCACACATGGGTATTTTACTCTTCCATCAAATGTCAAAAGAAACTTGAATTAATTAATTCCAGCAGCTTTCTAGCGTTTAGATGAACTGGACAGCTCTCATGTCTACACATATAAGACCCGTTTACATGTGTGTGTTACAAACCTGTTTGTATTCTGACTCACGTCCCACCAGCACCTGGAGCACATAGCTCACAGGGTCCCCCCTCATTGGTGGAATAGTTTCCCATGTTATCTCACACATGTTCCCCTCCAGCTGGTGCACTCTGGGAGCTGTTGGAATTAATAATAACAAATCATTATCTCATATACATGACAGGATATCGTTAAAAGACGCTTGCAAACAGATGAAGAGTATAATTAGAACACCATCTCTTGTGAAGTCAAGAAATGGTGGTTATCATTTTACAACATTTAAAATGTTGTAAACAGTAAAGTGTAGATAAACTCACAGTTCAGTGATTTGCCAAACACTCAAAGCCTATATTTAACTGAAAACATTAAGAAGATAACTTATCCAGAGCTGAAACTTGATTCAGCATAAAACAGTGCAGCAAAACACTTATGATTGAAGAACAACATTTTTCAATATGGAATTGCAACGACTTTGGGGATATTATAATGTATAATAGAAAAAATACATCATATAAATGTAAGGCTTATCTTAGGGCCAATGTTCATTTAGGATTAACTAAAACAAAGCAGAGGAAACAACTGAAATCTATCAATCAAAAATAGGAAAACCGAGAAACATATGTATGAATATAAATAGTGAACATCAGCTACAACAAAGTGAGTCATGAAATTCATTTTGTTTTTCAGTTGTAACATTTGTTATGCACTGCAATCAAATCCTTGGGGATTAATGTCATTTTACACTGTAAATTACAATGTTAACAACAACGATGTCATTTTGACTGCAATTAACTGCTGCATTAAATACAAAACACATTTTACTAACTGCTTTGATAACCAAGTATCTATATGTTGATTCATCTCAACATCACCTGCTCTTTATAGTTTCAAATGAATGCCTGACCCTTTTAGATGGCGTACACTGCTATGAGCTTTACAGAAGCTATTCGGTCCCTCGAGTGGGTTTATGGATATATCAATGCTATGCGGCACAGCTACCATCATACTTTGTAGATATATCCAGAGAGGTTACCCCTTACTGCAATTATTGGAGCTGTAATAAGCCACCCCCTCTCTTACAGTAACAATCAGATGCTGGAGGCAATAATCAGGCAGGCGACAGTAAACATCATCACTAACAGCCAAAAACAGATGCATTTGTTGCATGCATAAAGCTTGATTTAATCCACGTAGAAGTGGCAAACATTACTGTATGCATGGAAACTCGTGCACTGGTGTGTTTGCGTTGCTCTGCCATCATATGTGAAATTGAGCTGACACTGGTGGACTGGTAGGACATCTTCACATGATCTGACCCCTGAAGATATTTAAAGTTAGATTTACCTAAATAGAGGACTGTGCGTTTAAATATATCTGATAATTCCCCACTAATATCCCTACGGCACAACTGTACGATCTGAAAAGGCAGTTGGTGTATAGCTAGTGATGAAGACAGGACTTCTTTGTGTGAAATGTGTTTGTGCACAAAGACATTTTCTCCGCTTCAGTTTACCTTTCAGGGCAGGGGGTATAGACTTGGTGGTGCAGAAAGTATGCGTGTCAGAAAAAGGACCCTCCCCAGCATCACTGATGGCCTGTATTCTGAAGCTGTAGCTGCTGGACTCGGTCAATCGCTGAACCTTGTAGGTGTGGCTGGGACCACGGTAGATTGTCACAAACCTAAACAGGGAACATAATGAAGAAGGAGAAATAAATAAGATGTAAATCTAAAAAAAAGAAAAAAAAAAGAAAAAAGGAAGGACGGTTCAATGTGACAGAGGGAGCACTGACAGGCCTAGGCATGAAGGATCACTCCATCAGAGATAAAGGAGAAATGGTGAAGGAAAGTGAAGATGATGGTGTTATGAATGGGTATAAGAAGGGAAGAGTTATGTTAATAGAGAAAAACATGGTTAAACATCCATCCATCTATCCATCTAATTCAAGGTCATTGGGGGCTGGAGCCGATCCCAGCTGTCAATACGGCTGAGGCAGGTTACAGCCTGATCGTGTTGCCATCTTATTGCAGAGCACGGTCAAACAAGAACAGTAAAAAATAAGGCACAAACACTTAGATACTCACTAATCACTAACTTAGTTATAAGGACTGATGTAGACCATGTTTGTGACTTGATATAGTTTAACTCAGCACAGCAGGCGTCACAAGAAAAATGATGAACAGCTCAGCGGTGAATGTGAATATTTTAACACAATTATATGTTAACCTGAGGTAAGATTAACTTCAGAAATAAAATGTGGGGACCTTGAAAAGCAAGAGGAGCAGCAGAAGAAAAGAAAGCACCTTAAAAAAAAAAGATAGAGATGATTGATGAACACGCAGGACAAACAGTGGCAGGCTATAGTCACAAATCTGATGAAAATGAGCACCAAAAGCATTCCTGGCTGGCTCGATGGACAGATTCATGGAGTGGGAGAGATAAAAGCAGGAAAAGTCTGGGAGATAAGTGAATGTGAGCCGAAGAGGGGTTATTTATCTCAGCAATCAGCTTTGCAGCAAAATAAGGTAAATGTCTAGGTGGCTAAGGAAGCCATGAAGCAGAGGAATGAGAAAAGAAAGACAAAGGTAAATGGTTAATGAACAAGAGAAGAGGCAGTAATAGAAGAGTAAAGTCGCAGGAGGATGCAAGGGAGAGAGAAGTTAAAGCAGAAGGATAGGTGATTGAGAATTAAAGGAGATGATGATAATGTTGAAGAGAGAAAAGAGAGTGCGAGACAAAGAGGACAGGAGAGAGGTCACGGTTTAGTAGAAAGCTATAACTCCAGATGAGCTCTTTATGTAGCTGCACTACAGAAGTGATGTGTTTCTCTGGCTGATATATGATGTTATTAAACCCTGGCCTTACTGGTGGGCCATACAGTTAACACGTGCAGCGATCAACTGCATGGCTTAAAAAAAACAACAACAACTAATACATTAACTTTTCCATCATCAGGAGCCATGACCTCTTCGCAGTCGACCAGACATAAATGGTAAGATATCAAAATAATTAACATTTAGCACAGCACAAACAAACAATAAATACCTTTGCACAAAAAAATCACTAGGACATAGTTAATGAGATGAATTGGCCTGGCGCTGAGCCAAAAAGCTGACCAATTAACTACAACATGGCACAGCAGAGGGCAGGATGAGAGAGGTCAGAATGTAATGAAACAATCTGTTATTGTTCTACTGCAGGCGTCGTCGTGTAAGAAGAATAAAGCCCTTGAACTACACTGCCCCGTGTTGTCATGGCATTCTTGCAACTCTCAGATTTGACACAAGGCATGTCAGTGGGCAACATGGATGAAAAGAGGGAGAAATGAATGGAGTACAGGAAACAAGTGAAAATAAAAAGCCCTGACTCAGGGAGGACAGCGCATGAGCAACAAGTCTGCAAACAGGGAGATAAGAAAAAGAAAAATTAGCCTGAGCAAGCAAGGGAAAGGAGGATGGGAAGGTACAAGGATGAAAAATAAATAATGGCAACAATAATGGGAACCGGAGAAAAACACTTTCTTTATCATCATAAAATAGAGAAATGCTTGGGTTTACTGAAAAATAAAGGAAGGGTAAAAAATGCCAATGCAGGGGAAATAATTCCTGAAAGGAAGCACACATTCATTCTCAGAATCTCCACATTCGCAGTCACCTGTCTAACAATAAACCCCGATTAATAAACATGAATTAAATCAGAGGACAGCAAGAGACAGAGGAGGGGAGGAGTCAAGGTCAAAAACATAAGTGTAATATCAGAAATGATATTTGCACAGATTATTGCTGGCTATTCAATATGTTTGTTTACAAAGCTAAATACTTCAAGATTTCATTAGTTCCCTGCTTTCAAAGTGCCCTTCCACTCTCGCTTATTATGTCAGCAGTGAAGCTTCTGGTTGCCATGGCTAACTCCTTCATACTAAAAAATAAAAACCATTCTAATTCATTTTAACAGAGCGCGATGAGAAAGAAAAGAGGAAAGCGGAGCAGCGTAGGAGGAGTGCCCTGTAAATCTTCTACGTCCATTCTTAATTTTATATGCCTTTGCACACAAATACACAGTGTACAAGAAACTGTGATGCACCACTAACCACTTATACCACCTTTTTTTTAAACACTTTTAAAATATAAATGCCAGTGATCGCAAGGTACCGTCCCCACACTGCTCCCCGAGAGCTGCACTGGTGGCTGCCCACTGCCTCACTGGGTGAATGGGTTAAATGCAGAAGAGTATTTTCCCTACGGGGACTAACACATACAAATTCTTTCATTTGAATGAGCCGCTCCTCATCCCTAAGTCTACAGCATAAACACTTGGGGAAAAAAAGACAAATTAACCTTTAGTTTAGTTGCCAACTATGTTTAATACTCCAACTCCTATAACTTCATTGGGTGCATACAGACACATGCATAATATACCTAACTTCATCCAAGCGTGATTACAAAGAAAGAAAAATGTACATAAATATGCACAAACATTACTGTGGCAGTTAGAAAAGGGTAAACAAAACTGTGAAAGCTGTTTGCATTTGGTATGGCAGAGAGCGATCGCATACCTCTATGTTTGTTTATGTGTATGTGTGTCACAGAAGCTAACAGACCACAGTCTGCCAGTTAGGGACCCATCTGTCAGTTATGGTACCCATTCCAAGGGTGTCAAGGTGCCAGCTTGATACAGCCAAACCTTAATTCAAACACTGATAAGGGCCAACCAGAAGGATAAAGGAGGGAGTGAAACAAACTGACAGTTGGGCAGACGGGCTGGTGCGATGCATTACAGATACTCTCAGCTCTAGCTACTTGCAAAAATTCCCTCCTCCTGAACTTTTTTTGCCCCCAGATGTGTATTTGACTCCCTGTCCATGGTTATTTTCCATCCTCTCCTCCTCAGTCTGCTAACACTCTCTTTCCATTTCTCTTTTTGTCACTGCTGTCTGACCAGTCAATTCAATGAAGGCTTGATTGTTGGGGGCTGCATCCCTGCTGTGTCCAGCTCCACTCAACATGACTACTCCCAGGTACATCTAGTTACTGCACACAGAGAAAAAGGCACAGATCCCCACAAGTACCTTTAATGCACACACTCCCTCGGCTCCCCTCAGCTGCTCTGGTTTTGTCCTCCTAGTATTTGGGTGTTGTTCTCAATGATGTGCATATTTTTAACCTGGGTTCTAATTTGATCAATTGACTAGTTATAGGGTGAGAAGTCCTCTGAGGGCAACATCATAGTTTCAATCCCTTGTTACACATGAGGTTCCATAGATAAATGCAGACTATCATTCTGTCTATTGCTGTCATAGAGACAGGATTAGTAGGTTAATTCGGTGTTCCACTTTTTGTTTATAAATGGGTAAATATAAGCTTTGAGTCCAAGATTTTAATGTGTTGTTAAAAATAAGCTGGACTCAGCCTATTCCCTCAAGTAAACAATGATGATGGAGCAGTATAAACTGGTCCGTGTATACTCCACCTGTGGTTCTTGTCCTCCATCTGTAGTGTGTAGACCATGTCATCAGCAAGCAGAGCACGTGTGTGGCTGGTGTTTTCGCCCCACTTGAGCTTCAGGCTTTGAGGGCCAGCCGCTGAGCATTCGAGTGGGGGCGGCGGTGGCGGGATAGGGCGTGTCCTCACGATCAGTGGTAAACTGTTGGGACTGGAGCCAATGGCATTCACTGCCTGGATCTGCACACTAAAAATCATGGGAGAGAGCGAGAAAGAGATAGAATTTATTTGTTGAATATTGCACTGTAAAAATGTTTATTATTATGTTATTATTTATCATCTTATATTGATTGGATTTTTGTGGAAATGTCTCTAGAGATGAGAGCCAAACAAGCCAGCATTTAAATTTTACTTGAGCATGTGTGCACTGATTTAAGATCACAAGCCAAAGTATGCGACCGTGAAAGTGCTGTACCATGCAACCTTGAATGCTCTCCGTGTATTTGCAGACCTATCTGTCCAATGCTGGACACTAATGTGGTATATTAGCTTTGACCTTGGATGTTTGTGGATCCTTTTGCCTGTTACCATTCTCCTACGTACTCTGCATGATAAGCCTTAAATTTGTCAGACTTCCTGGTCCACGTTTTCCCTAAATGTGTACCAAGTTAGGTAACTGCTATCACTGCTACAGGGTGTTTTAGAAGATTTGTGCTAAAGAGAGAACTTAAATACTACAATGTATTCCCTAAAACATAATTATAAAGATTATAAATGACAGAGAAACATCATTTTAAGCACATGCATTTGAACTCGTATGCCAAAAATATATGGACTCAACTGGACACACAGACACACACAGATCAGCTCCTAATTAAAGAGAATTGGGAGAAATGGATTTCTGTTTTTCAAACTCCCCTGCCACCTTTCTTCCAGGAAGCCCCCTCTGTTCTTCGCGGTTTTTCTGTCAGTGTTTTATCAGCTTATTAGCATCAATATCAGAGGCCCTCAGCTAGTTGGTATCTTTCTTCTGACATTTAACCACTGATTCTTTGTAACTGCAACCTTTCATTATAATTCATGTAGCTTAGGTAAACATTTGTGTGTTTGTGTCTGTGAGGTAAAGGGCAACATGTATCTATCCAGTGGATAATTAAGGATATGGATAAAAGATAATAAGAGATTGTGAACAATGTAAAGATAAGGCTTAGCTTTTGATGATAGGTGGGGCTACATTTAGATATGATAAGAGTGAACGTGAATGTTTATTTGTTAGCCCTGTGATGGACAGGCAACCTCTCCGTGTTGTACCTTAACAAACTTTCATCTTAGGCTCAGAACAGATGCAGTTTATTTACTTATTTTTAAATTTATGATTTATTTTTTTTACACTGTCAAGAGAAAAAAACTAGGGGACAAGTAATTGAACAATCTTGAGACTATAATTTCACCAGTGCAAGAACCTCTGGCTGGTAAATTATTTAAATCTCACCTCAATGACTCCAAGAAATTCACTGAAGTGAAAATACACATCTAATTTTAGAGGACAAATTGAACTCTCTCCTTTACTTGAAGTTAAGGTTGACATTGTTGATAATACAGAATGCACCTTCTTTGCACTGCAGCTTTACTTAATGTGTATTCTGTCATTGATGACTAGACCACAAGTATACACTTAAGGGTTTTCTTTGGGGTTTTCTTTTTACTTTAATATGGTTTTGTTATTTATTTGGGGCAAAGATGCAGGAAAGATTTTGAAATCTTGTATTTTGAAGGAAATATTTTAAACTCCATTGACAGAAAATGCAAGTCATCTTAAATCTATATAGATATTTAATTTACAAATATTTAATGTAACTATATTTAATGTTTTATAATTTAGCGTATTGTATTGTTGGTGGGAAAAAACTAAAAACGAATTTCTTTGTTTTAAAAAACAAACATATTTTTCCTTTTTCATCGGTTTAGAACAAAAACTGAAGTCTAAATACTAATAAATAACAATAGTGTGTTTAACCTCCAAGCTGCAAAAAAAATTGTACAAATGTGGGCGCGCACACACACAAACAGTCACAAAAACACACAAATGTTTACTGTGGTCCTTTACAAGGCCACACAGTCAAAGAATATCTGAAGTACAATTCCTGTCGTAAATAACAACCAGAATTATAGCTATTTGGACACACAAAAACTCCCACAGATTCTCTCAAATGCACACAAACACACGCACAGGCTCACACATGTTCTGTCTCACTGGCAGCCATTATGCAACAGAGCACAGTGACACCGGGTCAAAAACAACCTCAGAATGAAAACAATGGTGCGAGATCACCCTGCCTCTGCACATGTCACCTTACCTTGGATAACCTCTCCCTGTTTGTCTTTTTTAATTAGAATTCAAAGAACTTGCTGCACAATCATATGCATGCTCACAAACACACTTACAAGCAATCACAGACAAGCGGGATGACAACAACGCTGGGCATAAAGATGATTAAGTGGCTGTTTACTGCTACTTGAGTACAACATGTTTGAGATCCAAGCTCATGCAATCATCAAACATTTTACCCCTATTTAAATACAGAATCTGTATTAAAAAAAATAGATGTAGCCTGCTTGTCTGTATGAAAAGAAGCCAATGCAGAAGCTGTAAAACCTGCATTCTGCAAATGAGCTAATGAACCCGCCTCTTACACCCAATTTATGCTTCAGTGGGAAATTTACATCATAGCCTAAGATGTAACTGTAAACCCCTCTGAACCCAATGCCGTAATCTCCAACATAACTTGATGTTGACCTCCCGACAAATCTAACTGTCCTCTATTCTCACTACTTTTCTGCTGTGATTTTTGAATTTATCAGTGATAAAATAGCAATCATCCCCCCAGTATAATAGATAATTATAGGATCACTATAACAAATTATAAATATTAGCAAATTCGTAGAAGGATATCAATGAAACTATTGGAACTGATGTGAGGGAAGGTACAAAGAAGTGGAAAAATTAGAGCGCCAAATATGTTTGCACCAGCATTTTATTTCTTTCTATGGGCTGGCACCGCATATGAAAAAATGGGACACAACCACACGGTAATTAACATGTAATGCACCACACACAAGCATAAATGCTTTGGTTTAGCTATCATTACCTGTATTCACTGTCTGGCTGCAGGCCTGTGACAAGGTGACTTGTCCCTGAATCCACAGTGATAGTTTGGTCGTCCAGGGTGATGACGTAGGAGGTAATCTCGGCCCCGTTACAGTTTGGCTCCTCCCACTTCAGGTGGAGGCAGGTAGACGGGGAGTGGCCCGTCTCTGAGGAGGTCGGGAGATCCAGGGGGGTAAGGGATGATACCTGGTCAGGATTTGTAGCTGGGGTCTGGAAACTGCTCTGCTCACTATATGGACCAGCACCCGCCTGATTGACCGCCTGAGTGGGAGACACAGAAACACAGAGGGGGTGAGAGAGATTGAAGAGGGGGGGAAACTGCTGTGATTGATAGTGCTGAGATAGAGGATCCTGGTGATAGAACAGAGGTGAGGAGAGGGATAAAAAGAAAGGGATAAGTGAAGACTAAAACCAAGGCAGACAGATGATGATTAACAATAAGAAGGGAAGAAGATAAATATGAAGGGATTTATTAATAAGCACAGGACAAAGAGCAAGACAACATTAAATGGGAGGGACTGATATAGAAAACTGAATAGACAAGAAAACTAGCAGAAAGACATGAATTCAAATTAGTTTGAAAGAGCATTAATCCTTTACTTGTGCTGTCAAACACATTAATATTCAGCTCAAGTATCCACTATTAAATGCCTTTCAATCGCTAGTTGTAATAGTCACCTTCATTGCCTCTTACAGACTTCGAGAGGAGGAAGGAAGGACAAAATTGGTATTTTATATACATCTTGTCCATTCGGAAAGCTTGAACTAAAAATAAAAAATGTAGATAAATTGCTTCCTTCCATCCATTTGTGAGCCTTGTAATAGTTACATGTAAAAAGCAACATTAATGGATTAAATGTACTTAGCACATCCAAGCAGATGAGCAGTGTTTGTTTTCTTGTAAAAATGCACTGTAGCCACTTTCTAAAAACAGCCAAGCACCATACCAAGTAGATACCAAGGAGAAGGAATCTACAATGTGTACTTATATATAAATCCTTGACGGTTTATCTCAGCATTAAACTATCTAGATAACTCTGGGTCCAGCAAGAAAAGTTATACTTCAGTAGTTTCTCGGATTTATCCTCAGCTGTCAAATTTATTTTGCAGAGGCTAGAAAAACACATAGAAACTGATTTAACTTATCCTTACATTGGCGTCCCCCCATTCAAAGCATTCTCATAAAACAAGTCCGTGTCAGGTTGTGCAGATTTGAATCACTGCTACAGAAGATAAACCAGTACAAGTTCATTCAGGTATAGAACGTATGGAGTCACACAGAGTTCAACCAAGTCAGCGCCTCTGGTGTGATCCATTCCTGCAATCTTCTGAAGGTGTACAGATATGAACACATAGGCATACACTTCTAGTGCACAGAGACAAAGAGAAATCACGTACATGTAGAAAAGCAATTATTAGGACGGTAGGTTGACCTTGGATTGTCAACCTATTAACTATTAACCGATTATAAATAATCCTATAAAGATGTGAGCCATAAAGCATGTTGTTATTGGATTCATAGCTTCAGAGGGTACAAGACAGAAAGGGAGTAAGGGAGAGAGTTAGACAAACAGAAGGAGAAGGAGAAAGACGGCACTTATTTATGCACCACATTAAGGGTCAGAATACAAATTGAATCAATGACCATCAATCTTTCCCTGGAGTCTGAGTGTTTGTGTTGCAGCATCTTGGTTTCATGTTTCCAGGCTGAATTTTTGTCACGCTCACAATTCAGTTATTTCTTTTGTTTCTGGAAGTGCTTATGTTCCATACACTAGTACGTTCTTCTTTTCTCATTGTCAGTTTAACTATGCATGGCTTCAACATAAGTGAATGTTGTATGCCTGTCTATGTTCATCTAAATCCACTGTAGGGATATCTAGTAGTGTGTGCACTACCTGTAGCCTGCAGCAGTAATTTGTGGCAGGTGTCAAATCTGACAGTTCACACTGCGTGGCAGATCCGCAGTAGATGAGCTCCATGGGTTCATCTTCCCTCGCCCACTCCAAACGATATTCAGAGATGTCTGTACCCGAACCCTCGGGGCTCTGCAATAGAAACACAAAATCAGCTCAATGGAATTAACAGATACCTGAAAGTTAATGGATTCAGGTCTTGTTTTGCAAACCCAAAATGAAAAACAAGATTATTTTTTTTCCATCTAAACTGAAGTCTATTGAGGTAGGTAAGTATTTGGACCCACATTTATTGTCATTCAACCTTGGTAAATCACCACAGCAGCTTTGAAATCAAATGGTCAAGATCTGATTAAAGTGCAGACTTAATTCAAAGGTTTTAACAAAAGTGCAGCATTAACTGTTTAGAAATTACAGCCATTATAACCATGCATAGTCTGATAGTTATACCATGGTTGCATAATTACTGGCCAGGTGAGGCCTGTTCCTTAATTTTCCAATGACAAATTAGGTATATAAATCAAAAGTGTGCAACCTTCATTTGGTATATTTTCAGTGGAATATGTGGAGTATGGGGACCAAAAAATGATGAATGTGACTACTAGACTGAAAAACAAAAAAAAGATACCCTTTAAAGTGATAGGAAAAAACTTTAGGAGTGGCCAAATCAGCAAGCTGGTATATTCTTAAGAAGGAATGAGCCTGCTAAGCAACACCAATAGGCCCAAAAGATGACTTTACTACTTTTTTTTTATTTTAGAAAAAACAGTAAAAGGAATGCTGGAGCTCTTTAGCAGTGTTAAAAAATGTGGCCTGTCTTTTTATATTTGCTTGTCTGTTTTTTGTTCCTTCCATACACTGTTTATTTCCTTTGATAAATGCAGCTGTGTTTTTGGTTTGCCTCACCTCCCAGTTGAGCGTTACACAGGTGTTACTGGTGAGTGTGATTATGGGAACTCCACACTGGGCAGGAGGACCCGCTGCAGTCGTCACCTCTGTAGGCTCAGAGTATGGTCCGTACTAAGGGAGACAGATCGATTGACACAAGATAAATGAGAAAGTTGAATCATTTAGACAGTAAAAAGTTTACAAAAGCTGAAAATCAAATTCTAATCCCAAACTGAAAAGCTGTGAAATATAGACACAGTCATCTTGTTCAATAAGCAACTGTGCTGAGGTTTTGGCGCCATCTAATTCACTTTCAGGTGACCGGATAATCAAAACAATCAAATCTTATAATATTAAGTTAATTTTCTAGGGCACACTGATCCAACTACTCAGTGTCTGTGTCTACACCTACGGTTTTAAGTTGAATTTTCTGCTTGTTGCTTAATATTGGATGTGTATTAAGAGCTCCCAAGTTCGTGTGCTCAATATGCAGAGCAAATTTCAAAGCCATAAGTAAACAAACGCTATTTAATTCAATATTTCATGCTTAGCTGTTATAAAACATCCCTTCTTTTATAGGCTGACCTATTGAAGTGGCTGGATCAAGCTTCAAAAGGTTTCAGCTACGATTTTCTGTTGTTCTTTAATGGATTTTATGGTCTAGCCTGGTGAATTACCAGATTGTCATGGCTTTCATTTATTTATTTTCATTTTTATTATTGATCACACTCTTGCTTTGAAAAGCCAGACAGTTTCTCACCCCAGCCTCATTGGCAGCCCTCAGTCTGAAGCTATATGTTGCACCAGGAAGCAAACTAGCGACAGTGCACTGTAGCTCTGAGCCATGATACACCTCCGTTGGCTTGGCGTCTCCCTCACTCATCTCCAGACTGTACACACACTCCTCACACACTCCCTCAGGGGAGTCTAAGAAGATCAAATAAGAGAGAGCGATAAGAAGAAACATTTACAGTGAAACTAACCACAATACATGAATTGTGATGAAAATACACAATACATATGTCACGATATCTTGTTACACATAAATTCTTAATGATGTATTCAGTATTTCACAAGCTTTTTATACTGCTTACAGATTAATACACAGGGTATATTTTGAATACTTTCTAGGGGTTTTTCCCCATAAACCTGGTGATATTCTCTGCTTGCAGAAAGACGAAAGTAATAAATAATGGTGACAGTGGGGAAAACCCTCCAATACTTTATGTTTGACCTTCAGCTCGAGCCAGTAATTGCAGCTGCAGCAGTGCCTGAATGTGAGCTGATTAGAGACATGACCAGCTGTATTAAACTGGTAAAAGAAAGAACTTCCTCAGCATGGCAGGCTGGAAGACCTTTTCCTGCCAAGAGATAACAGTACTAATCTGCAATAATAGGCTGACATTAGGAGAGTTAAGTCAAATATGAGGCTAGGTTAGGCATTTAATGAGCTAAATTAGGGCTCAATTAGGCTGAAACGTGGTTGACTCAGCTTACATTAGAATTGGCCAGGGAAACATATTAAACGGCCAGAAGGTGATTTAGCTGCCTTATACAAAAATAATTCGAATATATTCTAGTAAATAAAAGTAAACAGCGTGCGTGTATGCCTGAACTCACCCCATTCTAACTGCACCTCCTTGTGTTTGGCTTTACCGACAATCCTTGGCGGCTGGCAGGGCCCTGGTGGGACACTTAATGTACGGACTGGAACACTAACAGTGCACTTAAAGAGCAAAAAATAAAAGGAACAAAAGACAATTACAGATAGGCTTAATTATTGGTGTACATGTATAATTTTAGGAAAGATTACTGAGCAAAATATCTTTTGAAATTCATATTTAGATAGTGAGCAGGTACTTCATGTCCCTTGGTACCTATGGATTTGAATGAACAAAAAGTTTGTGGAGTTCCTCAGGGCTTTATTCGTGGACCTCTCCTATCAAACAGACTTTTTTTTTTTACTTAGATTATAGAATATTGCTATTTTTGTATTATTGTTATGCAGATGACATACAACTGTACATATTAGTGTAACCTCAGACTTACAGTTTACAACACTCACTCAAAAAAATTGACTAAAATGTATTATTGGACGTGCAAAAACTTCACACAACTGAACTTAGATGGGCCTGAAATTGCCCCCATTGCCTTAAAGAAAAAAGAAACATATGTACAGGGAGTGCAGAATTATTAGGCAAATGAGTATTTTGTCCACATCATCCTCTTCATGCATGTTGTCTTACTCCAAGCTGTATAGGCTTGAAAGCCTACTACCAATTAAGCATATTAGGTGATGCGCATCTCTGTAATGAGAAGGGGTGTGGTCTAATGACATCAACACCCTATATCAGGTGTGCATAATTATTAGGCAACGTCCTTTCCTTTGGCAAAATGGGTCAAAAGAAGGACTTGACAGGCTCAGAAAAGTCAAAAATAGTGAGATATCTTGCAGAGGGATGCAGCAGTCTCAAAATTGCAAAGCTTCTGAAGCGTGATCATCGAACAATCAAGCGTTTCATTCAAAATAGTCAACAGGGTCGCAAGAAGCGTGTGGAAAAACCAAGGCGCAAAATAACTGCCCATGAACTGAGAAAAGTCAAGCGTGCAGCTGCCAAGATGCCACTTGCCACCAGTTTGGCCATATTTCAGAGCTGCAACATCACTGGAGTGCCCAAAAGCACAAGGTGTGCAATACTCAGAGACATGGCCAAGGTAAGAAAGGCTGAAAGACGACCACCACTGAACAAGACACACAAGCTGAAACGTCAAGACTGGGCCAAGAAATATCTCAAGACTGGTTTTTCTAAGGTTTTATGGACTGATGAAATGAGAGTGAGTCTTGATGGGCCAGATGGATGGGCCCGTGGCTGGATTGGTAAAGGGCAGAGAGCTCCAGTCCGACTCAGACGCCAGCAAGGTGGAGGTGGAGTACTGGTTTGGGCTGGTATCATCAAAGATGAGCTTGTGGGGCCTTTTCGGGTTGAGGATGGAGTCAAGCTCAACTCCCAGTCCTACTGCCAGTTTCTGGAAGACACCTTCTTCAAGCAGTGGTACAGGAAGAAGTCTGCATCCTTCAAGAAAAACATGATTTTCATGCAGGACAATGCTCCATCACACGCGTCCAAGTACTCCACAGCGTGGCTGGCAAGAAAGGGTATAAAAGAAGAAAAACTAATGACATGGCCTCCTTGTTCACCTGATCTGAACCCCATTGAAAACCTGTGGTCCATCATCAAATGTGAGATTTACAAGGAGGGAAAACAGTACACCTCTCTGAACAGTGTCTGGGAGGCTGTGGTTGCTGCTGCACGCAATGTTGATGGTGAACAGATCAAAACACTGACAGAATCCATGGATGGCAGGCTTTTGAGTGTCCTTGCAAAGAAAGGTGACTATATTGGTCGCTGATTTGTTTTTGTTTTGTTTTTGAATGTCAGAAATGTATATTTGTGAATGTGGAGATGTTATATTGGTTTCACTGGTAAAAATAAATAATTGGAATGGGTATATATTTGTTTTTTGTTAAGTTGCCTAATAATTATGCACAGTAATAGTCACCTGCACACACAGATATCCCCCTAAAATAGCTAAAACTAAAAACAAACTAAAAACTACTTCCAAAAACATTCACCTTTGATATTAATGAGTTTTTTGGGTTCATTGAGAACATGGTTGTTGTTCAATAATAAAATTATTCCTCAAAAATACAACTTGCCTAATAATTCTGCACTCCCTGTATGTATATATATGTATATCTATGTGTGTGTGTGTGTGTTGCTGAAATTTGTGTATGCATGCATGCATGTATGTGAATCTTACTGGGCTGTGTCCTCCGGTGGTGATACTACACACACGTAGGCGATAAACGGTCCCTGGTCTCAGTCGCTCACACACACACTGTGTTGCCGGACCACTGTACGCTACTTCCCATTGGTTTGCTGCACACACACACACACACACACACATAACAAGGAATTAAACAACTTGTCATATTCATGAGCTAAAGCACATACACATAATCAGCTGCTGTTTTGTACGCATTTCTGCAGTTTCCAGAAACAGAATCCCACTGACAACGCTTTGTTTCTGTTCTGCTGTTGATGGATTGCGTATGCCTGTGAAATATAATACTCTCCCTGTGAAGCAGCACTATGCCGTGCAAATACAGGCCTTGTTTACATCACAGCGTAAATTTCCTAGCAGAAGTGTATTGTGTTTCTGTAATGCATAATACTATGTTATCTCTACAGACTGAATGTACCTAAAAGTGAAGTTTGAATAAACCTAATATGGCAGAGTCATTCGTTTCAATGACCACATCTTTTTAAGAAGAAAAAGGTTTTAAAAAGCCTGTCTTGATATCACAGGACAGTGTAAATACAAGCTAGATAAAAGCATCCAGATGACTTTTTAGGTCAATTCTATTGACAAAAGAACAAAGGCTTTTGATATTCTCTTCTTCTGTACACTGACACTCAACAGCAATCTTTTACTATAGATTGAAAGGAACTAGACAAGATTAGGTTTCCTGTAGGGCAGGTGTGAGCAACGCTGTGTGCATCAATATCTTAATTTGATGCTAAGAAAGACTCAATTATGGCTTCTATTTTTTTTTAGGCTGGTAGTTGAGAAAAGTTAAACAGCACACGAAGAGAAAAAGGTCTGTCCTAAGATGCTGGAAAATCTTTCATGGTATGTTTGAATAGATACAGTGACAGACAGATATAACACAGGTACCTTCAGAACATCCCTCTGAGATCTCAAGCAGGTACGTAAGAGCTTCTGATCCCCCATTGTCCATTGGAGGATCTGTCAAAACAATTGATGAACTGATTTTAGTTTGGAATATTATTGCACATAAACAATATTCCAATTCACAGGAGACAACATGTAGAAAATAATTGTTATTATTTTAGTTACTTTAGTTAGCTAAATTATTTTATCTGGGACATTAATATCAATACCAAAAATCTATCTGTTGCAGTCTTATGTATTTTTTGCAATTCTTCTGAAAGTGTGAAACACGCTAACAGCAAACAGTGTCAGGATTCAGTTTGATCTGGATCAAGTCAACTTTGTTTCTGTACGAAGGTATGACTTTTTTGGTTTGGACTGTGGTCCAGGGATGGTTGCACACATGTAGTCTTGGCTTGGATAATGCTGAAAAGTCTGTACCAAATCAATTTTGTATGAAAGCATCTCAATGAATATCTGTATGTATATGATATGATATATGCACATGCATGTGTGCCTCTTTACCCCATGTGACAGTAAATCCATAGGGTGTTGCCTCTGTGACACAGGGTGCAGATGGAGGACCCGGTTTGTCTGGATTGGTGGTGCAAACCAAAACTTCACTTGGACTGCTCTTTCCCTCCATGTTTGATGCTATGAGCTGCAGGAAGAGAGGTGGACAAAAGGGACAATTAGAGACACAGAGCACGTAACAAAGGTACAAAGACAAAGAGTGTAGTGAGTGATCAGAAATCGAGAATAGGTTGATAGAAAGGCCTCCATTAGGCTCAGTGACTGAACAGGCGACTGCATGCTGCAAGGCCAAACTGTACTAGCCTGGGTTCAATTCCAACCCAAGGCCCTTTGCTGCACATCATCACTGCTCCCATTCTCCCTGCTTTCCTTTCTCTTTTTACTTAAATTTGTCTAATACTGGTCAGAAAAATCCAAAAAGTAGATAAAGGATGAAACGAAGGGGAAGAGAAAAAGAGGAAAGAAGAAAAGGCGAAAAGAATATAGACAGAGTGGAAAACTGAGAAAAGAGCCACAGCAAGCCAAGCGGAGACACACAAAAGAATTTCTGAAAACTTAAATCAATTGTCGTGATAAATAGGAGCCATTAGTCTCTGCCCCTTCACGTGTTGTTGTTTTGGCTTCTCTGCCTTCTTCTCTTTTCTATTATCCAATTCTGTCGCTACATCCAATAGATAATTTTGCTTTGTTACATTATGTCTACACCAGATGGATAGCGCAGGGAAAGCAGAAAGACTTGATTCTTTGTGTGTATTCATGTGTTTTGTGTTTTCGAAGATGCAAAGCTTTATCAAACAATGTGCATGAGGCAAGGTAAAAAAAAAACAAAATAAACAGAAACTCACCTGGTGAGGTACGTGCAAGAGGATTTAGATAGATTTGTACAATTTCCTCAAATTATGAACAGGTACAAAAACCACAGCTGAATGTTGTGTACTTGACAAATGGTTAGTGATTTGCAGTGTTAGACAACTCGTTAAACTATAGCCAAAATTACATATTTTGCATATTCTCTCTTAGTAAAAAAGCTTCTGATTTCCAACAAGTGGGACACAAGTGCAGAAACCAAAACACAAATGCTTACCCTGAATTTATACTGTGTACTCCTCTTCAGGCCTTGTACAGTACAGGTCAAGTTTTCTCCAGTGTACTTTGGATGAAAGTCTGTTCCCTGTGGGAGGTACAGTGTTTGATTCTCTCAGGGTGCATTAGGATCGGCATAAATTATTGAGTCTATGGATGCAATAAATGCTGACTTTTAGCTCACATTTTATTGTATATAGATATATATGGATACAGTAGAAAGAGAGCAGAGAACCTGTGGGAACATATAGTGTGGTTTCTTTTATATGTACAGTACTGTGCAAAGGTTTTAGGCAGGTGTGGAAAAATGTTGTAGAAAATGCTGTAAACAAAGAACGCTGCACATCAGGGGTCCCCAATCCCAGTCCAAGAGTGCCGGTGTCCCTGCAGGTTTTAGATCTCACCCTGGGTCAACACACCTGAATCACATGATTAGTTCATTACCAGGCCTCTGGAGAACTTCAAGACATGTTGAGAAGGTAATTTATCCATTTAAATCAGCTGTGATGGATCAAGGACACATCTAAAACCTGCAGGGATACCGGCCCTCGTGGACTGGGATTGGGGACCCCTGCTGTACATGCTCAGAGTTTATGTCTGTATTGCATATTTGGATTTACGGCTGTGCATCAGTGGCACTTACCCTAAATCTTTTTCATGAGATTATGAATATAAGCTTTGATATTCCTTTATACTGTCTTTTTCATTTGTTATTTTCATGTGTATATCCATAACTTTCAAACTGAGATTTTTTAGTCTTCGGTTGACTGACTGCTGTAGTACAACACACCCTGATGCTGATTTATAAAACTCGTAAACTGGGCACAAACTAACAAACAGACAAAATATGTTCTAGAGTCTTCGAGGTCTGTTTTTAATGTAAAGAAAAATAAAAGTTACAAATGTTTTTGTACATGGACGGTACTCACGCTGTTGTCCTCCTGGATCTCAAGTGTGTATTTGAGCTGCTCCACATTGGGACTGCCCTCAGGACGCCCCCACTCCAGGGTCACCCAGGACACCCCTGCCCTGACAAGCCGTGGTGCCAGAGGCAGAGCAGGCAGGGTGCCCATGGTGATATACACCACCTCTGAACTGAAGCCACTGCCGAAAAAGAAATTTCCATTTTAAGCTTTCCTTCAAAACGCTGAAGAAATAATTGTCATGGGTTTCAATTTCAGCTGAGATGGAGACATGAATATTTTTCAAAGTGAAAGGTGGAGAAAAATCAGTGAAAATGAAAAGGACACTGACAGAAGTGCTTTGGTGATTAATCACAGAGGTGCGTGGGGTTGTGAGTGAAGACGTTACATGAGTTCCGAAGAGGATGTTAAGCAGAGAAAAAAGGAGTGCATAGGGAGGATGGATGACTTGTAGCGGGGAAAAAATATTCAAGCTAGAATAAAAGTAAGTAACCCAGCTTCAAATCTGCCAAACTGAACGATGCATTAAAGCTGTTCTGAGTTCGTTCACAGAGCTAATATCTCCTCCCTCACTCTCAGTCCCCTCTATGACCTCTCTGCTCCCTTTCACCCTAATAACTGCAGGCGAGATGGTCCATGCTATAATGACAAGAGGAGGCAAGAGAAGAGTGGAAATAGAGGGAAATGGGAAAAGAGGAAGTCTATTCTTCTGTATGTAACTGATGTTACATGGAGAATAGCAGTTCGGTGCATGCCTACTGCCACAGTGGTATACAATGAAGAACAACAACAAAAAAACATGCAATATGCCTCCCATGACACTGTATTCATGCAGGTGTGCGTATATAAAACGTATATATACATTCAATAACAGAACTTTACCTTCTGCCCATGTCGTTGTGTGCAGCCAACCTGAATGTGTAGTCACAGGCGGGGGAGAGTCGTGTGACCTTATAGTGCCTCTGGTTCCCAAAGTAACATTCTCTGAAAACGCTGTTCTTCTTTCCCTGCAGAGAAGACGTATACAGAAAAGACATAAAGACAAGAACGGACATTAGGATTGATAAGCTCACCTACAACAAAATGTTAAATGTGAAGAAAAAAATAGCACGACAAAGTAAAGAAGTATAAATAGAAGATGGGAAGAAAAGCCAGACATTCATTGCAAGAGCATAATTCACAGTTTTATTCCATCTTGTCTGAAGAGCCCAATGTTGACATGTGTTTAGGGACACTGGTGATAGGTGTAAGTGCTGCTTTGAGGTAAGGGTAGAGCATGACAGATGACAGACTTACCTCATCCCACTCGAGCAGGTAGTTTGTAATTTTGGATCCGTTGTCACCCGGGGGCTACGGGTGACAGTGAAATGGACCGAGGGAAGCAGACAAGAGAGAAGAGAGAGATTGAGAGATTAGCTAAGGATAAAAGACTCTGACAATGAGACAGACAGAATACTGGTTGTGTTTTTATGATTGGCCTTATATCCTGTCTGGGTGACTGATGTCACTCTTTATGAATGACAGTGTGTAAGGATATAAAAAAATACTAAAATAACAGGTCAGAGAGGACACAGGGGTGCATTCTAACAGAGTTGTGCAACTACTTGTCGGTGCTGCACGGCTGATGCACTCAAACTATTAATGCATCGGAGTTGTAATATACTTAATTTAAAAAATCATTAAATGTGTCACAATGACAAATCACTGTGATGTTTCTTGGGAGTGAAAATACTTCATGGAGGAGTATCTGGACAAGAAGATGTCTGCAGCTGTACCTTCCACTGTAGGGTGAGGCTTGTCTTGGCACGATTCGTGAGTTTTGGCGGCGACGGGACATCAGGGACCGTGGATTCTGTGGTAAACGAGACGACCTCTGAACACGAGCCTCGAACCAAATTGTACATTGCCGACACCCTGATACAGAAAGACAAACGAAACAAACAGTTAAAGGATGTTTTTATGCAACATTTCGGGGATTCCTGGACCCCCATACGCTGCAACACACAAGTAGTTAAATATTAAAAGGATTGAGGCCTTACCGTACGTGGTAGTCTGTAGCTGGCCTGAGATCTTTCAGATGATACTCCAATTCTTCACCACTGAAACATAGACAAGAGTCACCAGTGTCCTTTGGATGACCTTAAGGATTAAATTTGGACGCTGTATTTTTCCCCCCCCAACTTCTAAGTTTCCTACCTGTATATGAGGCGATATTTCCCATCTCTTCCCTTATCTGACAGAGATACCTCATAGGAGCAAGACACAGGTATCCCGTTACTATGCCTGTTCACCAGCCCTGCTGGGGGGGCCCAGGACAGCCGTGCAGTCCGTGCCTGAATATTGGAAACCTTCAGGACACAAAGGAATACACATAGTTATAGCCGCATTGCTAGTGAAGTCAATAACAGGTAGTTAAAAGCCACTGTACAAATGACTGTTGGATTTGCATACAATGTTACCAATAGTAGTCATTAAAGGCAATATTTTAAACCACGACATCTTGTGGTTTAAATGCCTGTTTGAAAAAAAGCTAAATCCATCCATCCAGGTGAATTTATGCTGTTTATATCACTCTATGTGTACATTTGCAACAGACTACTGCATTCATCATAAACGCTTTAAGTTATAGGACATCGAACATGCATCATGCATCAGCACTGAAAAAATAGACAGTGTCACAAGGAAACCTCCGAATTATTTTACATTTCCTTTTTTTATTACTTCTTATTCTCAACTATAATAAACTTGATCAGTTTATAAGTCATCTGAGGTTTTAAGCATAGATAAATCACTACTACTGGACATCAATCAAAAGTCTATTTCATGTATTTCTCAGCATCTCCATCTGTAGTTATACTAAATATCCTCTTTGTATCATCACTCAGTAGTTACAGTCTCAAGCCGTGGCGTAAACTCAAAGATGTTAAATGGGCCGCTTGCACAGCATGCTGACCAAACTGTTTTAACTTGGAATGAGCAGTTCCTCTCTAGTAAACCATGTCTGCACGGAAGCAGCTCATTCATTCAATCACATTCCCCTCAGGGAAGGAAAAAAGCTATTACAGAGTGTGCAGCTTGGGTGAGCAGATGCTGCCCTCAGGTGGCCAGCATTAGCACAGCTTAAATTATAATTACTCTCCCTGCTGCTCAAGCCCCCAAAAAACATTGAAAATGAGGAATGCGCTGCATATACAAGTCAGTATAGATATTATTCTAAACGTAAGCATTTCATTTTCATGTGACTCAAAGAGACCAAATAAACATACGGAAAAGTCATCACTGCTTAAGCCAGCTGTGACTGCATCGGACAGGGGGGTGATTGATGAGAGCGGTTTGAATGTGTGTGTGCGTGCAGTTGTGGGAAGAGGTATGCCAACCTGTGGTTTTTCGATTGCAGACAGCATGTCTTGAACACGCTTCCCCTCTGAATCATGATCTGAGGAGAAAGACAGACAAAAAAAAGACAGTAATTATCAAGAATGACATAATAAATATTCCATCATAAAAGAGAGGCTCTGTGTATAAACTGAGGTGAGAATTCCCAAGGGCATTTTTCCCCACATGTCAGGCCATAATTACAATCTATGAAAATTGTTTCTACCTTTCTTAATGTGAGTTTGATTGCCAGTGAAAATTCTAACTTTCAAATCAGATCCACATTGGCTGCATGGCTGAAAATGAGACAATGAGAACATTTTCAGCTCCCAGATGTTACTGTCAAATGTAGAAATCGAGGGCTCATTATTACACAAGGTCGGCCAAGGTTTGCCTTTAAACGGGGGAATTAAGGTTGAAAATGTCACCAAAAAGCATTTGCATTCCCTAATCAACTGTAATGTTTTCTGTGGCATTTTCAGTCCAGCAAATAATTCAACCATCTGTGGAAAAACGAAACAAAAATAGCCCAAAATACAATAAAAAAACCCATAAATTCTTTAGAAATTCTGTTGCCAAATGGTGTGTGATGCAACACTTGTTTTCTTCAGTAAGTGCCTATTTCATCTCATCAAGTCGTTACACAGCTGCTGGGGAGGAGGAGAGAAAAAACCTAAATGGATTCCACAGAAAGGATTACTCATAAATTTCTGACCTATGAAACAATATGGGGATCACCAAAACAAACAAACAAATAAATAAATAAACATGACTCATATTCCACAATGGCTACTCTGCTTTGTACATAAAAACTGATGAAGGTTTTTAGATTAAACAGTTCATAGAAATAATAATTCTAATCATTATGATGCACCATTTTCACATCAACTATACCTACATCTGTGAGTAATTGTTCCCAGGAAGGTCTGACATCAGTTTGGCTGTTGTTGTAGCCCAGCTCGTTGACTTTATTGCGCGACTTCTACTGAATATGTATATGATGACTGTGTTTCGTGCATTCTTTAAAATGTAGTTAAGCAGATTTAGCTTGGAAGTGACATGTGATATTGATATGAAAAGTAATTCTGAAGCTTAGAATTAGACAGTTCACATGTAGCTATTTTGACAATCAATTATTCATTAAATCATTTATTAAGCAAAAATGACAAAAGCACATTTCCCATTTATTAGAACTGAGATTTTGCAGTTTTTCCTCTATTACAAATCAAAGTTTAGATTTTGACCTAGAATATGAAGCTGTCACTGGTTCTGCACAGCCTCTTTGAAAGTGAGCAGCATAAACACATGCATATAAAAAACTGGTCCACCGACACATGTAAAGGTGATTTAGTAGACGCTTGAGGTTGTTATGAGGGTGAGCGCAAGTGAATGTGTGCGCACACGTGTGGGAACTTCCCACTCCCCCACTGCTGCCGCCCACCCCCACCCTGTGTGATCCCCGAAGTTGAGGTTTTTCCTGATTGAAGGGGATCTGCTTTCTCCATTTCAGTGTGACCACTCGAGATCACACAGGATGTCTCTATGAATCTTTGCGTGAAGGTAAGCAACAGCAAGACCTGCATGAAACCAAGATTGATTGATGCTCGTGCTACAGGAGCGAGGAAACTGTCAAACATGCAAGCATGCGTGCATGCACGTGAATGGAGACCTTACACACAAGCGCAGTATATTTGTGTAAAACGCAGTTTGGGTTTCAAAGATCGATGTATATTTGGCACAAATGATGGAGTGTGCATGTGTGTGTGTGCATGTATGTCAGTTCCTCTGACGGGTTATGGAGGAGAGCGCCCTAATGTGCCTGGGGTACACTTATGAGTCATGGCAACAGTGATGTCATGGAAGCACAACCTCTACTTGCCCTCCCTGTGTGTGAGAAAAAAAAAGGCAAGAGCAAAAGAGAGACTGTGTGTGTGCGTCTCAGTATTAGGTCACAGGAGATTGCTGATGGGCAGTGGGGGGGAAGTTTAAGCTACTGTTTGTACATGTGTGTGTTGGGGCTGGCAGCACGGATAGAGTTCAACAGATGCACTGCTAGACACATTAGCTCATTAGTGCTCTTTTCTCTTCTTTTTTTATACATGCACTTATCTTTCCATTCTTCCATTGGGACAAAACTGAACTTTTTCTCTTTTATGGAATTACAGCACAGCTCCAGACATGAAGAGCTCCATCAAACAGGCTGACCCAGCTTATCGGATCAGCCGTTGAGTGAAAAAAAGACAGGGGTATGGCCTCCTCAGTGATTTTGCCCCACATTTACAGTACTGGTCTCATGTAACCAAGAGCATAAAGTTAAGAGGTGGTCTCAACAAATTTAACTTCTGACATAAGAAGAGAACTTATTTAATATTTCAAAAGACGTGTAATAACGTTTGAAAAACACTACTTCTTTACCTCACCACTGAGTGTTATGACTGCCGGTCGTTGGTGAGTCCATCTGCTTAAGTGTTTAATACCGAGATGAACCAGGAGATGATGCTGACGGCTGAAATCTGAATCTGAACCTCTACTCGGTGTTACTCCACACCCTCCTGTGTCCTTACTGTTCCTCTCTCTTCTGTTTTTGGCGCTGCCCACGCACCATAACTTCCTATTCTCGTCTGACCTCACATCCCGTCTGTGTCTGACCGACTGTGTTTGATTACCGAGAACAGCCAGACGGAGCACAACGGACAGCAGGAAGAAGAGGAATAAGAGAAAATGATGGGGGGGAGGGGACCAGGCGATGGGCAGATTTTATAGGAAGAAAGAGAGACACTAAAAGACAGAGTGCAAAGAGAGGGGAAAGGATGGGAAAGATGAGTCTGGGTAAGAGATTAGGTATAAAAACACAAGGAAATTGAGAGACAAAGAGCAAGCCAGGGATCAACAGAGAGGAGAACAAAGGGGGGATGAAAGTTGAAAGAGGGAAAAAGGATTAGGATGATGTCAGGCAAGGATTACAGAAACTTTACTGACGTCATCAGTAGGTGCAGAGCAGATGCACACCACTGATCTCAACAGCCGGATAAATAAAGTAATGACTCACTTACAAATCCAGGTTGGCTTTTCCTAAAAGTTACAAAAATACAACAGAAGAATATAGTGTATGTACATATATTTATTTTGTTATAACATCGCTCTGTAGTGGTATGAGACATTCTACAGAAGCAATGATAATGTAGGTATGTTATTAAAATAACTAACTGTGCTCATCGTTTGGATTTCTTTTGTTTGTTTGTTTGTTTTTGGTCCAATCTGAATATTTTTCCCCTTTTATTAATAAGAATAGTAAAAAACAAAGAAACAGTTGAATCATTAATAGCATCGTTTTTGCCTGTGAAGCAGACAAAAGGCATTGACAGTTTCTTCCAGATGCTAGCAATATGCCTCCTAGGGAGATTAATAACCACTCGCATACCTTCTTCTCATGGTGCAACATGCCTTTCTGGCACAACAGCAACTGCAAACTACTAGGAACAATGGAGACCTGGAGTAAATTGATGTAATAAACAGGAAACTATTTTAGCTTAAAACTTCTGTTAAGTCATAAACGTAGGAGAGAAGACAGTCATGCTATGAAAGTAACCACCAGAATTCCCACCTGGTGGAAATGGCCTAAATTCTTGGTTAGTCTCATCATTTTATTCTAACTAACAAAACCTCAGATTAGTCTAAGCAGTTCCCACTATATAATTTGAAGCTTCAGGACTGGATGTTTCTTTCTTAAATATATTGAAGTCGACTTAAAAGCAAAGAGTAAGCTTGACTCTCTTCATTCCTGTCTTTGCACTCTAAACTGTACCGGCTTTCTCCCTCCCTGTTTACAGCATTTTCCTAAATGTTTAAATGTTACACATCCAGAGACTTCAAAATTAGTTATGTCACTTGCAAAGAGCGTTTCAGTAAAATGTGAGTCACTTTGACATTGAGGAGACTGCATTCCTCCTGCATGACGGCCTGTGGCTCGTAGACACAGTCTGTCTGCACTGGGACAGAAAAAGACCTTTAAGGCCTGGAGAAAAAAAATGTGAAAAATGTGGCAACGGCCGCTCACTCAGCCCCCACTCCACACACGTACTGGGCCACAGGGTGCGTGTGGTGTGTCGCCCAAAAGGAACAAAGTGAGCTATGATACCCATCTTCAGAAGCCTCTAATCAGAGAGAACAAAGCAAAGTGATGGACACTCAATCTGTAGCAGGGAGAGGTGTGGAGATCAGAGAAAGACCAGAAGGGAAGGAGTGGGTTCAGAAGCGAGAGAGGAGAGGAAAGAGGCAAATAGAGGTAGAGAGGGGCATAGACCTCAGATTCCACACTATTATCATCTACTGCATAGCAAGCATTCCATCTGTTCAACAGCTGGGCTACACACACTAGCACACACACACAAAGTGGAGAAGTTGTTGGGACATGCCTGAATTTGTGGTTGTCATGGTGAAGGTTTGGTTCTCATGGCCAGAGCCCTTATGGTTTATAAAAGGGATTAGAAAAGGACAGAGGGACTGGTCCAGAGTAACGTGGAAAAGTTGGAGAGTAAAAAAGAAAAAGGCAGCAAATAAGGTGAGTGGAAAGGAAAGAAGCAGGAAGTATATTCAAGAATCAAATATCAAAACACAGACGAAGTGACACTTGCAAATAAGAATCTTGATTATGACTCACTTTCTCTAGTAACCTGCTTAATGGACTTCACAAAAATAAGAATAGGATAAGGGGTCATCCTGGGGAAGAATTTGGTTACTACTGCTGGATGTCTGCATACGCAACCTAATCTCTTGGTCATTAATAACCGTTTAGAAAGAGTGCATGTAAATGATAAAGACTATGCAAATGAATGGTAAGCTACCAGACCATAAAAATCATATATAAAAGCTCATGTGTTGCAAATATTGGAATACAAAGGCCTTCTTATACTCTTATGCTAAATGTTTTTGAGGTCCACAGGGCTTTAAATCTGTTGGATCTAAATAAATCTGCAGGACCAGATCAACTTGATCCCTATTTTCTTAAGTTGGCTGCAGATTTTATAGCAGAACCAATAACTTACATTTTTAATCTTAGCCTCTCGAACAGTGAGATCCCTGTAATATGGAAATCTGCCTATGTTCTCCCTTTGCTGAAAGGAGGTGATCCTTCAGATGTTAATAATTACAGGCCCATATCTAAATTGTGTGTTCTAGCAAAAGTTCTAGAAAAGTTCATTAGTGAACAACTGAAAGACTTTTTGGACAAAAATTCAGTTCTTTCCCAACATCAGTCAGGATTCAGAAAACAACACAGCACAATAACTGCTGCTATTAAAGTGGTTAATGACATTGTTGATTCGATGGACTGCAAAAAATACTGTGCTGCTCTTTTTCTTGACTTGTCAAAGGCTTTTGATACAGTTGACCATGCTATTTTATTAAATAGACTAAACAATATTGGTCTATCTGTAAATGCTGTAAGTTGGTTTTCAAATTACTTGTCAGCAAGAAAACAGTGTGTCCATGCTGCTGGGTCTTCTTCCTCTTTTCTCCCAGTATCCAAAGGAGTTCCGCAGGGCTCCATATTAGGGCCATTGCTATTTTCTCTTTACATAAACAACCTTTGTGATAATTTGTCAAATGCAGCATTTCATCTTTATGCAGATGATACAATTATTTATTGTTCATCCCCTTCAATAGCACAAACCCTGCAATTTCTGCAGTCTGCCTTTGATGTCGTTCAGTCCCATTTAACTCAACTTAAGTTGGTGTTAAATCCAGAGAAATCCAAGCTCATGTTATTCTCAAATGGCAAAGAGTTGTTAGCTACATCTCCTAAGATTAAAACAATTCAAGGATCTGAAATTGAAATGATCACATCTTACAAGTATCTAGGGATCATTATAGATCAGAATTTGTCATTTAAGACTCACATTCAAAGGCTTGTGTCGAAGTTAAAAGTAAAACTAGGTTACTTTTTTAGAAACCAATCCTGTTTCTCCCTCCAAGTGAGAAAACATTTGATTCGTGCAACCTTTTTACCTTTATTGGATTATGGTGACCTGCTTTTTATGAATGCACCTGCCCACTGCCTAAAGAGGTTGGATACTGTGTACCATTGTGCTTTACGTTTTATTACTGGCTATGGAAATCATGTACATCATTGTTCTTTGTATGCTGCTGCTAAATGTCCATCTTTGCATATTCGCAGACTCTCCCATTGGTTGATCTTTATCTATAAATCTCTCCTTGGGCTGGTTCCATCTTATTTATGTGTTTATATGTGTAAAAACCACAACCAATACAACCTTCGTTCGAACAAAATCATACAATTGATTGTCCCAAAAATCAGAACAGAATTGGGGAAAAGGGCTTTTAAATACGCTGCCCCTGCTTCCTGGAATAATCTGCAGAAGGAACTGAAATTATCAGAATTGGTTACCTTGGGAGAGTTTAAGTCTGTCTTAAAGGAACGAGAGAACAGCTCTTTTACTCAGTGTGATTGTTTTTAATGTACTCTTAATTTGATCTGTTATTGTATATTTTACACATGTTTGTATGGGATATTGTATTTGTTTTAAATGTTATATACCTATGTGGTATGTGACTTTTGTTGCCATGATGCCAGGTCTCTCTTGGAAATGAGATTTTTAATCTCAATGAGATTTTTTACCTGGATAAATAAAGGATTAATAATAATACTCAAAATAAAAAAATTTTGACTCCCTTTCCTAACCTGTTATCTCTTAATATGCATGCATGCATGCCAATGCAGACACTGAGACCTTCTCCACTGCAACCCTCTCACTAAGGAAGAAAATGAACACTTCAGCTGACACAAAAAAGTCTATCCACGTTTTCATACCATTTGCACATGCATGCACATGTGTTTATAAAAGAATGTATGTGCTGTGAGTGACAAAGCAACCTGGCTAAGCAGTGAGGGATTATGGGGGATGCGTTTCTCAGAACCCTGACCCCATTCGACCCTGCTCAGCCAAAAAAAAAAAAGTTTGAGGGAGTGAGTGCAGACTGGCAGACAGTGGGAGGGAATTATACAATCCACAGATAGCAGGGCTGGTTAAAAACAGGAACAGTGACAAAAAGGCAAACAACAAAGTGGTAGATAGTTGGAGACTAATCAATGCAATGTCTCCTTTACTGCAAAGGCAAATTAAAAATAAATACCTCAATTTAAATTTAAATGCCTTAGGCTGTTGTTAGGCTCTTTTTAGTAATGACAAAAATTGTCTGTGCATACTGTGCATGCATTTGATGGCACCAATAAGTACATTAATAAGCAAGGTGATAGCTGTCCATGCTCCAATATCAGTCATTTGTATAGTTTTACTTTAATCTGATGGTTTTCTGTGACTCGTTTCCCAAAAGCAATTTGCGTAAACAAACTGGCAACATCCATTAAAAAAAACAAAAAACAACTCACTAAATCCCAGTCTATTTGTGAGTTACTGGAGGTTTCATGTGTGTGAATTTCAAAAATGAAATTTTAGGTTTTGATGAAACGTTAAAATTATCCCAATATTCCCAAATGACCTTTTTCATGTGTTTCATGTTGGTTTGTTAAATCATGCCTCTTCATCCACATATTTTTTAAAGAAGCCCTTTTAGATTTATTATTTCGTAAGACATGGTCGAAGAAATTCAAAACCTACCAAGCAAAACTACAGGTAGCCACACTGGCCTGCAGTTCCTCAACTGGCCACTTGAGGTCAAACACAAATCAATCCCCTTAGACCAGGGGTCTAAGAGGAATCAAAGTTTACACAATTACAGACATGTCTGCTCTAACAGAGAAATGGAAGCCAACACAGGTGACTGTAATTGCCAGGTGTCTTCTAACTGTGCTCATTTCAGAGCTCTTGAAAGTGTTTGTAGCGTTGGGACTTTTTGAAACAATTTTAAATGCATTTGTCTTATGAGTGGCTGATTGTACAAACCCCTACAGTCTGGTCTTCAGTTTTGGTGGGTGAGATGCAGAGTTTGTATATTATTAAGCACTTAACAGCAGGTTTCTGTGTTTAACTAGTGCTGCCAGACGGTGTGTTCGCTTGCTAACCAACCTTGCTTTCATCTTATATGGATCGCTGCTTTATACTCTGCATTTTTAGCTTTAATTATTACATTTAAGTTTCCTGGGTAAGTGGTATAAAGGCCACCTGAGTGACATAAAATGGAAAAAAATATCTAAAGGGAAGCATCGTCAGGTCTTTCCCTTTCCTAAAACTGACGACCAAGGAGACTAAATTACTTAGCAAGTTTAAATCAACTATAATTTCGTTTTTCTAAGCAAGACTTGCACAAGTCTGGTCAGTGTAGAATGACTAGGTGCTATAGTTTATCACTTGTATCACAAGATTCATTCAACTGAATGGTGAAATATCTGGTGTACCCATTGTGACTAACAAGAATACCCTCCCCTTCTAATCCCATTAGTCCTGTTACACGATATTAACGGGAAAGACATTCCTCTGCTGGTAAAGCCATCCCACACTCGCTTTGTTTTCTGTACATGTCTACTTTTGACTCTTATTTCCAAGTTTCTGTCATTTATTTTTCAACTCTCTCATTTTTTTTTCTTGTGCATTTTCTGTTTTTATTATCTCAACTTTCACCTTCTAGTCTCTTTCTTCCACCTCTCTGGCCTCCAGGTTGCCCTACAAACATGGCCGTATTTGGGTTTGTGGGAAGGGGTAGGAGTTTTTCTGTGTGTCTGTGGGAGGGTGGGGGCCTGAGATTATTGCCATGGCAACTCACAAAAACAATCCAGTAAGGAAAGGCTGGGTGTGTGTTCACACATTTTCAGGCCCGCTTCTGCAATCACAGCAGGAGAAGCTGGAAGGAGCTGGATGGTTAACATACTTAATTGATAATTCATGACTGGACTCGGTCAAAGGACACACGAGCTTATAAAACCTTACAAAACACTGCAGTACATGCCTCATTTTACCAGTACTAGTGCTATGAATTTCTCACTAATTGGCATTTTAACTTAATTAGATAGGATGGTTACTTAGTGCAGTGGTTTATATTTGTCTAACAAGAGAAAGAGTCCTGGGACTTGCATCAGGGGTAAAATTCTGCTAAATGGAATAAGGAAAAAGTCAAAAGAAGCTTTTTATGTAAACTTAATGATTATTTTGCAAAGGACATTGCTAATAGTTTGCCTTATTAACTCTCTCTACTAGTGTTTCTTGTAATAAATGTTTTAGCATTTAAATTATGCTATAATTCTAACTTCTCGTACAGTTTACTTAAAAAATAGCCATGCTTTGACTTCGCCGAGACAGTAATATCTGAAGGTCAAGTGAAAATGCTTACTTGAGTGAATTTTCCATGCAAAGTGAAGTGGCCATGATAAATCTCAGTCGCTACTGTTGATACTTTTATAACCTGAAAAATGCATGGCGAAAGTCTGAAAAAGGAGGCCACCGTAGAACATGTAAGGAGAATATTTTTCAAGTAAATATTTTAGAAATGTTCTTCAGTTATGAAGCAAAGAAATGGTTAAATACTGAATTACACTCATGCTTTTTTTGCTTTTAAAACGTCTTTCTTGGAACACTGCCGTGATTGGTAGCCTATAAAAATCTCTAATAATCTTATATTTGTTAAGATAACTATGCCATGAAAGTCAAATTAAATCCCAATGCCACTCACATGTAATTTATTTTTAAAGTGAAAAAAATCTCTCCACATAATAGAGAAGGTGGGTTTCCATACCTCTCATAACTTAAGATAACAGACCACTTCCATATCTATGACTGTGAACCCTTCTTATTTTCCACACCTCATTCACAGAGACGACATAGTGGACAAAACAGCCACTGCACACATCTGGTTTCTCCTGCTTTCACAGTGCTGGGCAGTGACGTAGAAACAAAGATGGAGGAGCTGAGGGAACTGGTCCATCTGTTTCTGCTGAAATCCCAGGTTTTTTTGAGTGAGAGATAGGATCTGTGGTGGTGATGATGCAGAAGCAAGATGGAGGAACAGAAGGGACGGAGCCCACATCTGTTTCTGCTCAGCAAGCAGCTCAGTTCTGAGGAAAAGGGCCCGTAGAGCTGGCTTTACTAGAGAATGGATGCTCTGCTGGCCAAGTAAGCCTGCTGCCTTGCTGGCACTGGGGCAACAGCCACACACACACACACACATAAAGCAAGGGCATCAAGGGCAAAGCGTAGGCGGCTATGTGTGGCGTGTGTGTGTGGTATTCTGGATTGGACTTGACTTGGATGCATCGGGCCAAGGAGCAACTTTGTCGGAATGTTTGTACTCTGCTCTTTAACTTTGCGCCTCTCTGTCTTTCCATCTCTGCCTTCTCTGTGATAAAGAAAACCTTGCATCCATCTCTATCCTCTCTCATCTGTCCTTCAAATCCAGCATTCCACCCCCTTTCTCGCCGTTTGCCCCCCTATCCTCTGGAGCCTCATGGTCTGATTGTTTTACAGGAAGCCCAGTCACAGGGTGTTTGAGCATATGTGTGGTTGTGTGTTGGTGTGCGAGTGTGTTGTGTGATATATCCAGCTGACTCAGCCTGATCTCCAGCCCTGTAC
The DNA here is from genome assembly GCF_051167445.1 of Perissodus microlepis. Taxonomy (NCBI): domain Eukaryota; kingdom Metazoa; phylum Chordata; class Actinopteri; order Cichliformes; family Cichlidae; genus Perissodus; species Perissodus microlepis. Next base: position 17,718,799 of record NC_140479.1, on the reverse strand, counting down.
TGAGACCCTGGTAGACCAAACAACAAATGACATGCTGACATGCTCCTATCTGTCAAGAGTGTTATGGTTGTTTGAGTTGTACAGTATGTGGCACATGAAACTATGAATTCCATAAGCTGAGATGTTGATCTCACTTCCCTTTTCATCCTGTGGCTGATTTTAGCTAATTCCCTCTAGTGTGTGCACGCACACGTGTGTGTGTGTGTACTGTAAGCTGTGCAATCTCCCTTTGTTGCAGCGCAATAAGATGTTTGGTTTTGGTTTGCATTTGCAGATGTCAACTTGCATGTGTACAGATGTGTTAGCTCTTTACTTTAGTGTGTACGTGTTTGAATGAAAATCAATTTTTTTTTACTTTTTTCACTTTTCTAAATGATTATAATGACTATTATTGTGAAAAAATGTAAAAAGGAAGTCGTTTCCATACTGATTAAGTCCAGTGTACACGTTTGATTGCGTTATGTGGACATTTTCCTGGATGGAGTTGGTGGTGCTGTTACATTTTTTTAAAGATAATTTTTCAGTGCTGTGAGCAACAAAAACAAAATTCCAGTCACCAACATTGCATGGATGTGGAAAACGAACTCAATATTCAATGCAATATTCTGACAGTAAATTTATATTCCTAACATGGTTCTTTGAAACACAGCACCTGCCTAAGCAATGCTGCAGATCTGTGTTTATTAAATGAACTAACCAATAGTAGTGGTCACCTCAGCAGACAACGTCTCCCCCCCAAAAAAAATTAGCTCAGAAACACAAACAAAGGATTCAAGTTGTTGACCCAGCCTCTAAACTCCCCAATTCCCAATCTGATCGAGCATGTGTAGGATGTAACTTATCTATCTAAAACAGGAGTGTCAAACACAAGGGCCTGGAGCCAAAATCATCCCCAGCAAAGACATCCAGTGTGGCCTGGTGGACGACTTTGGAAAAGCATAAATTTTTGGACTCTATTTTTAGAATTTGTACAGCTTTTTGTACTGATAAAAACCTATCCAAAGCCATTCATACTACATACCAAAGGAGCTAAGTAACAGATAAAAAAATAAATGAGAGCAACATTCCTGTTTTTCATTGTCTACAATAGAAATTTGGTTTAAAAAAATAAATAAAGTCATCAATAAACAAAAACTTTTATATAAATATGGGAAACTGGGCAGTGAGCTACCGGAACTTTCTCTGCAATTTCACACATGCAAATTGTAAAACTACACATTTAATTACAATACATGTGTAAAAAAAACCACACTTGTAATAACAAATTGTAATTTACTTGTGTAGAAAAACTGAGATGTGCTGCTGAAATTGCACTTTCTCATTTTATGTTAAGATATCTCAAGGATTAAATGAGTATATAAATATCTTTACACTGACAGAAAGTGGAGTTTTGCTCATCTAGCCCACTTAAAATCAAAATGGATTACATGTGGCACAAAATGTAAAATCAATTTGACATCCCAGATCTGTTCTGAAGGCACCCCCTCCCTTTCCTTAAGTGATCCAGTGTTCACTCCCTGACAAGCCAGAGCTGTTTTGCCATGACAAAAGAAGCCCACATAATATTGGACAAGTGGTTTTAATGTTGTGCCTGATCAGCATATCCACACCAAACCCAGCTGGAAGATCCCTGTGATCCTGCACCATGCTGTGAGTGACTAAGCCAAAGTTTTATGGGGAGGGTAAATTTAAAAGAGCCTGACAAGTACAGTCAATCAATTTATGTCTCACTTTATGTTTCTGTCATCACCTTCACAAACTTCACTTTGTGTGTGTGTGTGTGTGTGTGTGTGTGTGTGTGTGTGTGTGTGTGTGTGTGTGTGTGTGTGTGTGTGTGTGTGTGTGTGTGTGTGTACATAATGAAATATTCTGTCATTTTTAACAGCTCAGACATTCATCTTATGCGTCAAAAGACCTGCCATTAAAGAAGAACCGCATGTGTATGTGTGCCTTAATGTCTTTGCACATGTGCTGATGTTCATGTGTGTCTGAGCGATAAGGCTAAGCTGCGGTATCTAAATCTCAGCGCTCAAAGGTTTCCTTCATCTCAAGCAGGGCTCTACAGGTATGTGACTCCACCCTCCCCCATCTCTCTCACCCCTCTCTCAACCATCCCCCCCACGGCTAAGCCTTCACCAACAAGGCCGGTATTGTAGCAAGGGTAAAATGATAGCGCTCAGGGACAGATTCAGCTATGTGCTTACCCAGACAACCCTTACCCCCTTTCTCCACCTCCCCACCCTCACCCCCCTATCCCTTCACCTCGGTGAGGCTGCATTCATCCATTCATTTCTTTCTGTGTGACAAAAAAAAAAGGACAGTGATAGAAAGAGAGGCGCAAAGGTTGTTTTATTTGATTTAATTGAATGCAGAGGGGCACTGAGGTTAAAGAGGACAAAGTAAGTCACACAGAGCAAGACAGAAATGTCACAGAGAACACAAATTATTCACATATAAAAGATGATCTTGTTGCATGGTGACATGTCTATTATTTGGAAAATAAAGAGACTGTAGTGACATTTTCTGTTGAGCAGATATTTAAACTTTAAAATGCTCACATTGAGACTGTCTCCTTTCTTTTGATTTGGTGTCTCGGATCTTGCAATAAGCGGATACACTGAAATATGATATTTTGATTTAACTCTTTTATACTTGTCTGTATGTCTGTGATGCAGGTTTGTGTCAGGACTCATTCATGTCAACATCTGCGTTTAATGTTACTTATTGAGTGTCATTTTTTTTCTATTTGAACTATATCGATGTATACATTTAAGACAGAAAAATATTCATTGACAGTGGGTACTAGTCTCTCTCACGCCCTTGTGTTTGTGCAAGTCCTACCTTGTGTGTGTGTGTCTGGTTCACTGTTTCGCGGACTGCTGCGGAGCCGTCTCTCTGGCTTCTTCCCTCCTGGACTGCCAACTCCACCACCAGACCCCGCTGACCCGAGCGTTGGGCCGTGTGATTTGTTGCTGCATCCCGAAGAAAATCACAACAGAATTCATTGTATTTACATAAAAGACATAAAACAAGAAGTATATAAATCATACACCCTTTGGTCAGTTGCAACCAAAAGCTGCAGTGACCAAATGAGCTGTTCACCTTTCTCTTCAATAAAAATACTAACAAAATAAGGTGTGGAAAATAGAAAAAAAGAAAGAAAAAAATTCCTAGCAAAAGATTCCTTCACATGAGCTGTTTTCACACATGGGCAACGTCGACAGAACAACATTTAGCAAGGTTGTGTTTGTGTTTATGGATTTTCACACTAATATTGGGTGTACTTTTTGCAGCTGAGGTTAACACATGATGCCTATGTAATCCCTGTGAATGCTTCAAATAACTGTGTGTTCTAACGTGAGTCTTTGTATTAGGAAAGGTGTGGGGTAGAGTTCACTTATTTGGACATTTGCAGCTGCAGCATGTAATTACTAGCACTCAGGCATACATGTGAAAACAGGTCCATTCTTATTCCAAATGAACAGCTAACACATTAAAATTTTACACAGCTTAGTTAACTGATTTTTATATTACCTACATATAATGACATAACAAATGAAATGAATATATAAATCATCAACATTGTGCCTTCAGAAGTCTAACCATTAATGAGTTGGTTAATCTTAAAGCGCATCTCATAAATGATGATCACCTGTATCCATTGTGTGCTGGCCCAAGGCTGCCCTTATAGGGAGTAGAGGGAGGAGAATTGACTCGATTCTGTCTCGGTTCCTTTAACTTTTTAGGTTGTGGCTTACTGTATGTATCCTCCCTCCCTATGAAGTTTGACATCCCATAAACTGGGATGATTTCTGCAAGGAAGAAGAGCATAGAAAATATTTCATGTTAAATTTCGTACCGTGCAGATTGTGTGGCGCATATTCGTAACTGAATTTTAACTCAATGTCAAAATCTGATTTGGTTTTTTTTTTTGCTTTCTTTTTTGTTTTTGCAGATGGCCTGTGTTCAGTCAGCACGAGTACCTGGATCGCCGTACATGGGGGGAAGGTGGTGTTGGTAGTACTGATGGGGAGGCAGCTCCCCGGGGCTGACGGGAGGATAGAAAGAGTGAGAGTTGGGGATGAAGTGAGGGTGAGGCAGGTATGGCGGCAGGTGATGTGTGGGGGAGAGAGCTGGAGAGTAGGAGGGAGGGTAGCACTCCGGAGACTGGGGGGTCACAACCACTCGGCGGACCCCTGTGGTATCTTCCAGCACCTGTGGGAGAGAGGAGAAAAGCTAAGTATGGGTTCACAGAACATGAAAATAAAATTTTTAAAAAGCCTAAAAGACTAAGAAATGTGCATCTGTGCACCTGAATTTTAGTACCTACAAATCACGCAAGACTTGAAAAGTGCACACTGCCTTTGACTGCTTTATATACTGTTGAGTAAAGGTTCCTCAGATAGTGCTGGCTTTAATTTAAGTCAAGTGATTCAGAGAACTGAGTGAATTGCCCATCATGCCAAGAGTACTTCACTGCCCATTATTTTACAAGAGCAGGTGCTCTGTCTGTTAAATGGTGGATATTTAATAAAAGAATTAACTGCATGATTTATTTGACAGCTGAGCGTGTACCAACAGGATGTGCGGTCCCTTAAAGCAATGAAAAACAAATGCTGTAACGTGTCCTTAGATGGCCTGCACATTTTTCTGGCAACAAGCTTCAGAGAACTGCCTGAAATTAGCATAGATTCCATACATGTATTCATTTTCACTCGGACACAGATACAGACACACACATTCCAACTATTCAGATACTTTCACAGGCCTGCATTCCAAGAAGAGAGCAAACACACACTCCCTGCAGAGAGGGGGAAGTCATCTGCTGGTCACTAACAACAACAACACCGCACACTGTCTCTCACACACACACATACACTAAATAACACCACCGTGAAATCCCCACACAAACTGAGAAGCAACAGACACCACACAAAGAAAGATGGTGGGGAATGAAAGAGGGTCAGGAGGGGAGGAAGAGAGTTACAAAACTAATCTGATGTGAGAAAAACCTTGAGAGGGAGCAAATAGATGCAGAGGAGGAGGCCCGCTCTCTGCCCTTTCATCCCCTCTGTTGCACATGAAAAAACGATGTGTTTACAGAAAAACAAGGGCAAAGTCTCTGCAGGAGTATATGCAGACCAGGCCTACACGCACACACATTTATTGGCAAGGACACGCACATTCCAAATATGAAGCACCCACAAACACACATGGCATCACATTGCAGGCATTAGTGAAAACTCCCAGAGGACACACATACACATGAGCACTTTAGACACATAAGACACAACTACTTCAACACACTACTGTCCACCACAGCAGTGCTCTTTCTCCTTTCACCCCTTCGTGCAACCCTAATCCCCCCTTCCAAAAAAAAATTTGCCCAATGAATGCCTGTCTCCCGTATCATGCTTGTTTTTCTAACAGTGACAGTGTTTCCCGCTCAGGCTTGGCTCAGTCCCTACTCACACACACACACACAAACACACACCCACAGTGAGCCAATGACCCGACCTCCGTTGGGTAAGAGCACAATCTCGCCAACAGACAAACCACAGGATTTTTTTGAAATCTTGTGAGGAATGTTTATTGACTTCTTTTCCCCTTCTTTTTCTCATTGTCCTGGTGTTGTTATCTAATAGAGAAAGCGCATACACATTTCCTGTAGAGGACTGAAATATTAATTGAACCTAATACTCCAAATTCTTGGTGCTCTGTTGGGTCAAGAAGACCAACGTGGTTGCTTCTCTACGACAGACAGAATAAGTGACTTTTGTGGGGGTCGAGCACAGGCTAAAAAAAACCCCATCATCTGCATCCTTTACAAATGACTACAAGACCCACTTCTGATAGCTGTTCAATAAAACACTATACAAGTACAAATTGCTTAGTCTATCAACCGGCCAGTGCATAGAAATATGCTATGCTGCTATATTCTCCAGTTTTGGACTCTAACGCAACTACTTTTTACTGTTAACGCATGAGTTTGATTTATGGATTTATTTCCATTTACAGCATCATAACAATTTTCCAGTGACAAGAACCAACATGCTGAAACAGTCTTCAGGCAGACTAATTGAGTGAACTGAAAAAATAAATGAACACTGGGTAAATTTACCTTGAAATATATTAAATTAAGAAATATCTGCATTTTTATTACTTAAAGAAGCCTCTTTTTGGTGGAGAAATGAGAAGCACTAGCTAATTTAGTGTAGTCGTGCATGCTCATACTCCATGCACAAATCTCCCCCTGAGTCTGTTTTTTTTTCTTTACTCAAACTCTCCCACATAACCCAAACACGATAAACATAAAAAAAAGTCAAAGAGTATCAAACTGAGGAAAAATACACACAAAAATAAACTAACCTGTGAGATGTAGCCTGGGGGGACGTGGATGGGAGGGATCGACCCATTTGGGGACATCATGGGAACCTCAGCAGGACCTGTGAGGAAGGAGAAGAATTATTTACTCAACCAAGCAACTAATGCTTAGATAAATTCTCATTTACATTCATCAGTTGGCAGTTCACATGCGGGGACATAAAGTAGACAGATACGCTGAAGGTTGGGCTGTGTTATTTTATATAGTTACTTAGTCCCACAGTATGAAGATACTAGGAAATAAAGGTAATTAACCTCTTAAAAATTAGAGTCTCTTCCCTTCAAATCTGCTTGCATAATCTCAAACAGCTCACACATGAATATAAGGAAGCCTTTTCCTTGTTACTGGCTATTCAGCAGTACTATTATGATAATTATAGGTATAAAAAATAAGGGTACATGGCTGCTTACTGAGAAATGGGGTTTCTACACTGAAGGAGAAGTATGCGACTCTAAATAGAATTAGCAGACTGAAAATGATGTTGACTTTTCCACTGTCTAAATACCCCCCTCCAAAAAAAATCTCCCGTCTCCCTCTTCCTCTGTCTTTCTGTGATGGAGGTCTGCGCCTGTTAAAGTCATTGGGACCCCGTCGGGACAGCTGGAAGCAGACCTAGCCTCAGAATAAATCACACTGCACAGAGGCCTTCACTACCTCCAAGCACACATGCTACTATGAAGACACATTAACATTTTTTTTCCCAAGTTGACAACACTTACATACTTGTTGACTATTCTAAAATCTAGTCTCCATTAAAGGGCTATTTTTTTTAATCTTTTCAGCTGCTTTACCCTCTACCTCCATACTTCACAGACTGTTTTCAGGGATTTCTCCTCTTTCCCCAGCTTCTGTTATTACTCACATCCTTTCTTCCCTCCCTCCAATATTACTCATTTGATCCTTGCCTTCCTTACTAAGTTTATCCTTTCCATACTTCATCAATGATCTTTATCATCTTTTCTCCGTCCTTCACATCAGCCCTCCATTACTCACCCACTTTACTGACCTCTCATCAGCCAAACAAACAGGTAACAGTACAGTAAACACACACCCACCTACACACAGAAATACAACCTGAGCAAAGTCTGCAATGTGGATTAATGTGTGTGTGTGTGTGTGTGTGTGTGTGTGTGTGTGTGTGTGTGTGTGTGTGTGTGTGTGTGTGTGTGTGTGTGTGTGTGTGTGTGTGTGTGTGCGGTGACTAGGTCACAGGTATGAAGAGACAGGCCTCTTTCAGTCTAGTCTGCTCCCCTACCATGGAGACTAGAACTGCATATGAAAGTCTCCATTGAATAGAAGGTCATAGCATGGGGAAACACACACAGAGCTGCTCTACACCTCTTTCCACCACTGCTCATAGCACACTTTCCCCTCTTACTCACACACTGCCCCAATCACACACACACACTCTCAGGCATCGTCACTCAGACACGCACACACACTTGGCAAACAGACGTGTGTTTGGACAGTCTCTGCTGCCTCTGTGCTCTTCACTCAGCAAACAGCAGCATTCCTCCAGTCACACACACACTGAACATTCCCATCCCTGGCCCCCAGGACTGGACCCAACAAGCCTAACTACCCCCCAAACCATTGCCAAAATACAAGACACTCTTTGTCCTGCTATTCAACACACACACACACACACACACACACACACACACACACACACACACACACACACACACACACACACACACAGAGCTGTCAAGTCATACAATATTAGACTGACTTTCATTCACAAAAGCCCGAGATAATCACACGTTTGTATGTGTCCATCAAAAGGCTTTCAATCGTGTTTGTTTGTGCGCAAATGTACAAATAAGTCACTGTGGTCCTTGATTCACACTGTGGTAACGTCACTCTCTGGTCTCACCCCCAGCTCTACCCTTTAAGCACCACGAATAGAGTCACAACTTCCTCTGCCTAATCCTACTGGAATCCTAGACAACACAGCTAACCAACCCCGCTCCCCTTTGCTTTTCCGCTTCTCATCTTCCATCTGTTGCTTCTTCCGCCTCTGAGTTAAAGAGAGGTCAGGGCAGAGATGAGATATCAAGTCATATCCTAGATGGCATGCAATGATATGACTCTACCTGCACCACAGCAAGGAATCAGCACGTGTAATGAACCACAACAAGAGACAATCAGAGCTGCAAAGACTAGTTTAATTTCTCTAAGGAAATATTGCTCTGTTGGGCAAAGCTTAACATTTTTGATGTATACAAGGCAATCAGGAATGTGATATGTAACATTTCTGGCTCATTGACATAAATGTTACTATGCCCAACCTAGTCAGACTACAGTTGCCACTTTGTGACAATGGTCGTCATTCTGACATGAAGCCAACAAGTTCAGAAGCCATCACATAATGGAAAGCAGTGTCTGAGGGTAGGTTTATATCTTACTTATGTTTGCTGATAAAGAACACTGCACACAAGTTGCTTCCACAGCAGGAACTAAGCAGTCCTGACTGGAAGGGTTAATGAAATAAATCTGAGGTCTGTGGTCTAATGTGGGGGTTCATCTGGTGGTCAATGACATATTCTAGTTTGACAGACTCTGCTTCAAGAAATCAAAGAGGACCACAGGAATTAATACAAAGTATGTTTTGTATTGCACAGAACAGAGATAGAAATAGCACAACCATGACACACTCGGGGCAATACAGAGGAATGGTTAGAAAGGTGTCAAATAACAAAAAAAACAACAACAAAAAAACAATGTCATCATGAGCAACAAGTGTAGTGAAGTGAAACACAAAATAATTACATTTAATGACACAGAAAAAAGCAATGAAAATAAAAAAATCCATAGCGACAAAAACTCAAGCTTACTGAAAAAGCAGAACATATTCAGATCACTAAATTAATTCTGTCTAAAATACATTTAGAGACTTTATTTTTAAAGTGCCACCTTCAAAAGTTTAGTATTTGCCACTGAAGAATTACACATGAAAATATATACACATGCCCATAATAAGCATCCTGTCTCATCCACACACACACAACAAACACTCATTCACACAGACACATGTAGACAAACAAACACACACACAAACTTGTGTTTTTGTGCAGCTCCTCAGACATACATTCATGTACATACACAGACACAGACTAAGAAGATGATGCAACACTTCAGATGTTTCCCATGTTACAGCTGTCTTTAACAGCTGTGGCAGGGCCCCCTAAACACAACAAAAATGCTGCAAGACAAAAATGTGGCCTGACACACAATCAATTACTTACCTCTGTAGTAACGAAATAACTTATACACACTGCATAAACACACATTTGTTGATGGGTCAACACTGCTGACAGTTAGTGTAACCCAACAGTGTGTATTAGCATCTTGCTTATTCCAGCAGAATGAAGCAATAATCAGTTTCTAGAAATAAGCGAACCACTTTCTCTCTTTCCCTTCATTCCCTTCATCACTAAACATGTGGTTACCACATTGGAAGGAAACACAGACCCTCATGGGAAAGCATATGTGCACGAGTGTGTGTGTGTGTGTCTGTGATACTGGTATTAAACCGAAGGAGCCTGTTTGCAACATGACCTACATAGAGAACAACTAGCCACAAATGGATTTCCCGATAACAGAGAGACACACACACACACAAAAATCATTTCTAGAAAGATTTCTAGAATGCTTTTCCTTTATCTTAAAAGTACATCACAGTCACAGACACACAACCTTTGTATCACACAATCAGAGCCTCATGGAGGCAGCTGTTTTATCTACATGGGTGCAAATGTACCAGTTTGTGTGTATGTTTATGTGGGAGCAACTGTGTATGTGTGTGTCTGGGTCACTTGTGACGTGGCGTTGCCTGGAAGTTATGTAAGCATCAGCGGGGTAATGTTATCTGTCCTAGGAGCTGCAAAAGACACTCCCACGACAGTTTCCTCTACTCCCTGGCCAATCCATGCGCACACAAAATACACACATGCATTAACACTAAAGAGCCAATTGTCATGTCAACGCTGAATGCTAATTTATGCATTAAAAAGAAAAAACACGCAAAAGCAAGCAGCAGCTGCCCAAAGGTGTTTTGTAGTCAGCTGATATGGGTACTAGAAGCTTCCACAGTGGAAAGGACTCGGAGAAAGATGGATCGAAACGTGGACCGTGATGGGAAGTGTAATAAAAAATATAAGACAATAAGAAGAGTAAGAGAGAGATTGCTTAAGGTGGAAACATGGGAGAAAGATTCAGAACTACACAGTGTACTACATATACACTGTGTACAAAGATACACACTAATACACAAGTTACAGCTCTACAATAAATCTCCGGTGAGTCAACTCCACCGGACATCTTTGCCACGGGGAGGGTTTCTCAGTGATGGAGGAGGAAGTCAGAACTTCCTGTGCTGCTCTGCCCCAAGTCCTCTGCCCTCATGACACTTACACACTACAGTGTGACAGAAAAACTAGCTTTGCATGTCAAAACCCCCCAAAAAAGTCCTCTACAAACAAGTATAAAGAAGCACATATTCACACTTCTGATCCTGAGCCCATGTTCTGTGTTTGCAGCACAGACTGTAATTTAAGCAAGCTGCTGATTTGCTGTGGAATGAAAATCAAAAGTTGGGCAGTTTCTACATTTGAACACTGGGTCATATCTTAAGTACATACTGTAGTGTGTATGCAGGTACGTGTAAGCACATTCCTTAATATGACTGAGCTTCTTTGAACTTCTAAACTCAAAGTTGCATAATGGCATCATAAGAAAACAAGCAGAAAGTATTATCGCTTATGCCAGCTGATGAATATCAGTGCCATGATGACTTCATTAGGATCTGACATCAGCACATTATGAGCTAAAGTAGAAGCAATAAGGCTTGTAAAACCAGCACTATATTTTATTAGTCCATTGGCTCAAGCTCATGTTTCTCCTGTCTGTACATATGAAAAATAAAATAATAACCCAATAAGTTTCCACCCCAACTTGCACATAAAAAAAAAAATTCCTATCAAAGCTTTGATTTAAATGGTTTTGGAATCGGATGGCTTGAACATTTCCTGTGAAACAAAAGAGCCAGACTTGTGCACTGAGATTTTCAGCTCCACCTGTCTGCCCATAGGCACTAGCTGAGGTTGTCATCCTTGTCCCTATTTGTGACAATATTGAAGTCCAAGTATAACCTTCTGCTTTTTCAGTTTGTGGCTGTGCTCATATCCAGCTTCAATTCTTTGATTTTTTAAGATTAATGCATCCGACTCAATAGATAAACGCTAATCTGACAGTAATAAGAATAACATACATGTCAAAAATATATTCACATATATCCACAGCTATATCTAAATAGTAATCTATGTATAATTTGTAAAAAACATATATATCATGCATCTATTTAAAATATTCCATAGTGGTCAATCAATTTGCGACTGAAACTATTCTACGTTTTCCTAAGACTTTTGAGAAACTTTGGCTTTTTTGTTTTATTTTTTTTACTTATGTAGCTTTTACTTATGCAGATTAGTTTCAATGAGCTCAAGTGTGGGTGAAGACCTGCCAAGACAGCAGCAGCACTTTAAGTGTTTAACACCCAAAAGCCCCAAAGCAATAGAAAACATATGTGCGTTATTATAAATCAAATAGTCCTTTTTTTTAATTATTATTCCAACTTTCCAAATTTTCAGCTTTGTTATCAAATCTTATATACTGCTCCTGTGACAAAAATATATATTTTTTAACATGAACAATAGCTGTGGGACAATTTTAACTTTTAAAGACCAAATCGTCTTGAGTGTGATAACATGTTGGGGGGGAAAACGGCCCCCAATTTATCCCAGGGGTTACATTTTTCAAAATAATGTTAACATCTACGTCTTATCCTGTCCTGATAACTGTGTAAACAGCCTCTAAGCATACAAGCCTAAATCTGTGTAGTGTTGAGTATGTAGCCTGTGTGCCAGCCCATATACCTCCACCCAACCCAGATCTCTTGCCAGTTCTCCCCCACCTAGAGGAGGAGCGCCGTCGGCCGACCTACTTCTGCTGCTGGGTCTGCTCCAAAGGAGAGCAACGTAATGTCTGGAGGGACACTGAGCCCAGCCACGCTTTGTTCTCGAGATCTTAACATGTGCAAACACACACCCTTGCAGCTGTGCACACACTCACAGGCACCCAAATGTGCACGAACACGCAAAAGCCCTCATAAACTATGGCAAACACATCTTAACAACAGCACGCAAGTGGCCAGATACCCACCTGGGCACTGCGCATAAAGACATGATTGCTCATACACAACTAATTTGTAGAACACACTGACATTTAGATAGTACACACTGACAAAACCACGGTCACCTTGGCACACGCAACAAACAACAAAATAAGACACACATGCATTAATTCAAAGCCAGACATAATAACAAACAAACACGCACACCAATCTTGCTTTTTCCAGTTTTATCACGAGACTACTCGCATGCCTTTAGATACAATTGTTTTTGGACTGGTAACCATGCAACACACATACACTGCATGGGTCCAGCATACTTCACTTATCACTTGTCCGGTCGTGCACGGAAGTATACATGCTTGTAGACACGCACAAACACTTCTGATGATAATAAGCAATAATACATGTGCACACACAAATATACACAATCCAGACACTGATGACTCATTATATCCATTCTCTAATCAACTCTACATGTCTGCTCTCTCTAAGGAGAGAGAGAGTGAGAGAGAAAGAGAGAGAAAAGAGAAATGCAACAGCTGCTGGTGTGTAAACAGCGTCAAATAATCATTTCCTGCTCTGGTTCCCTGCTTCTTTCTTATTCTCACTCACTTGAATACTCAAGATGCATCAAAGCCTTAAACCTTGACCCACTAAGAGTCATATTTTTTTCCATTTTTTCCCCTGCTGTACACAACCTGCTACGTTTGTACCCGGCTGTACTCCTCTCCCATCCTCCCCTCACTTTCCTCCTCCTATCTCTCCACATGTTAATGTCGGGCATTCCTACTGTATGAGTCATAGTCTGAACAGCACCAAGTTTGTGTCCACCACAGAGAGCAGAGAAAGTGTGGAAGGGCAGAGAAGAGAAGAGAAGAGAAGAGAAGAGAAGAGAAGAGAAGAGAAGAGAAGAGAAGAGAAGAGAAGAGAAGAGAAGAGAAGAGAAGAGAAGAGAAGAGAAGAGAAGAGAAGAGAAGAGAAGAGAAGTTGTGTGAATGTCAATGGAAAGAAAGAAGGCGAGACTGGAAGGCCTAGATTAGCAGGGACTTTCCCCTGCTCTCCATCGCTGAATTCCACTGTTTCTGTGTTTGTGGTGCAAGGGTGGGTGTGCATGTCCCCTGACTGTTAGTTGATCAAACAACCAAAGAGGTGAAGATATGGTTGGTACTTTGTTTATAACCTGTACATAGGAAAGAAAAATACTGAAAAGCATCTTTTTAAAAAAAGTTATTACTTAACTGGTTATTCCTTATATTCCTAAATGGAAGTCCCACTAACTAACATGTACTTTTGCCCAATAACACCAGATCAAGGAGGGAAAAAAGAGGGGTTTCCCTACAAAATCTAAAAAACCATGATGTAAACATTCACATGTGGAATTTCCGCAGCTGTGCAGTGCTTTTCACACTAACTGAGTCCAATATGAAAAGCAGCATGTGCAACCCGTGGAGAAGATGCAATATCTTTAATGTTCCTAATAGTGTTATGATTGGTTTTATTTACATAAAAAAACATGCAAATCAGCAAACTTGTGTCATTGTTGTGAAGATGAGACTAAAATTAAAAAGAAAATATAGAAACACAGCAAGAATCAGAGAGAGAGAAGGGAGGAAGTGACCGAGCCTGAAAAGAGAGGGAAGAGGAGGAGAAGGAGGGAATAAGGTTGGAGAGCGGGAGAAGTGCTCCAGCTGTACCCTGAGCTTCAAGAGAGCCAAGAATTTCATCCCTGGAAAAGATCTTTCTTTTTCTCCATTTCTCCGGAAAAATCTGTGAGTACTCAGCTGCTGTTTGCCCACGCATCAGCTTTCACAGTGTCTTACATATAAAGACAAACCAGTATTCTCAAGAGTTTTCGTCACCCTTCTCTTTCCCCTAATGCAGCCTTCTCCAGAGCTGGCAGACCAGACCAAGTCAGCAGCAGCACAGGGGTGGCTGGGGTCATAGAGGAAGTGGTCTCACCCAGAATGGATGGTAGCAGGCACGACCAAACATGCAGCATGTGATTCTCTCGGTCTCCCTCTGCGCCTCGTTTTCATTCTGCCTGTCTTCCTTTATTTACTTTGCTTCATTCTATTTTGTTTCAGCTGTATCTCTCCCTCCCTCCTTTCCTCTGCCTTTTCATGCCCTACTGTATGAGGGCATTGAGTTTATAAGTGAGGACTGGGCAGGGCATACACAATTAAGTCTCTTTTTCTCTCTCCCTCTCTGCCTCTATCTAAACCACGCACAGAAAAGTCAAGCTTTTAGCCACCGTGTATCAAATGAACCAAACCAATTATCTCTGTCCTTTTGATACTTACAAAGTACTTTGCAGTGCAAAATGCTGAAAAAAAAGCAGGTATCCCACACAAACACACACACACACACACACAAATGTGATCTCTCTAGGCACATAGAGATCACATTCCATTACACACCACCTGGAGGGAGAGTCCGTTCCCATGGCGACCAGTTTCCCAAAACCAGGAGGACTTAACACCAAGTTAAGACATACACACACTAAACACACCTCTAGAATTCGTTTTACATCTTGCCTAAGGGCATACAGTCTTGGAGGTAAAAAGGTCTTCCTTTGCCCAGCTGTCAAGGTAAAAATAATAAAATGAAATGCATACAAAGGCATGCACACACCCAAACACACAAGAGCTCTCTATTATTAGATCCCTCTGCACCATGGGGCCTTATGACCAAACCCATTATCCTTATTCTTTTCAGTTAAATATGAAGCATACTACAACAATACAGATTTAGTCGTTATTCAGTAAAAACATCTTTAAACAGAGGAAGAAGAAGAAGAATTAATTAGTGAAGCATATATTCAATTCCATTAAACATTTTTAAACCACTGGGTTTTCCAGAAAAAGAGCATTCTTGCAATGTTGAACAGAAGCCATATCGCTCTACCCTGTGAGAAGCTGTGATCTTATATATAGATACTGTTTTCTTGGGACAGATTAACAATTCAAAAAAGTACATTAGGCAATTTAAAGCTGTGGATGCAAGTGTCTCGAAAGGCTGCACAGGCAGAGAAAATGGGAATTTAGGGCATTAATATACTGTACAGGAAATTGGCTATTGGATTAATTATACTTTGGGCAAAATGCAAGTGCAATATTAATTAAAAAATGCATTCATTTGTCAAATCACACACAGACAAAAAGAAGGAAAACAGACTGAGAAACACTTGCATGAACACTTTCCATTTGATCAGATTTACAAAAATAAAGCATAAAAACACAATAAATCCTTTTAGCTGACAGTTCAGCTAGATAACAGACATCAGTCAAACCTGTCATTGCACAGCAATTTTCATTCAGTCTACTGTCACAAAATTGAGTATTCCGATTTCAAGGAAGGCTTGTTAAAAGTTCCTCGAACAACCACCCCTGCTTACAAGCAGCACCAGGATGGTCCGAAACAGCACCGTAAATTAAGGATTTCAGTGAAAAATGTATTTGTGTGTTCTCCACCAGCTTGTTTAGAACCATCTGGCAAGGTGTAAACACAGACTGAGACTTTCCACCGTATTTCTCTCAACCAGCTATTTCCATTTACATCAAAGGGTTTGCAGTGTAGAAGTGTGCACTCTGTGCAGAAGGCCGGTCAAAGAAAACCTTGATAACCCCATGTAGCAACACAGTGAAGCCAGTAAGAGATGGAGCAAAAAGCTGAAGTTGAAACTGAGGAAAATGGAGAGATAAATGAAGAGAGTAGTCAGACAAAGAACAAACACAGACGAGGTACACCTAAATTTCCTCCATCAATTTTTTCCCATATCAGTTTAGGTTTGTTAAATTTGAGGACAAAACCATGTTTAAAATAACAATATGATCAATCGACATTTTTTCCACAAATATAATCATCGAATTTTACAAAACTGGATCCAAGACAACAGACAAAAGCAAGGAACAGGGGAAGAGAGTAACAATCGGGGGGATCCAAAAAGATTAGGTATGAGCAGAGCGCACACCTCTAATGGCAAAAGACAGCAGATCTTGCCATGATTCATACAGTACCCTGCTGTGTCCAGATGCAGAGAAACACTGGCAGGGTCCATCATAACCATTGTTTCTCAGAGAAAAAAAATGCCTGGGCTAACAAGGCCTCAGCAGAGACCAGAACCACATTTTCCATTATGCCACTGCAATATAACAGCAATGAGAGTGGACTGCATGCAATTCATCCATTCCAAATTCAGAAATCAGCGTAAAAGGAGAAACATCAACCAATTATTTTGGCTTAATATGAAGTCCCAACAGCCTGCATTTATATTTGATTATATTTCTTATATGAAGAATTGTTTCATTAATCTTTTTGTGGCCCATTAAAATTGGCAGAAAAAGCAATAAAGAAAAGAACAAAATGTGTGATTTGAGCTTTCTCTACTCTCAAGGGACAAGACAAAATAAGAGCATGTGGAATCGCAGGATAATCTTTGGGTTCTATACCGTCAAGATAAAAAAATTCCACAAACCAAAAGTTGGAAGTGAAATATACTTTGCACATAGACCTCTCCGAATTGCATTATGTAACACAGACAGAAAAGAAATGTAATTGAAAACACAGAGAATGTTCTAAACCAGGGATGTCAAACTCACTTTACATCACGGGCCACATGCAGCCCAGTTTGTTCTTAAGTGGGTTGGACCAGTGAAACTCCACTTTCCTTCACTGTAAGAACACTTAACTGAACATTTGATCCCTGAGATGTCTTAATATCAGAAAACGAAGTGCAATTTCAGCAGTACGTCCCAGTTTTTCTACATTATCTGTGTGTAAATTACAGAAAAGATTTTGGCAGCTCATTGTCCAGACTGTCCAGTATTTATAAAACATAAAGTTTTGGTTAATTCCTTTTATTTAACCAACATTTTATAGTAGATTCTAAAAACAAGAACATTTAATTTATCATCATTTAATTGTCATCCTATTGCTTAACTATTTTACTACTACTTAACTACTCATGCAGTATGAATGGCAATGGGGAAGTACTTCTGCTACTACTGTAAAACACAGCCAAAAGTCCAAAATCTTTGTACACCTTCATATTTTCCAAATCTTTAAACTACACCAGATTCAAGTCTTCACCAGGCTGATTCTGGCCCACAGGCCTTATATTTGACACCATTGCTCTAAACCAACCATTCTTGTGTTAAGGTAAGAATTTACCGATTGAAATCCCGTTGTAGTACCAATGTGCCAAAAAAAAGTTTCTGTGGAAACAAGACATCCTGGTTGTGGTGCTATTAGACTTTTTTCACAGATATTCCACTTTAAAGGCTTTCTTTATGATACATTTGCTTGTTTGTACTGCCACCAACCTGGTGAAATGGATCTTGAGTGTCTCATTCTACAAAGCATGCCCAATCAGAGGAGCGGTCTTCCATGGTGCTGGCCACTGTTCCCCCGTGTCAGCAGTGTGCGATTGCACACGTGCTCAGCTTAGAGGGAACATTGGTGCTGGCTCTGGCTTTTACAGATGTTCGGTTTGGTTCTTTGGTAGCGGGTCATGCAGCAACACAACAAGCCTTAGCACACATGCTCCACCAAGCACAGTCAATTAAAAAACAAAACAAAATCATAGTGTTAAGCAATACAAGAGGTGAAAGTTCTCCATTCACTGTGAAGGACACACTAACAGTTACTACTCATACTTCTCAGCCTCACAGATACATTTATTATATTACAACAGAGAAGTATAGATAATTCCAAATGTCCACAGAAGACCAAGGCAAACAAACCCCATGTATTATGCTGAAATGCATTTTAAAAACACTGCAGCCAGTAAACTGAGGACTTACAGGATTACTGCTCATTAACTAGAAAACTAATCAACTGCTGCCCTGTGGTTATTATCAACTACGCCCTAAATTTCAGAAGAAATTAAGCTGGTGCCACCCAAACTTCATGATGTCATATTCTCCCAGGCAGGGCACAACTTCCTGCTCTTCACCCTCTGGCCTCATCATCCCTCGTAAAAGTCCAACAAAGACCAAACAACACAGTAAACCAACACAGCCTTGTAAAACACACACAGACACACACGCGCACACAACGCATATTAACACACTCACATTCCAGAGCAGGGTGCTCTAACACACCCTCGAGAGTCTTGTCCTTTGATGTGAGTGTGGGAAAGCTCAGGGGAATTGTCTTAGTGGGGGAGGGGGACAGACAGGGGGACGGACGGAGGTGGGGGGCACAAGGGAGGAGGGGGAAGGTGGGAACAGTGAGAGGGTAGGAGTGTGTGTGGGGGGTCAGATGAATCTGGCCCCTGGATCACTGAAGGGTCATGCTGTTTCAACAAGGGATGGAGACATGCAGTCATACACATGCAGAAATGATGCTAATAAGTTGCTGGAAAGGATTTCAGGTCAAGATACAGTCTTTCACTGGATCAATGAAGGAAAGGGACACAAAAAAAGAGATGGTAAAGACAGATCTCTAACATATCTGAAAAGTGGTAAAAAAAAATGGCTTTAAATATATATTTTAGAGCATTGTGAATTATTTCAATATGCACAAAGCTCTGAAAGGATTTCATACGCCCTGAGGTTATGGGATTCGTGGACCTTAGTAAGATTTTATGTAAACTTTCAGCTAAAATAAAAGAACATAATTGAGCCTGTAGCAGTTAGCAGGGGTGTGGTTAATGAGCAGTACTTAACATCAATCCGGCAAATACAATAGCCTCTTCTCTGCTCCAGGTTTGCCTTAAGGTCAAGACAGATGAACGAGAGGAATAAAAAGGAAAAGGGAGGGAGGTAGCAGGAAAAGATGATGAGAGGAAGGAAGGGAAGAGAAGTGAGGAGAGGAGAAGGAAGGTCTTGTGGTTCATATGAAAGAATCTTTTCTGGCTGCTGCGTTGACGTCTTCAGGCTGGTCCTGCCTTGGCAGAGCATCCATGTCTGCGTGTGTACGTATATGCATGTTTGCATGCATGCACGTACCACACTGCAGCAGCTAAACAGAGGTTACTTTATATAAAAGCTGGTTCCTGGCTGTGCCCTGAGGTCTCTGTAATCTTGCTCTGTCGCACACACTTGCACACAAGTACACTGCAATGCAAACACACAAGCAGGGCCACAAATACACAAGCATGCGCGAACACGAACCTCTGAGGTCTCACTAATCACACCGAGTCGCTCTAAAGTGCAACTCAGTTATCCTTCGGAACACACTGCCACACTCCACCTTTCATTAAACTCAGTGACCTCTTGCCGACTGAGATAGAGAGAAAGTTTGTGCGTATGTGTGTTTGTGCGTGTGTGGTCCTTCACATTAATAATATCTGCATTCAAAGAGGACTCAAAGTCTGTAATGTTCCACCTAATTTGCTGTCTGCGACTGTAGTAAAAGGCACCAAAAAGGTGCACAAAGACACACGTTGTGCCTTCGATGCCAAATTTTCAAGTACAAACACGCAACCACACAAACAAACAGAAAGCTGGCAGATCCCAGCTACATCAGTACTGTGTCTTTTTGCAAATCACAATCTGGTATCCCTCTCATATATCCACTTTCTACATTAAACCATTCTTTCGTCTGTCGTTTAGCTGTTTTTCTACAAGTCACTAATTCACTTATCTTATCTGGCAACTGTATCTTCCCATCTTTGCATACATCCATTAAATCATGCATCGTTTCTATCTGGCTTTATCTGTGCCCATAGCTCTGCCTGGGGCAGTCTCTCTGATTTGAGGGGAAAATTGAATTACAAGGCGGGTGGAGGAAAAGGTGGTGGGATACCATTTGTTACAACACAGTGTTGTGGTAATGCGTCTTTTTTGTTTTGTTTTGTTTTTTAATAAATGGGCGACAGTGACTGAGTCGAGACTGCTGTCTGTCTTTCTTTCTTACAGAAAAAAAATTCGAAGGCTGAAAATAAAAAAAGGAGCGAGTGAAGAAGACGCAGATTGAAAAAGACTGAGAAGAAAACAAAGATGTCCTTTCAAAGTTACATTTCTGACATCATCAAAGTGAGACACAATTTCAGCAGAGTTGTGTTACTGCCACCTCCTTCCGTCTTTGAGCAATCCTAAGAGGCTTATATTTCCAGTCTTTTCATGCACTATCAGATGCAACCACAGTGAAGCCATGGCTGCCCACTCTGTCTAAATCTGCCATTGTGTAGACTATGCTTTCAACTAGCTGTACTTCATTTGGAGATAACACCCTTAGATCCCATTCCACTTGCTTTCCTTTTCCTCTTCCAAAGTTCTTCCTGCATTATTGAAAATGTCTCACCGTTTCTGGAGTTTCTGCATTTGTAGTCCTATATATACACTCAGAATTTCAAAAGGGTTGAAATCCAGCTGGAAAACACTTCATTTCCTGGCTTTCTGATTAGAAAAATAAACCATTAAACCATTAGCCATTGTGGTGGTTAATGATACAGTCACACTAATACGGACTGTCTAAAAATAAGTAACTTACTGGCCTGCATGTGCAAACACATGAGAACTGAAATGTGTGTCTCTCTGTGTACTGGCAGACTGTCCAGGAGTTAAGTCTGACCAGGTAGAAAGGAAGACTTTTGAAAACTCTCTGAGACTTTATTGGACAGCTACTCCTTTGACATTGCTAGTGTTTTCTCTGGTAATGGATAATACTCAAAGTAAAAGTCGATTATTTGCTTTCACATTTACCAATCAAAGATTTCTAAGCATAGACTGCATTAACATTATTTGTTTTTCCGTAAATGTTTTTAACTTTTAGGAGTCAGCCCAAAGATCTCATTTAAATCTTGTTCAGCCAGGATATAATTAAAATGATGGGTAATACTCTGTCTCACAGTGACAAACATCAGAGCGGCCACCAGGCTACATGTTAATATGATAACGTAATAATATCGTAGAGGACTGACCCTGGATGCATTGCAGTGAGCCGTCCTCTGCCCGGATGGTAAACGTCTCCCCCGGGTTCACCTGCACCAGGATTACCTGCACGAACACATAAAAAAAACAAAAAAAAAAAAGAATCAATCAAACTTTGTGACAAAAATATCTATAATTTAAGGGGAAAAACATGTATTAAACATTTTTCTTTAGCAATCACAGAACAGGACAGATACTCAGCTAGGCAGAGCTTGCAGCAGTGACATAACACAATAACCATCAGCTCTCATAGTTCGGCAGAGAGTTCACACATATGAATGAGGTGTTAGATAAGCTAATGGTGACACTATTGCTGCCATCTCACAGACTCTTATTTAAGAAAAGCCTTCATCTTTTAACCACTCTTACAAGAATAAAACAAGTATGCACAAATACATTTAACAGACAGATGGACGCACACACAGACAGGTGAGCGCACACAAATGAATTCAAAACACATGACACCGTTTCGATTTCTCAGCGCTTCTGCCTAATGTGCCTGAGGGCAGAACGCATGCACCTTACCGTCATATTTTCCGCATACAGATTGTTCAGAGTGTACACGTGGCTGTACACATGAAACAGGTGCCCCTCCATTGCACACAAACACACACACACACATACACGTATTCAGGCACACACGCATGCACACACAGGCACAGCCCTGTCTATGCTCTACAGGTGTGCTGCTGTAAAATCCTCATATCCTACGTTCCTTCTGTAGTGACTGCATCTTCTCCCATCTCAGCGCTAACCTGCTCCTCTCCCTCAGTCACACACACTCACACACTTCCTGCTCTGTCTGCTGCAGCGGCTGCTGTTGCTATGGGAACCCCCAGCACAGGGTGACCCATGTTTCCCAAGGATTGAGAAAACCCCTGCATTAGACCATGTAGGTGTGTATGTGTGTGTGTGTCTGTGTACTGTTATACTGTCACATGTCAAGATCACTCAATGCGCAAAATAATCATGTAGCACATTTGTTTTGATATTATGACTGATTAATGAGACTATAATGACTCAGTCAGTAGTGATTAA
Source organism: Perissodus microlepis (assembly GCF_051167445.1). NCBI lineage: Eukaryota > Metazoa > Chordata > Actinopteri > Cichliformes > Cichlidae > Perissodus > Perissodus microlepis. The sequence continues at coordinate 17,696,307 of NC_140479.1, read as the reverse complement.
GTCAAAGTGACCCAATTCTTCTACCTTTAGTTAGGATTATAGAAAACAAGCATATTTAGTTTTAAGATTAAAACCAGAAAAGGCTTCTAAGTGTAACCACTTATGATTTATGATTTAAAAGCTCCTTTTAAAAGGCATCAATTACAAATTACAAAAGTGCAAGAGCAGGGCTCTTTATTAAACACGGGAAGTTAAATTAGCAAACCCATACTGACATTATTCAACCTTTTACATAAAAAGTGGCATATTGAAAACATTTCACTCAATGTTTCTATGGGCACTTTTGGACCACAGGATATCATTCACAGTTCTAGGTTTTAGGGTCTATTTTCACTTCCATAGACTTTCTCTGCAAAAGAGTAACTGAAACAGGATTACAACTAGTGCAATTACATCACCTTATAGTTTTGAATGCAAATGGCATTCTTTGGTCTGAAAGTGGTAGTGTGATGTTGTTGAGCTATATCATTAACTGCATGGGTTACCATCTTTGCTCTCATGTTCCTTAAGGTCTGAAGTGATTCTGAGGTGTTGTGAATATGTTCATTAAGATCTTGTACAGTACACTGGTTTCACACCAACATGGTTGTCACTAAAGCTTTTATGTTTTGAACTGTCTTCGGTCCACTTTTAGTGTTTCTTTCTCTCTTTAGATATTTATCTGGAAAGGCACCTATAACAAGTACAGCAGAGAAGCTTTGCACCATTTCCTCACTACTATCACTGCCGTAGGTTAACAAGAGAATTCCTCAGAAATATTGAAGGGAAGCGTGTCCTTCCTTTTTACTCACTAGTCTCTGACCCATAATTCTGATGCACTGATCATAAACAAAAGAAGTAGACAGCCTAAACACAAATACATTTGTGTTTAGGCTTTCAGGTTTAAACAGACCCCTTCCACTATGGCTTACAAGTCTCATGCACAACAGTGGCCAGATATGGAAATGGATATGAATGCCTGAATATTGCAAATGTTTTGGACAGTGCTTTACAGATAATAACTAAAATAAATGTCTTTAATCAGAGTGCAGATGGATTTCATAGCTCAAGCAATAATAGTCAATAATAAATTAGCGTACCTAAGTCCATTATGTGGTTATAAACTCTCAGAAGGATGAGAAGACCAGCACTCCAATTGAAATAAAACGATTTACAGGCATTTCTTCGGCATGTAAAACTAACTGACCGTCCTACAACAAAGAAATGTGACCAATACTGTAGATCACAATAATATAGCTAATAGAAGGTTGTAACTGGAGCCTCTCATTGACTACATTGATGCACATTATTATGCAGCTACTTCAGGTTTCTATATATTTAAATACTATTACAGTAGGACAATTAAAAGTATTTTGATATTTGTTTTAATCACAATAGATAATTAGATACCAACTAATTTTTCTAAAATATAACTAAGAATTTGAACACACTGTTGGATTTGATGTGATGAGAGAGTCTCCATAGTGAATTTTGTTTTTACAGACAAATTATGACAGAACGCTCTTATACAAAAACAGTCATGTATGTATACATGATCTCGTTGCATGTACCAAAGCCACTGACTGATAAACACAATCATAAACAGGTGAAGGTAGGTGGATAAAGAAACAAGGAAGCTGAAACTAAAGCAAGCCGACAAACATGTAAGTATGTATTCAGACTCAACACAGACACTTGCGTGCCCACACAGAAACGAATACACACACGTACACGCAGACAGACCAAGAAACAAACAAATAGACACACACACGCAGAGTCAAATCTATATAATCATCGGTCTAGATCACTGATTCCATACTGGGAACCAAGTTTTAAACTGCAGGGTGTTAGAATAAAAAGAGAGCCCTAACTGCTGTGTGCCGCAGCCAAACCCCCCCCATAACTGTTATGTGTTGCAGCCAAAACACTCCCACGATGCTTCCTCTGGGCTGTGAGGGAACAGGCTGGGGATGGTGCATAAACATCATCATCCTTCATATACCAAAAACACACAGTGTGGGGGAAAAAAAGAGAAAAAAAAGTGTGTGTGTGACAACAAGATTAGACCGAGTTGAATTAACTGTGATGCTTTTCATTACGCCGATCGCTTCATTTTGCCTGTGCAAAGCCCGGGTGCGGTTTTGTACTTTGAAGGTGATCCAGTTGGCTCTACAGCACCTGATAAGATCGGTGTGTCACAGAGAAGCAGATGTCCGTGTGCAAACTATTGCAAGTTTGCACACGTAAAGACTTGAAATCTATCAATAAAGCCATTCAGTGTTTTAAACATTGCCTTTAAAGCTGCCCCAAAGGAATAAGTAATGCATTTAAATATACCTGTATGTATTTAGTAGTTTATCTTCTGTGACACACGAGGGCTTTTCTCTAGCAATTTTTATGGCAACAATCCATGTGGTATGTGCTCAACTGACAACAGAGAAGTGTGCGCTGTATTGTTTGATGTACACTGTTACATTCATCTGACTAACATGTTTGTTAAACAGGAAATGCACATTGCAGACATGCGTGTGCGTTTGTTCGTGTCAGCGTGAGCGAGTATTTACCTGCTGTGTCGCATCGCCGTTAACCATGTGAGGCATGAGAGGGACCTCCCCGTTCAGGAGGGGGGGCGGAGCCAAGTCCAGCGGAATCTGGTCTGTCATCATCATTGTGACGTACATTCATGGAGAAATTGACTGAACTGCCCTACCTGGGAAAGTACAGAAATAAGAAATACATCAGTTACGAGCATTCGTTCATTTAAAAGTCTGAAACTTCCTTGTGCTGAATGATTTTCTTTGAAGCTACTGTTGGCTATATTTCAAACACATTTCTTGTCTGACCAGATTTTTAGTTTCAGACCATCAAACCTACTTTTTGGAAGGAATTGTTGGACATTTTTGGGAAATATGCTTATGTCCATCTTGGCAAAATGTCTTTCCTTTTTATATTGACCTGGACCAAGAGGACAGCTAGCCTGACTTAGCCACAATGACTGGGAGCGGGTTGAAGCAGCTAGATAGGCTCCATTTTAATGTAACACAATCCACCGACAAAGCTCCCCAAGTCACAAATTAAGTCTAGTTTGTTTAATTTTCACATAAACTGAGTTATAAAAAAGGCTTTGAGTTTTTTATGTTAAAGTAAACTTATGAGCTGCTGGATGTAGCTTCATTCTGAATGGGCAGACACTAAAAAGACATTGACTTTCTACTAAACTCTCGGTAACAAATATAACCATTTTGCAATTAAATTTAAATCTGGACTGTGCCCCACCTGTATTTTGCCAGCCTGCCAGTGTGTTTGCATTAGTGTTTACTGTGCAGATTCCTGATTAACAAAGCAATTTTCCACTTCATGTGAGCGTGAAAACCTTCTTGAGGCACTTTTATTAAATTTGTCTGCTTTGTTTAACTGTAGCCAAAACAGTTTTCATTCCTATGTGGATAAGATCTTGGATTTTTTTTTTTAAAGTGCTATATTTCTAATAACAGAGGTAGAGGTGAAAAATGATACAACGACATATACTCAAAGGAATAAAACTAGAATGAGCTACAGCAGAGAATTTAAAAAGTTTGCAGACAAACGCAGAGATAAAGCAAGATTGATTTTAGCAAGTATAACAAAAAAATACAGTTTTGCATAAGAGAAAACAAAATAGACACGTAGAAAAGGGGCATTATTCCACTGTTTCAGCTCACAATGAATTTGCACAGGCATATCAGCTTTCATAAAATACAGCAAGTCATATCATGTCAATATAAAGGTAAAAGATTAAAGAGGCAAAGGAAAATGGAGATTAGAGTGAGAGACTAATTCAAAGCTCTTCACCATCAACAATAGTCTGGTAAAATAGAGGAGAGATTATATCCTGTTTGGAGGATTAATTTTATGAAAGAAACGCTAAATGAATATGGTCTGGCTCTTATAGGTGAATAAGGATAACTGCACCTGCTCGTAGCTTTGAAAATATAACACAGAAGATGAGCATTACATGTAAACATGCAAAGAGGCTGCAGGAATGGGAAGTCTTTTGAGGTCTTCTGAGGTCAGCTGTGCTGGCACTCTTTGCAGAGTAACTGGGAGCTAAATCTGGAGATGGTTTCTTTGCTTGCATAATAAAGCGGTAGCAGTAAAACCAAAAAGCATAACTATGAAAAAAATAAAAACAACAACCAGTGCCATTCATCTTAAGTGGAAAATAACATGGCATCACCTAAATGGCTACAGGGGGAGAATTTAAAGGAAGCCAAGCGACATGTGTCAGCCGCGCACGTGGTCTTCATTATGGCTGAAAACCAAGTGGCAAACCCTAACCTTAACAGTCAAAATGTATGTACTTCTACGTACACACAGCGAAAATGTAGATAAACACGCAAGTGTACCACTGAGGTACAGTTACATTACCCATGTAATTCATGCAGATGGGGGAAATATATACACACCCACGCATATACAACAGGTAAAGCCAGGAAGCCCGGCCATAATATTCTGCAAGAGCAACCGAAGCTCACACATAAACACATACATAAGCACACACATACAGACGTGCACAGGTTCATTGCCAGAGGTGGATTTCTCAGTGACGTACGGGTTTAAATTTAAGGCTGCTGAGTGAAATCGCAGCTAAGGAGCTACTGACTAATGGCTCTAAGCTGCTATTAGCACACATATGATACACATACAGGATCAAATACTTTAAGTGAATGAAACCTATGAGATATCCATTGCACTCACTCACAAGATCGCTAAAAGGACTGTACAGAAAACAGCTGCATGTTATTGTGCGACTTCTCTTTCAGCTGGTCGTCTTCTAGCACAGACAAGGTCACAAGAAGGGTTAGTGGATCATACAGCTGTGGCTCATACTGTCGCATCATTAAAAACACACTCACACCACTCTTTGAACACAGTTTTAGCAGTTTTCAATCTTTCTCTTCTTATTATTCTTATTTTTTCTTTGTCTGTCTTTAACTGTCTTTCTGTCTCCATCTGAGCCCCGTTCCCAGCTCAGCCTGGCCATCCTGCGTTGAAAACACACACACACACACAGTTTTGTCCAGGACACATCACAGACAGATGGCAACACCACTGTCGGCTCTGCCAGGAAAAAGAAGAGCGAGACACAGAAGCTAGCAGAGAGGAAGAGAGGGGATAAGCAACTGTAAGATCAGCACAGATAATAAATAGAGAGCAAACTAGGTGAAGTACATTCCAGTACATGACCTTGTGTTCCTAAAACAAACTCAAAGTTCCCAAGGAAATTCATCGCATGCAGAAATGAGATTCTAATGTGCATTATGTAAACGATGCAAATAGAAACCTGGCGTTGGGTATCACTTGCAGGAAGTGTTTTCTGCATAATAGTGGAATTTTCAACTGGAAAATCCACATTCTTTAAAAAAATAAAATAAAATACAAACACAAAGAAAGTGTTTGAGAACTTTTTAAAAAAAATCTTCCTGAGATTAAGATGAGAAAGTGAATACCAATTTCACGTTTCTGTCTCGATCTGGGGCCATAAGACTTATTAGCTTAGCATAAAAAACCGAAAGAAGGTGGAAACACAGAAACCAAATGTAACAAAAATTGACTAACAAAATTCAAAACTGACATATTTATTCCTTATAGACTGTAAAACTAAAAAAAAAAAAGATCTTGTTATGGTTTATTATCAGCAACAACAGGATCCCTACATTAAGTCTATGTGAGGGTCATTTTTTAGACACCTTTGGAGGTGATATGATATGAAAGGTATCAAATTCCTCCTCTTGTTGAAAAAGATGCAGTTAGTTTATGTTCCAAAATGTCAAATTATTACCTTTCGTTCACAGACCAGCCTGGAAACAAATACACTGGTGTTTTATCCAGCTTACAGATGTCTTATATCATTTCTTGGCATTGACGATCTCCAAATTTAAACACAACCTTTTTGCTGCAATTTGGAGGAAGTGATGTGTGAAATTACATAGTGTAGAAGGAACTTTATGGAAAAAAAAAAACAACTCAAATCTATTTCCACTGTGATTCAGGCTTCATTGTTGATTCTGTAAAAATCGCCTCAGACACACAAGAGAGGGAATACGCACTTTGTTTTGCAACTGTTGCATGTTGCATGTTGTCGAACAAATCCCATGTACATATTTGGAAATCTAATGCAATGATGAATGAATAATACCCTTTGTTATACAGTGGAATCATTACCAGGCGCATTTAGCTGCTGACAGCTTCAGACATCACTGTGCTCACACTCATACACAGTTATACAAACACAGTCGGTGGTTTCTGTTCCCCAAAGGAATGTAGGAGGAATAAGGTGTTGATTCCCAGCGGGGATAAAATGTTAAATTGAAAAATTCCATCTTGAATCCAGAAAACAATCAACCACTTGTCCGTGTGTATGCTTGTTTGTGTGTATGTATGTGTGCACATGTGTCAGTATGGCAGAGGCCTTCTGTAAAAATGGAAACTGCCTCTCCAACATAAAGATGCATAGAGTAAAACATACTCTGAGCTGAGATATATACACACTCACACAGTAAAGCCCCAGATATTCAGGGGCAGCACTGACCTCATAACTTCAGTCATTACTCATACAGTCATTCATCATTCACACACACGCCCAATGACTCCAGTTTGTCCATCCTGATGAAGCATAATGGATATTCACAACCACCTAACAGACTGTCTGATTTACTTCCAGTCGTCTGCTTCACACCTCATTCTCCCTACCATCACTTACACAGCCAAGGAAATATAAACACACACACACACACACACATTTGTGTAACAGACGCAGGTAAAATCTCCAGAGCCTGGCATTAAATCTTGTCTTGAAAACAGCTACTGAAGTCATCACATTAAGCAAAAAATAAACCCCATTCAAAGAGACCAACGGAGAAATTTTCCTGTCAGCAGAAAGTAGACCACCAACTTCCACTTCTCTTTTTCCTTCTATGAATGAATTGCCTATAAACAAGAATTTAAAAAGGCACGATGAAACTGATCAGCTCTACTTCTCCATCTTCCCGAACCGCATTTGTTTGTGATGTAAAGAAAATAAAGCAGCGGGACTAAAAGGGGTTTCTCCAGGAAAGTAAAAGAAGCCACAGGACCTACATTCACTTCCTGACTGTAAATATCTACTACTTCTGCTGCACAAACTGACACTTTTATTCCTCCAGCTGGGGGAAGAGAATCAATGTCATCCTTGTCCTGGTAGTCATCTTGCACAGCAATGCTAAATCAGTGTGTCTGACTCGTCAGCTGTTAATGAAACTTACCAGACGCATCCCCAGCCTTATATAGTAAAAGAGGTTAATGTTGTAAAAACCTTTAGTCTTAATAAAAGTTGAGCTTTGTGTAACCAAAGAAATGAATATTTTGACTAACTGTAAGTAAATTTGCACATTACCTTGAGAAAACAACCTTGCTCTATACTCTTTTACACACTAAGATATAATCAGTCGGAAGTTCTGGCTTGTTATCTTTTTATTTGCCTTCAACTCAGTTCTGTCCCAAACATCCAGATTAATTTATCAAAAGTATAATCAGAAATTTGGCATTGGCCTGAGTGTAAGTCACAGCATACTGATAGATGTAATGCACTACAAATGGGTTTCTTCTAAAATTAACTAAAGGTTCAGCTTTTAGTCAGTCTTTTTAAAAGCACATGACGCGCAGTGACACATGACTGACACCACAAGTCTTTTTTAGACGTGAATGACAAAAAGAGATAAGTAGTGATTTCAGATGCAATCCCACAGTTCCCCAAACTACTATCATCATGGGACAGGCAGTGGAGGAGAAGGCAATCTACAAGTCAAGAGACTTGGGCAGGAAGCAGGTTGACTTTTAAGAGCCGTTTCGCATGAACAGTTACAACGTGGCCAGAAAGAGATTTTCTATCATTCTTACAACTGATCACAGTTTGTGCTGATTACAAAACTTGTTACACTTCTACTTATTTTTAGATGATCTCAGTTTAAACAATCATGGCCCAACAGCTATGATAAGAACACTGAAAGTAACCAGCATTTGTGCTGACTTGGATAACGGTTTGTCACACAAACTGGTTTTGCACAGTATTCCCCCAAAGAAAGAAAAACGGAATCTCAGCACTATTATCCAGAACAACTCTTTCAGGTTCTCAGACAGTTCAAGCTGGTTCAGGATTTTGGTTTTTTGATTATCTGTGCAAAAAGTGTCCTCCAGCCAAAGTAGCAGTTCTCACCAAACTGCAAAATACTGAGCAGGAATCTGAACTATGAAACTGTCTGACACACTTATCAAAAATACCAAATAACGAGAAAATGTACTGAACTGTCAGCGGGGATTTTTTTTTTTGAGATTTTGTTTTGTAATAATAGTAATAACTATGTTATTTATTTAAAATAAGGTCTTACAATATTCCACAGTACATTTATCATGTTCTAGTTGTGACAGAAAATAATATTTAAACCAAAATTCACCTTTTATATTCACATCTCATTTATATTGTGGTATATCTCAATATCAACCGATATTGAAAAAAATAAGGTGTTAGGCTTTTTTTCTCTCCATATCACCCTGCCCTACTATTGCGCACTTCATTCTTTAAGTCCTCCTTATGTGCAGCCGCAAAACAAACACAAACCAGGTTTTACAAATTTCAACTGATTTTCATGTTGCTGAAGTTTAAAAACCTCATCAAATCTTTTTTGATTTTTCTTCCTCGTGACAAAGGTGTTAAAACTCTCCGTCAGTAGGTTTCAAGATGGCGAACGCAGCTACAGCCAGATTGGCGTCTCAGAATAAGTTGTGTGATGAATTCTAAGTCAAATTTATTTAGCTTGAAACAAAACACAAACAAACAAAAAGGAGAAAATGGCAAAGATGAGAAAAATTGAAGAAGATTTGGAGGAGATTAAGCTGTCGCTTAACTCGTTGTCAACAGACGTCGAAAGAATAGTTAAGCAACAAGGAATGTTAACAACTTTAATGGACCAAATCAAAGAATTAAAAAGCTTGATTAAGGAAAAGGATAAAACAATCCAGCTCTTAGAAAGGAGAGTGGAGGATTTAGAACAGCATGCACGACTGGAGGACGTGATTATTACCGGTTTGAAAACCAAACACAGGAGCTACGCAAGAGTTACTGAGATTGGGAGTGTTGTGAGGTCTGGCGGAGATGAGCCCCCGGTGGAGGAGCAACAAACACTAGAGCGTCAGGTAGTGGAGTTTTTTGCGAGTAAAAAACTTCCCCTGCATAGCAACAACATCGCGGCGTGTTATACCCTCCCCAGAAAGAATGCCAGGGCACCTCCAGCAATAGTAGTAAAATTTGTGAATCGAAAACACAAAATTGAGCTACTGAGGCAGTCCAGACAACTGAAAGGGAGTGGAGTATATGTGAATGAACATCTCACGAAAAAGAACGCCGACATTGCCAGACAAGCCCGTATCATGTGTAAAGAAAAGAAAATCCAAGCAACATGGACAAGAAATTGCAAAGTGATGATAAAGCTCAACGGAACACCAGAAGAAGCCAAGGTTGTAATGATCAGGGATCTTCATGATTTGGACAATTACGGGGGATGATTACACTGTTGCGGTCGGACGGCAGAAGGTCTGTTATGATGTGTTTGCTAACAACTAGCCGAACTTATTCAATGAAAGACACTATTTCCGACTGTAGGAGGGGGAAAATGGCAAGGTATGAGACAGTAGACTGGAAGAGTATTACTGTGAAGCTGCAGGTGGATATGGAACTGGGACCGACGGTGTTACAATTATGCGCGAAGACGAGATATAGATCTGAGCCGCAGTTATTTATGGATCGGAAAGAACTGTATAGCTATGAGTGGTTTTTCAAAATATGTTGTGAAATACTTGGGTATGTCATAAGGATAACAGACATTTAAAGAATACTCAATCATAATGACTGAAGATTCGGATTACAAATTACATGATTTTGAAAATAATATCGATCCAGAAAGGAATGTGCTTAATGCAATTAATGTTACATGCGAGTATTATACTGAGAAACAATTTAGGGATAATGTTGACTTGGGCAATACATTTTCATTAATTCATTTCAACTGTAGAAGCCTCTATAAAAGTTTTGTTCTGATCTATGATTTTTTGAATAATCTGAAAGGCAAGTTTAAAGTGATAGCACTATCAGAAACATGGATAGATGAGGAAAGGGGTTGGGACTTTCACATTGATGGGTATGAATTACATCATATAAATAGATCTGATAAGAGGGCAGGAGGTGTGGCACTTTTTGTTGATAGTGATTTGAAATGTAAACAGGTTGAATATATGTCTGTGGCTATTGATGATTTAATGGAGTGTGTGACAGTAGAAATAGAAAGGGAAAGAAAGAGTAATATAATTGTTACTTGTATGTATAGAAGGCCTGGAACACTGATAGAAACATTCACAGATGTAGTAGAAGATTTATTGAGCAAGGTAAAGGGAAATAAGACATTCTGTATTTGCGGTGATTATAATATTGATTTTTTAAAAATGTCCAATCATAAGGCATCATCAGATTTTTTTGAGTTATTATTTGGAAGAGGGTTCTACCCTCTGATTACTAAACCTAGTAGAATAACTGAAAAGTCAGCTACTTCAATTGATCATATTTTCATTAATTGCTTGGATAGCAGCATTATAAGTGGTCTTGTCATAAATGACATAAGTGATCATTTACCTGTTTTTGTTACTTTAGATTATAAAATGACACGAAAGGAGGAAGTGTGTGTGGACAGATATATAAGAATTAGAAATGATGATGCAATAAATGAGTTCAGGCAAGATCTTATGAAAGAAGATTGGAATGAGGTTTATGTAAATGACGTTAATGCTGCATACGAGGCATTCTTAAAAACTTATTTGGTTTTGTATGAAAATCACTGTCCACTGGTATTATATAAGCAAAAGAAAAAGAAAACTACTGGTAAACCATGGATAACAAAAGGATTAGAAAATGCATGTAAAAAGAAAAATAAATTGTATAGAGATTATATAAAACTTAGAACAAAGCCTGCTGAAATGAAATATAAAGTTTATAAAAATAAGTTAGTATTAATTATCAGAAAGGCTAAGAAAGAGTATTATAATAAATTATTTTACAAAAACAAAAATAATGTTAAGGGTACGTGGAATATCTTAAAAAACGTATTGGGTAATAAATATACATCTTTAAATGTACCTACTTACTTTAATAAGAAAAATAAGGTCGTAAGTGATATGAATGAAGTGGTAAATGAATTTAATTCTTTTTTTGTAAATATTGGGCCTAACCTGGCAAACTTAATTAGAAAACAGGATGATTCAGAATGGAAAGGAGATAGCAGAGTGGTACAGTCTATGTTTTTAGGGGAAATCACTGAAAAAGAAATCATAGCTATTGTAGCAGAATCTAAAAACAAGACATCCACTGACTGTGATGGGTTAGACATGGTCATCGTAAAAAAGACCTTGGATTGTATAATCAAACCTCTCTGTTATATTTTTAATCTTTCATTTTATTCGGGTGTATTTCCTGACCGAATGAAAGTGGCAAAAGTTATCCCTCTTTATAAATCGGGAGACAGACATAGTTTTAATAATTATAGACCAGTATCATTGCTATCACAGTTTTCTAAAGTGCTTGAAAAACTCTTTGCACAAAGATTTGATAGTTTCATTGAAAAACATCAACTGCTAAGCGAAAGTCAGTACGGATTTTGACGGAACAGATCAACAGCAATAGCATTAATGAATACTATTGAAGACATTTCATCAGCAACACATCATAATAAATATACTATAGGGGTATTCATTGATTTAAGAAAAGCTTTTGACACTCTGCAACACTCCATCTTGATTTCTAAGTTAAGAACTTATGGTGTGAGAGGAATAGTATTGAACTGGTTAAGCAGCTATTTAGATAATAGGTTTCAGTATGTGCAGTGTTTAGGCAATTCATCTGATAGAATGAAAATAGAATGTGGGGTCCCTCAAGGTTCTGTTTTAGGACCAAAACTTTTTAATTTATATATAAATGACATTTGTGATGTGTCAAAAATGTTGAATTTTGTTTTGTTTGCAGACAATACAAATTTTTATTGTTCTGGAGAGAATCACCCTATTAGAGCACTTCGCTCTCGCTCTGCAGGCCTACTTGTTGTTCCTAGAGTATTTAAAAGTAGAATGGGAGGCAGAGCCTTCAGTTTTCAGGCCCCTCTTCTGTGGAACCAGCTTCCAGTTTGGATTCGGGAGACAGACACTATCTCTACTTTTAAGATTAGGCTTAAAACTTTCCTTTTTGCTAAAGCATATAGTTAGGGCTGGACCAGGTGACCCTGAATCCTCCCTTAGTTATGCTGCAATAGACGTAGGCTGCCGGGGGATTCCCAAGATGCATTGAGTTTTTCCTTTCCAGTCACCTTTCTCACTCACTATGTATTAATAGACCTCTCTGCATTGAATCATATCTGTTATTAACCTCTGTCTCTCTTCCACAGCATGTCTTTTATCCTGTCTTCCTTCTCTCACCCCAACCGGTCGCAGCAGATGGCCGCCCCTCCCTGAGCCTGGTTCTGCCGGAGGTTTCTTCCTGTTAAAAGGGAGTTTTTCCTTCCCACTGTCGCCAAAGTGCTTGCTCATAGGGGGTCATATGATTGTTGGGTTTTTCTCTGTATCTATGAAGCGCCTTGAGGCGACTTTTGTTGTGATTTGGCGCTATATAAATAAAATTGAATTGAAAATTGAATTGAACTTGAAAGAATTGGCTAAAATTATGGTTATTGAAATGGAAAAAATTAAAAAATGGTTTGATGTAAATGAGTTATCACTGAATTTGGAAAAAACAAAGTTTATGATATTTGGAAACCGTGTAAAGGAGGAACAGATAGTATTATCTATAGAGGGAGTATTAATTGAAAGAGTGACAGAATTCTGTTTTCTGGGTGTAATAGTGGATGACAAGTTAACATGGAAATCACATATTGAAGATGTTAAAAAAAAGTTGGCTAAAAGTATTTATATCCTGGGTAATATTAGATATATATTAGATTACAAGACAATGAGAATATTATATTTTTCATTGTTTCTACCCTATCTGAGCTATTGTGTTGAAGTATGGGGGAATACATACGTGACTAATATGAAACCATTATATTTATTACAGAAGAGAGCGCTTCGAATTATGCATAATGTTAAATATAGAGAACACACCAATAATTTGTTTATAAAATCGAAATTGTTAAAACTAGAAGACATAGTGAAATTACAGACTTTAACTATTATGTTTAGGGCGAAAAATAAAACACTACCTCTTAAGTTTCAAAGTTTATTTGTATTGTGTTCAGAAAATGGGGACGGCAGAAGGAAGTTTTATTTTAAGCACCAGTTTGCTCGAACCACACAAAGGCAAATGTGTCCAACAGTCATAGGCATAAGAAACTGGAATTCTCTCAGTGATCATCTTAAGTGTTGTATAAATGTTTCTCAATTTAAAATCTGCTATAAGAATAAAATGATAAACCAATATGAAGAAGTTGAAAAGAATAGAATTTAATTGTAGAAAAATGATCCTTTTAGTTTGATATTTAGTGGTATTGCTCATTGTTGAGTATATTGTTCTGTTTGCTTTGTTTTGTTTTGTTATGTGCAGAAAATTGTCATAGTGTAATTTTGGTTGCCTACTTGTATTATCACAGATAGGGGGCAGGTATCAATAAGAATTTATTCTTCTTCCTGCTCCTTTTCATGCATGGAAACAGTGTTACTTTAATTGAAAGGAAGGTTGTGTATGGGAATGCATTACTGCTGTACCATGTGTGAAACAAAAAAATAAATAAATACAATGAGGCGTGCATATTTACTGTACATTCACAACACCAGTTCCGTTAACAACCAATGTCAGGTTTGCCCTTGCTGTGTGTATCTAAATATATAAATAGACATCATGTGACCTAACTTTCTAAACATCAGCTGCTGCCTCACTTCTGTGTTTCTATTAGGGATGGGAATTTTATTTAAGGTGGAGAGGACAACAAAAAAAAAACAAAAGTCGAACATGAAATATCGAGAGGAAGAACTGAAACTTAGCTGTGCTTGTTACATTTGGAAATGTTACATTTGCAGAAAGGTATCAGTGATGACCCAGAAATCAACCTGTGACAATAGTTTCATAGGAGGGTATAATGCGTGAGCTCTAAACGTCTTGTATATGCTTTTTTCATAAGTTTCCTATATAAACAAAACATAGATTGTGCTATTCATTTGCTTAGTACAGCACAAGCATATCTACATCTAGATCTGTATGTAAATGTGATAATGAAGAATAGATAAGAGAGAAAAGAGACGCACAGACCTAGTATCTTCTTTCTCATGCTGGGTGTGTTAAACTGAGGAATGCACTCAGGTGTCAGTACTTAGAAACTAAATGAATGAGTGTTCACCACAGTGCACACACAGGATCACACATGCACACAAAAGAGCCACCACAACTGGGATTGGTCCAAGCCTTTTAAAACCAATCTTATCAGTTGAATCTGTGCTGGTTTTTAATACACACACAAATGCATTGATACAAGTTTGTGCGTTTGGGCAAGGGGGGGGGGACGAGACTTCTACATATGGTGGGAAACTGCCACAAACACCACTCCCATTCAACCCCAGCTCCTTTTACAAAAGGTATTCAGTCTAGGAGAAACCTGCTCTCTCTCTCTTTCACCCTCTTTCTAATACACACACACACACACACACACACACACACACACACACACACACACACACACACACACACACACACACACACACACACACACACACACAGCAAGAGAGAGAGGTGGAGTAAAGGGGGGTGCAGGGAAGGAGAGAAGCAGAGGGCAGAAAGAAAGAAAATGTGGAGAGGACGGCAAAAAGGAATGCTGTGATTGTGCTTACACACACAAACACACACACAGGAACACACACTTGGGAAGGACAGAGAGGGGATTTATAAAAGATGAAACCTCTTTTGGGTCCCACATTGGCCGACAGCTTGCTGCACATATGCAGACAGTGTGCTTATGTGAGGGAGGGAGCAGCAGAGAAACAAAATTCAGAGTTTCAGCTTGTTCTTCAATCTGCCTGCATGCATTTGGCTTGCAGGCTCGCGCTCTTATAGCTGAAGTCCTCTTGCCCTATAATTGCAGTAATGATATGTCATCCACGTAGAAGAACTCTGAACGGGTGGATTGGAATGCAATGGACACATACAAGCGCACACACGTGCTGCACTTCATACCGTGTATGAACAAGCTCCTCTCCAAACTACCTAAACTTAAACCTTTAGGGCACCTTTTTTCCTTCAGAACAGATGAGATCCGGCACCTAGAGAAACCACATCTAATGGCAAGCTAAACCAGCCAGATGCTGCATTTCACTTTTAACGAGTCTCTTTTAAAACCCTAAATCAGGCAAAATTTACCTCAATGCCACAACATACGTAGACATTGCTATAAACAGTGTTGGCTTTAGAAATCATGACAAATAACAACGTTTTAGGTGAAAAAAAAATGTGTCTGCTACACAACGCAACCCAATGAAAGTAGAGAGAAAGTAGCCATTTCCAAAATGTGTGCATTTAACAGCAGTCTTCCTCAACTACAAGAAATAAAATAAAACTAGGATTATCTGTAGAGAAGAACTTGAATTTTAATGCTGACCTGAAAGCTTTCTTCAGCTTCACCAGTACAGGCTTTTACTGGCTCTACTGCGACAATTTTTCTTTGCAATTTCTGCAATTTTTCTTGCCACATCCCCAAAAAGGATGTGCATTTAAGCAGTCCTAGAGAATACCAAAAAAGTGTCCAAGGTTATACTGCGGTCACTGGGTTCAGATTGCTCATAACAAGAGGCAGATGAGAAACTATTAACAGTTTGCAGTTATTCATATGAAATGCAGGAATGCTGCTCCTCTTAATGTCAGTGTCTGAGGAAGTCTTGGACTTTATTACTATGTTGCATAAAAACATCACATGCTTGTCACCGTTTCAAACCTTGAATAAAATCATTCTTTCTCTTTCATTTTCTGTCTGCCTGTATTTATTTCTGTTTCCTCTGAATGCCAGGCATACTGCAGATCACCGTGCAGCCTGAGTGTAGGCAAGTCAAGACTTGGAGTCTGGTAAATGATGGCCTCAGCACTTCTTTCCCCATTCCCTCACTCACATTCACACTCTCTCACACACACTGAGCACCCTGAGCAAAGCCTTTCTCTTGTGCCATCCTCCCATCCATGTACCCACATACCCAATGCACATATAAGGCCAGTAACATAGGCAGCAAACTAATGACTCAGTGACTTTAGGTTAGTCTTCACTCTCCCCCCATGTGCCCTCATAAACTGAGGCTTTTTAACTCTTAATAAATTGCCAACTCTAACACAAGATTTTTTAAACTTTTTTCATGGTCTTATGTTACAAACCAAGCAGCCATATATGGTTCCTCAATTCACCCAATAAAAGGGTTAATGGAAGGAGTTCTTACATGGTCACTCAAGTTGACAGTGTGCATGCTGACCAACTTCAGATAACTTGAATTGCAAGATATGTAATGTTTTTGCCTAAACTCATCTACTTCTTTTAAGAGCTAATGCACCACAAACTAAATCCTTACGCCTTTAATCTGCATGTTGCCACACAGACTACTTGGGTTCCTAAGAAGTAGCTCAGCCCAGGAGTCCAGGATTTGACTCTTTTGCTAGGCGCTTCCTGGAAAGACCCCGCCTTCCTCACATTCCACGACCCTGTCAAAATACGACTGTCGTTTCCAATTGGCTGATAGGAAGCTATTAGCTCTCCTTATAGGCTGTTGCCGGAGCACTGGGCGGGGAAGTAAAAGCTGATCTCCAAGAAGCGGCAGCCCATTCCCAAGGAGAGAATTCAGTTACATAACTGTGCACATTAGCACACACAATGTCAGGAGAGCACCCTCAACACACAGTGGAACACAAAAAAGTGTCTAAGAGAAAGAGAGGTGAAGAAGCATAGGAGGTAGTGCCGAAAAAGACAGACAAGAGAGAAGCTGAGAATGACAAGAAGGGGGGAGAGGGAGGGAGGGTGTAGGTGAGGCATCATTTTTCCTTGGGAACAAAATCAAGAGGAAACGGCTATTTTACACTCAGGTCAGGAGCTGTGGGAGAGGACTTCCAGCCAGGGTGGTGTGTGTGTGTGTGTGTGTGTGTGTGTGTGTGTGTGTGTGTGTGTGTGTGTGTGTGTGTGTGTGTGTGTGTGTCTCTGAGCAAGACAGAGAAAGGTTAATTGGTGGATGGTGGAACATCACTTGCATCAAGCCTTAAGTGGCAAAGCAGTGGAATGAAGAGGAGAACTGCCAAGAATAGAGCACACCGACAAACACACACACAAACAGCTGAGACAGGCCTGGAGTTTAATGAAAAAAATAGCAATTTTGGTGTTATTGAATACATATAATATGTTGCTTGTTTACAAAGGGAGGTATTGATAGTAATCTGTTAAAGTAGAGAAGGGCGGTGTTAAAGAAGAAGGGTGGGGGTAGTGATAAGACCAGAGAGGGGAGAGAAGAGGGGACTGAATGGGGATGGGTAAAAACAAGGAGAGACGAGGGTTGAGTGTGTGGTGAGAGAAATGTGTGGAATTCTAATTGTGTTATTGCTGCAGAACAAACATTAGTCCTGCCTGTCATTCCGCAGACAGCAGGCTGTGAGAGACTGTGTGAGTGAAAGAGATGGAGAGGGAGAGAAAATTGAATGAATCCGGCAAATTAAGGGTTAAGCCAAGAGTTTCAGACAGGCTCTCCACTTTTTCCCCGGCTATTTATGAAGGCAGAGTGTTTACAATCAGCTCTGTGTTGCTCTGGGAGTTGTGTGTTTGCTGCTAGCTTTAGCACAGCACAGCCCGCTCCAGCAGATGTGTGCATCTGCCTGCAAGCCCTCCCTCTTGCAGCTGTACGGCTGTGAGTTGGCCTTGTGTGTGTGATTTTGTGTGTGTGTTTGTGTGCTTGGGCTAGGGGCCAGTAGGCAGTAAACCCACAGTAGAGGCCTGACAGTCCAACGCCTGCCACGTAGCACCGATGTAACTTCAGAGGAGAGAAGATCTATATCCAAAAAACTCTCCTGTGTGTGAGAAAAAAGATGTATGCGTAACAAAGGAACTAATAAATGAAATAATGTGGGCCATTGTCTGGGAGTCAGGATATAAACAGAGGCATTGCAGATAGCCATACACAGAAAGACAAAGTGACTCTGTGATACCATTCATCCCAGTCAGATGTTTCCACCAATTACATCAGCCAAGACCGCCACTCTCTCGCTCTTGTCTTCCTGCTGAGAGCTCCTTTAACTTAAAGATGTTAGTGGCCTGAAACTGAAACTAAGAATTTTGAAACCCAGTGACAAGATTTTTTTGAGAGCGCAGAAATGTAATTGGCCAGTGTTACATGTGATCCATTTTCATAGCTGTATCCAAGCAGCCCTGCAGCCCTGAACTTGCTCAGGCATCCCTCGACAAATGAGAGCACAACAGTTAAATGCAAAAGTGACAGGACATTAGCTTGTACATATAGCCCATCGACTTATTAGTACAAAATAAAAGGATGATGTTGTAATATATCACTGTGCAAATAGTGCATCTCATAAGTCTGATACACCTACCGCTATCGAGTGGGCATGAATGTATACCGCCTCCTTCACGCTCCCTGCAAACCCATTCGAAGCAAACTGTTTCAAGGAAAAGTGTGGAATATTTTCCAACCCGATTATCCCAAAATTGGCCAAAGTTCATGTGCCAAATTGTCATATGATGTCAAAAACAACCAGTTTCCCACTTATACTGAAAATACTTAATTAGCAGTTTCTTTTTTGCTTCAATATAAAATAAACACAATGAAATAATATGCTGACATATATAATAATTTACCAATAGCATAATTAAACCAGAGCATTTGAAAAAAGTTTTTTTGTCCTAAATAATGACATTGAGATGTTTAAAAACTGTAAATGTGGATCCGTTTAAAATACATCAGTCTCCTTGATAACAAATAATCATCACGAGCCCTGGAAAAATAAAACATATTGGCGGACGTCTTATAAGAACATTCTGTATTTTGTTAGTGTTTTTGTGTGTTACAGAGGAAGTGGCTATTCTCCCACAAGCACATGAACATGACTCACTCTTCTTCATGCCAGCGCTTCCAGATTTTTCTTCTCCATTTGTCCTTTTCTCCCCTTACTCCTCATCTCTCTTTCCCTCTATCATCCCTCCCTCTCTGCCGTCTTCCTCCCATCCCACAACAGTTAAGACTTTTCCCCATCAGATCCAAAGAAGCTGAGGATTGAGCACTCAGCTCAAGGACAGCTCACAGCAATCTCTTTCCTAACACCTTGGATCTCCAAGGCTCAGTCTGGGCACGCTGGGGAAGGCCAACCTACAGGCCAGGAGACTAAAGGCTGAATTGGTCTGACTGGTGGGCATGACAGGCGTCATACACACAGAGGCCGTCTGGGTGCTGGCTTAACACGGCTAACCTGCTAATGCCCAAGTTAAATGGAAATCAGCAGATTAAAGTCCACCTACTCCTAAAACCCAAGGATTGTTAAAGGTTAAGAAATTCTTGTATGTCTTAAGTCTCAAGTCCAGGTTTTGCAAGCAAGTAATCACTAAACCTTATTGATCTTTACCTTTAGGTAAGACTGCATGCCATTTTCAGAAGTGTTTTACTTTGTCAAACAGTTCTAAACGCAAAGACTACAAGAGAAAGACAAAGTCGAAAAAGCGACAGAATAATGAAACAAAGCAAGATAGCGCTGGAGTCAATAACCGACATGCGTTTTATAAAATTATCCACATTGCAGACTTTCAGCAAAACTGATAAACACACTATTTGCATTTCATTTACATCGCAGATCGGCCAAATATTATGCTAGCATGCCATTATAAGACACTAGCTCCACATTCTCATTCATCTCTCATCCACTACCTCCTCTCATTTTTCCATGTTATTGCCATGTAATGCAGTTGGATCCGTGTAATACAGTGCTTTAGCATAAATCAGATTCTTTGCCTGCAGAGCTGGATCTTCTTCAAGTTGACGGATTAGATAGGGCTGGGTGTGTGTTGTATACAACTTTTGCGGTTGCATGCTTGTTGAGGCTCAGCTGCTGATTCGCACGAAAGAATCAGCAGCTAATGAACAACAGTTAAACTTTGATTTCCGTGCATCATGTACTCCCTCCCTCATCTCATCTCATCTCATCCTGGGCCCTACTTTCAGCTTTAACCTGTTGCAGCACTCCCCTGCCCCTGTTCCTCCCCCTCCATTCTTACCTCCCCACACTATTGGCTCAACTTCTCAAACAACCCCTCAGCCTTCAAAAGACAGCCGCCCATTCAGAAGGCTTTGGGTTAGAATGGGGGAGGAGAGCAGCACAGACTTGTGGAAGTTTGAATGGTGGGTGGGAGGGAGGTGTGGGGGGTGGGGTATAGGTCTCTGATTCCCGCTAAATTGTCCCACATGGCTGAGCGTGCTTAGTTTAAACAAACACAGCCACTTCCTCCTCACTGCACACATCGAGCACACAGACAAGCGAGCATGTACATACACACACACGCACAATACACACCAACAGGGTGCACAGGCATGCTTAAACTCCAGTATACACAGCATGGGCACACATGAACATAATACATTGTATACCCTAGCAAGCAGCAGACAATACTCTTATTCTAAAACTCCAGCCAGAAATGACAGGAAAAAAATTACATTAAAACCAGCACATTTGGGAATGTGTTAAAAACTGCTTTTAGAGCTCCTGTGCATATTTATACCTTATGACCAATATTACTAACTAAATGTTACTTGCTTGGCTACTTTGGCAATCAATTATTCAAAAGATTTTTCCATTTTATTTCAATTCATATTTCATTCATATAGCAGTAGTTCACCATAACACTTGCCTCAAGGCTAAAGCACACCAAAAATGTATTGATTTCTCAATTTTTCTTTCCCATGTTTTTCATATTTAGTGAGTTTGGTCTGGATGTCTGATGATGTCAATGGCACAATGCCTCAATTTTTAAAAAAAAAATGAGTTAGTTGTGATATTTAAACACGCTGTAGAGCAGCGGTCCCCAACCTTTTTCGCGCCACGGACCGGTTTATGCCCGACAATATTTTCATGGACCGGCCTTTAAGGTGTCGCGGATAAATACAACAAAATAAAACTACTACCGGTACCGAAAAAAATCTAATTTACTCATAACACACGTGAAAAGACCAAGGAAAACAGAGTAAACGATAAAAACGATAACAAAATAACACTGAAAACCGATAAAAACCCTGAAAACTATACATTTCACACCTGAGCCTCAACTCTCGCGGCCCGGTACCAAACGACTCACGGACCGGTACCGGTCCGAGGCCCGGGGGTTGGGGACCGCTGCTGTAGAGTGTTTAAACATGAGTATTAACATAATTGTATTTAGACAAGTAAAAATCACTTTTTCTTCTTTTACCAAAGACCTAACTTCTCTGTCTTAAAGACCTCTTAAAGACTATGTATTTCAATGAAGTGACCTACAATCATTGTAATTAGCTCTGCATTACAAACGGCCTATGAAGAGAGGTGAAGGAGGACAACCGCAGAGTCCAGACAAAGAGCGCACATTCAATGCCAGTGGACCTGCTGCCATCCAGACCTGCACACACAGCATGTCTTAGCCACTAATGCTGATCTCCATCGAGGCTGGATGCCATGAGTCTTAATTAAGACAGCCATGCCAAGTCAAGAAGTGAATTCTACTCCCCACCAACCACCACCATCCCCCTATTACACACACACACACACACACACAGAGAAGCCTAAACTCTCATTTGCAGATGGATGAGTGTGTAGATGCAGACAAACCACCAAGAGAGACTCAGATTTTATGGGTCAGGAAAAGCTTGCTCAGTGAGTAGTGTGTGGATGCCTTTGTGGGCGCTGAGATAGAAAAATCATTTAGTCACACCTACACGAGAAACCTGTTGTGTACTTGTGTTTATGAATGTGCATGTGTGTGAGTGTGTGAAAGAGAGAGAGAGGAGGGAGCGAGTGCACGCATCAGTGTTAAATCCATTAGAGGAAAACTGAATTGGGCTGAAAAATGAGAGAAGACACTTCTGGGAATCGCAAGCCAGTTGAAGGTGTACATACAATCACTTGCTCCCTACGATCAAACACACACACACACTTATAACACCCCTCCCTACAGCTTGGGGTCACAAGGTCACATTCCTTCTCTTCAATCAGCCTCAGGATTTCACACACTACTTTGGGGAGGGGAGAGAGGGGATGAAGGGGAGGGGGTGCTGTGTCTGTGGATTTCAGTATGGAATATTTTATTGATTTGTGTGTGATCCTGCTTGCAGGTAAGGGGAAGAAAAGTTAAAGAAAACAGAGGTCTGAGGCCATGTGTGCACGAAGCTTAAATAATTTGAAGATGCACTTTTCAATCTTTTTAAAAAAAACACCCTCTTAATTAGACTTATAAGTTATTAAGGTAACTAGGTCAAGCAGTTAAGGATTTCTCTTTGTTACAGTTTACAGGTGCCATTTGTAACACATAATGAAAACTAGAGTTGTTTTCACGGATATGTCAATGGCCAATATGCTCTCCTCTGATCAGTTTCTCACTGGTCAGGCAGTAGCAGGTCTTACTGCTGCATCATCAGTAGCTTTCGAGGATTAATCTTTCACATTTGAAAGCAAGACGAAGAGGCCTGCTATGAAAAATGGAAAGAGACATTCCCCTTCTCGTCCCCGTTCACTAAACATTTAGTCAGATCGAGCTTCAAAATAACTGGTGCCATGTCAAATACGTTGTCACGGTTATTCTAATTTATTAAAACAAACGGTCAAAAAGTCAAGTGTGCACCTTGGAGCAGGAAATATCACAGCTCAGCATTCAACATGACAGATCGTGTTAAAAAGACAGGCTAACCTGTGGGTGTTAGCAGGCTACGTTAGCATCCGTAGCTTGAGGCTTTGAGATTTATCATTTTTACATTTCGCTGATAAATCTAATATTTTTTACTGAGCATTTATTTCCTCATTTTTGCTGAGCCCCAAACTAATGGTGAGCAACATGGCCAAAAGATCACAATGATAACATCAGTGTTTTACAAGCAGTGTGGCCATTTAAGCTTACGTCGAGCTCAGGCGTTGATGAGCACCAGGATTTTTTTTTCCTTTTAGGAGAAAAGCTGCAACTCTCAAGGCAGCCACTGTAAGTTATTAGCCTTCTGCTCATGTTAGGCGTTTTTACACATAAATCGGCTTGAAAAAAAACTATAGAGAAGTTCAAAAACAGGGAATAAGGAGCCAGGAAAGTGTTATTAACTAATACTGATTTACGAGTTCAGCTTAAAATCGTTCATCGCCGTCTCTTTCCTTTTGCTGTTGTTGCACATATGCAGCTCCACTGTTCTGTCTGAAGTTTAAGGAACCGCCCGATCGAAAACTTTCCTGGCAGAAACCTTGCACACGATGACCTTTTGGGGTAAGATCACTCTCTAAGGTCACAATCTACAGTGTGCATATGGCTATTTGGATACAAAGCCTGGCATTTCTAGTCGCACAAATCCCTGCTTCATGGTTTTGCTATGATTTCATTCTGCTGACTAAACATGTTATTTCACGATGCTTTCCACTTTCCATTACTCTTCAACCACAATGTTTTCTTCCGTTTAAAAAATAACTTCTGACACTTCCTATATAAATAATTCATCCAATGTGTCACAACCAATCAGTTTGCTTAGTTCATGTGATAGTTTGGACGGGGCTGTTTCTTTGTTAGTTTTAATGACAGGATCCTCTAAGAAACGGATCGGAAGTCAAATTAAGATTCCTCCCCTTCACCCTTAAATCTGGCCCAAATATATCCTCCATGTGAAGTGACAACATGTG
The DNA here is from genome assembly GCF_051167445.1 of Perissodus microlepis. NCBI lineage: Eukaryota > Metazoa > Chordata > Actinopteri > Cichliformes > Cichlidae > Perissodus > Perissodus microlepis. The sequence continues at coordinate 17,672,381 of NC_140479.1, read as the reverse complement.
AAGCACTGCCACGCACAGTTGCATTAATCATACATACAAATAATGATGGTCACATACATAGAGAGACAGGCATACTAAGAAGTCTTATATGAGTTCTAATTTTGGTTCACAACATAAAAGAAACTGAAAATAACTAGTTACAGATTCAGTTCCCCACTTCAGTGCACACACACACACACACACACACACACACACACACACACACACACACACACAAACACACACAAGAGACTTAGCCAAGACACTTTAAGACACTTGAGATAAACACTCAAAATGCTCACAGCCAGGCATAAAAACAGCCATTAACGACTGGCGGAACTTTCCATGGGCCTGCCAACCAGCAACACCAACACGCCTGGCATGCTAATACAAGCACATAAAGTTAACTGAGTGTGTACATTTCATGCATATGTGTTAAATCAAGGCTGTGTCTGTGTCTTTGTGTGCATTATATATATATATTATATATATATATATAATATATTATATATATTATATATATATATATATATGCACAATTAATGTCTTTGACCAGCTGACTGTGCATGCTCACACACAGGCATCTCTTCAACAAGCCATTTCTATGGATGATACCACCTAGGGCCTGTGAAAGGGCAAAAGGAGGGAAAAGGAGGGCAGGGTGACCGAGAGATACACACCTCATATGAATCATTCAAACCTTTTTTTTTTGTTACCTTAGATACTAAGTTGATGATAAATTTGGCAGCCGGCCTTCTTGTTGTGAAACTTTTACCTCTTTGTCAAAATTCTTTGACTCTATCACGTTAACTATTAGTCTGTGTCTCAGCAGGTGAGATGTTTCAATAGCACCAGTTGGTAAAATCAAAGATTTAAGCGAGGGCACAAGTTGAATCATGTGCCAGTATTGCTGTGCATTGAAATGCACGTAAGGTATTCGAATATACGTGGCTCAAATTTCTGCTTGTGGCTTGACTGGAAGTACTGTTCCAGCTTATGCGTCATCTACCCTCATATAGAAATATGGCTGCAACTAATGATTATATTCATTAGCTCTGCTTAAACAAAGAGAGAAGTGAATCATGTTTAACATTGTTCACGTGCAGTGATGCTGGGATATCAACAGAACAGGTCAAATTTACTAAGTTACTAAAATGGTACATAAGCTTAATTAACCATTATAACTTTTTTAAGTGACTGGTGTAAGGGTCAAGCTAGAGTGTATTCCATGCAGCACACTGGCAGACACCAACACACAACGTTCAGTGTGTAAAACATCATAACAAAGGGAAAATGACTTGTATAGTTTCCAGGTATATGCCTTGAAATAGCTTTTGCCTAACCAGGAGTCTAAAGGGGTTATGAAAATGACCCAGGTTAACCTATTATTTAAATTACTGACAAGAAAATAACCATCAATCATTTAATTCATTAACGAGCTCCTCGTTTCTTTTAACTGTCAAAATGTAATAAATCTGCTGCATAAGAACAGCAGTTTGTTTTCATTTTTTAAATGCCCTATTAGGTTGTTTAGTTTAGTCATTGTAAAGATGTTTACTTAAAAGTGAATGAACACTGTTACTATTTTCTTTGCAAAAAAGCATTAAGAGGAAGTTCAATGACCTTTCATGACAGTCTTTGTAAATATTTATTTCCAAAAATATTCATTCAGTTGCATCACATTTGAGAAATCCTGTCTGTCTTATTTTAGACTGAAACTCTGAGACTGAGGTTGTTTGAATTATTTTATCAAACACTACGATTAGCAAAAGAAGAAGTCAAGAGAAGAGGAAAGAAAAATGCAATGGAAAAGGGGATGGGAGGGAGGAGATGGGGGAAGAGAAGTTGAAAGGCTTCTTTCATCTACGTCTGAATCAACTGTCAACAATACAGGAAATTATCGAGGGAGACAAAAAAAAAAAAGAAGGGAGACGGGATTCTGGAGAGCAAGAGGGGCAGGGAGGAAGGCAAGGAGGACGAAAGAAAGGGCCGAGAAGGGTAAACATTACAGTTCTATGCCAAGCAAACATCAGATGCTGGGATACTTCAACAAAAAGCCACCGTTCATTTGGGAGAGAAGAAGATGGAGCAAGAGAGAAAGAGTGGGCGAAGATGCGAGTGTGTGGCAACAAGCAGAGACACCCAGTCAAAAGCTGGGAAATGGAAAGTGAAAGCATGGAGCGTCAGACAAACAGCTGCTGTTGTTAAATAGGACAAAGCGTTTTTTTCTCATAACACATCCATGCATCTCTTTCTCAGTGTCTGTTTGCACAATATCCTGCAGCAAACACAGGGTTTGACCTCATGAATCAGATGAGTCATTTGTAACTTAATGTAACTGTATATTTGCATACACACTTCATGAAACAAATCAAGAGATGCAGGACACTAAACGTGCACTACAAATTCATCCTGTAGGACATCATTACTCCACACTCGTACATTATCTTGAACAAAAAGACAGTGTTACTTACAGTAATTAAAAAACCAGAGAGGCAGCAAGGAGATAATCTACAGAAATCCTGCTTTTGCACTTTAGGTGTTGACCTTTTGACCTCACAGTAGAGGAACTCCTAATCACATCCAACTTACAAATAAGATAACCTCTCATCACTGTCAAGGAAATGCACCTCCGAAACAGTAACAGTGAAGGTAGCAATTTTTCTGGGAAGCACACCTGTTGCATTCGGAGAACCAGATGGCAGAAGAGACAGCAGGATACATAAAAACTGCAGACATACAGTAGAGCGGTGAAACACAGTACACAGCAAACACACACCAGTTACTAGAAGGAAATATTCAGAGCAAACCGATGTATTTAAATGGTCGGAATCAGTACTATAAATAATAATTACTACTGATTATATGCAGACATGACAAGAACTGCAGATCATAAATGTAACAAATTTAAATTTGCACAGACTGTGCATGTTTTTCTTCTTTTCTAAAGCCTTTGAAGCTGACACACTTGTCTCTTGAACTAAATCACCACTGTGCTGCAACAACTAATTCAGCAAAGCAACAATTATTTTCAAATCTAATCTTGCTTATTTGGTCTATAAAATGTCTACAACTATATAAAAACTATAAAAAAAAGTCTAATGCCTGAAAAACTACAGTAACAGGAATTCATGAGGAGTTTTATCATAAGTTTCTTTGTGTTTGCCTCTGTTTCACATGCTCACACACACACACACACACACATTCCAGGGCAGCATTGTTTTGTCTATGTAACTCTATAGCTGCATCTGCCTGTGTTCCTGAAACACAAGAGCTACTTGGTAACACTACCCATTTGATAGCGTGTTCTAGGTTACCAGTCAGACACATAAGTACACACATACAATGGCTAGCATCATCCAAGCTGCCCATTCCCTGACCCCATTTCAACCAGGCATACCAAAGAGTTTTATTAGGCCAGTAGCGAACCAGAGTACTAAGACAAAGAGAATCCTCCTGGCATCCTGAAATCACATGTAACATGACAGTAACTTCCTTGTTGTTCTTAGAATAACCACATTCTGAATACTGGACCCAAAGCTTCTTATTTTAATATCATGTATGCTTTCTGTGTAGATGCTGGAGAAGTAGAGAAGAAAAATGTATGCCACATAAAAAGAACTTACCAGTGAATTGACATATAAGATATTTTAGCCTCCCTTTTCCTCATTATTTTGGTTATCACTCATGCAAAAACTAATTAATTGGATCACAGGAGCTGCAATGTTAAAAATCACCCCATGTGTAGGCAATGACGCACCATCACAGTTAGTGGCACAAAGGTGTGGGCTGCACCTGTGTGACAAATTTAAAACTTACATAAAGTGTTATTCAACCTCTGTTCTTTCTCTGTTTGTGCAAAATACATGGAAAGCTAAAGCAACAATGGTTACCCTCCTTCAATGTGACTCCAGTATAACCCCAATCTGACTGTGTCTGCTTAAAGACGCACAGAGAAAATGTGAAAATGAGAAGATAAGGATCATTTGATATAAAGTTGCATCAGTTTTAAGGCAAATTCTTGCTACATATATCCTAGGAGTTTCGGCTGTGTACAATGTTGCACATTTAATACAAGCTTCAGGCAACAAGCTGTGCTGAATCTGACACCAATGAAACACAAAGAATAATGCTGGAGCTGTAAAGCAGGATGGTCCCAAATCTGAAAGTCTATCTTACCTTTTAACCTGATTCCTCTTGGGATCTGAGTTAGAGCCAACAGATGCTACTTTCAGCAGAAAAGGCTTTTAATCATGTTAGAGTGCCACACTTTGATTAAAGCTTTACCTGCATCCAGCTGTCCACCTCTCAGCTTACTGGCCACAACTTAACTGTCTGATGCTAAAAGTTTTTGATGCTCTCGTGGAAGCAAGATAAATTGCTCATTCAAGCAGCACAGGGAGAATTCCTTCACGCTCTAAACCCAAATACACCTTTTCAGCTGGAAGCCGACCTCATTCATCCCCCTCAAAGAAAAGTCAGATATCTTTTTTTTTCGGGGGGCGGGGGCGGGGGGGGGGGGGGGGTAAAGAAAGGGGAAAAAAATCATGGCCACATCAGCCTTTCACCAAAGGAATGTCACGTGACGTCATCTATTTGGGATCGGATTTCTCCGTCTCCCTTTCCTTCACTTTCTCCCATGAAAAAGTAGAAGAAGCGTACATGTGTGTGATGCGTTGGGTAATCCCCCCAAGCCCGTAACCAATATCATCCGACGTGGACCTGAAGCGCACAACACGGGGAGATATGCAACCCCCAAATCAATGCTCCAATTACACCTCACCAATACTGCCACCACCAGTAATGACATTTTAATGACAACTATTGAGTCCCGTTATTAAACAGGGGGAGAAAAAAAAGAAAAAGAAAAACCTGACAAGCTACCAACGATCCTGCAGCCCAACTCATCTCAAGTTTTCTCCTAATGCGGTGGGACAAGGGCCTATAGTCTTTCTGTAACTACGTGGAAGTCAGATAATCGATCGTGTCGAGCAGAAGACCAATGTTTGATTTCCACGTCTGCATCAGAGAGGCTGAGAGAAAAATTTGTCTCCTGCATAAACAGACACGTAGTCGTTTCTGGGGGAGAGAGAGGGTGAGAGAGAGAGACTGGCTGGCTGGCTGGAAGGAATGCTAGGATATGCTGGAGTTGGGATTTTTTTTTCCTCCTCCAAAGCTTTTCACTGCATTCTGTAACCGCACACAAAGTCAACGGGAAGTCGATCTTAAACGGCCCCTTCAACGCTTCTCGACAGTTATCCAACACAACAGAATCCCCTATAGTGTCAATTCAATGATTTCGCAACCCCCTCTGTCAAATCTGACTGCCTCAGCATCTTCCTTTCCAAGTTATTTTCCAGCTATAAAAGTGCTCATTTCCTGATTTTAAGCAGCAACAACAAAAACGACGATTTCCACAATGCAAGTCGTAGCGCACCAGCAGTTGATTATTAGAAACAAGCCACGGAGACAACGGTTTTCTTCTGTTGCGCACTCACTCCATCTGAAGTCCTCGGAGACAAAAACACATTCTTTGGTGAAAGCTGAGAAATCGGGACCACAAAGAGCAGACTCCAAAACGCACAGTCCGACACATTCACGCGACTAGTGTGATGAATTAGCACGACTATCCCCTCTGCTTTGCTTTTCCTTATTGTTTCAAAATAAAAGGAATTTTTGAGCAACAAAAAAAAAGTTTCGTTTCACCCTCCTCCGCAGTGGTAAAGCAGTTTTCCTTTTTCCTTTGCGTTGGCCAAGTGGCCCAGACTGCCGGCGTCAGCGCTCAGCTCTCCAAACTCACACACAGACACACGCACTTCTAAAACTTTTTCAACATCCACTCCAGTTGCCTCGATTCCCCCACTTTGTGGGTAATGCTGCTTAAAAACTGTAAAAGGACTCACCTCGCTGCAATAAAATAATCTTCAAACAGACGTGGCTGCGCGATTTTTAATTCCCTGGGCCGGGTCTTGCCTGTCTGCTGGCTCGACGCTACGAGTACTGGGAGACTCCGCCATGTCAATCATAGCCGACCCACATGGAGCGAGATCCCGCCTCTACCGTAATGCACAGTGCGCAGTGAGAAAGCCAAAACAGAACGCTATAGCACGCTTCTCTCACAGCATAGAATAAATGAGGGCGAACAGCTGTTTACAGTCATGAAGAGAAAGAAAAGAAAAACAAAACAAAACTAGGGCAATCATTTTTTAAAGAAATAAAAGTTTTAAAGGAATATTTTAGTTACTTTAAAGCTATTAAATGCCAAATTTGCCTATTTAATTTCCCGATATTATCAAGTAGACTACAATTTTGAAGTGCCTTTAATGAATTATTTATTCCGATAGAGCTCAGTAATCAGAACAAAGCCGTGTACACAAAATTCACAAACACTGAGTTATAGTTTATTCTCTTGGTGATTCCACGAAAAAGATTCAAACTAAACACAGAACATGTAAAAAAAAATTATCTACGCATAAAATCTGAGATACTTTTATGATTTTTATTGGTTGTTGACTCCTAAGACATCTGCGTTAAAAGGTTATGTAAGCCCAAACAGGTGGGTGAACTCTAAGGCAAACAAACCCAAGGCTGAATTGATTTTATGTGTCATAATGCTACAGAATATATTCATTCCAGTACCCAGTACCTGTGTCATGTTTCTTGTCATTTCACATTTTTTTAAGTTAAAAATAAATTTTAAAAAACTATAATTAAAAAATGTTAAAAAAATCACCAAGAACTCAACAATAAATGTAAATAAATAAATAAATTAAATAAACTTCTCAAGTAATATACAATACAATAATTTCTTATACCATATATTCAAACTAATTCACCCATTTTTGAGAGTGTCAAGTGGGTCAAAGCTCTGTTCCAGCGCCTCTAAAACATCTTTAACCACAGACCAAAGTCCCTCTGGTGGCTGAACTTGGCATCATTTAGCCCACCAAGAGCCCACAGTTTCAAGGGTTTTAGGTTCAGCATTGATACCTGAAAAACGGACATCGATTAATGGTCTGAATTATTTTCTAAAACATATGTGGTGAATTTGCTACAGGTTTTAAAAAGAATAAGACTTTTCCAATACTGATGAGTGTATGATATGCTACACAATACCATATTGCATCTGTGCATGCATTCACCTTCTTCCCCCGGGGTTCATTATAGCAGACTTCCACACATATACAAATATGCATGTTAGCGCTTGAAATTAAGACATCATTGCCAACAAGTGCATGTCACAATTAGAACACAAAACGTGTCTCGGGGCCAAAAACATAATTTGTATAGATTCAATACAAACCTATAAATCCATCATTTGATGAAAACAGTAACTTTACTTTCACAATAAAAAAAAATGGGAGTAAAATCACAGATCAGAAATTGTTGTTAAATTGAAATCCACAACAAAGTTTTACTGCACTTTGAGCCACTCATTAGCTTCAATCACAGAAAATTCAACACTGCAGAAAACCAGAATGACATTGTTTCATTTAACCCTGGCAAGTGCAACAACAAAAAACAGGCCGTTTAATTCGTTACGCCTGTGTTGTATATCTTTGTCCACATTGCTAATTCTTACTGCATTTTCAAACAGGCACTCGGAGCCAAATACACTCGTTGCCCCTGAGCTCTTCATTTCTCTCAGCTGGCACAGACAAACACATTCCAGCAACTGCACTAAGAAAACAGTTACCGGTGTAATCAAAGCCAGTAAAAGAAATATGGTCCTTTACCAGGACAATGCGCCTGTGAGGAATTAAATGGAATTCGGTTCAATTCAGTGAACACAAATCAACCCAAGGGGGCAACTGATATGGCAATAAGACAAATCATACTTGCCCACCAAAAATACCACTGTGGATCAATGTAGTGAGAGAACTCCTCTCCTTATAAGATGTCGGCTCAGCTTTTTCTCCTTTCATGCAGGTTATTTCCACAAAAACACTTTAGATTTCACAGTGTTCCCTAAACACTTGACACCCTTTTGACTATTGTGCCTTGTATACGCAAAATTCTTTGCCTCATATACCTTATTAGATGTTTGGACACAAATATTGTTATGTAGCTCCAGTAAATCCCCCACAAAAAATAATGCCCTAAATGTACAAGCCATAATGCAATATAAAATAATACTTAAACTGTGTAAAGCCATATCAAGATAAATATTTGTGTGTTCTTTTAGGTATTAAATCCTTCCCAGAAACCATCAAGAACACATTAAATGGTCTTCTTGACATTTTGATCACATCAGGTTCTTTTTCAAAGCAGACCAAGTTGGCTCAGTTGTCATGGAAATATGGATGCTGCTTTCTGAGCCCATTAAGCATATCTCGTCCTCGCTTCTCTTGTACCTTTTAAATATAATAGCAAATGCCATACAATTTTATGAACACCAATGACTTATCAGTTTACGTCCTTACACCACACTAAGCTCCTCTGTCTTAAATGCGTCCTCACAAGGGGGGATGTAGATAAAGAGAAGCAGATGAGTTAGGGAAGGGCTTAGCTTTAAAACAAGAGAGAAATGAATTGTGCAACAGGGGCTGTAACTCAGAATCAAGAAGCTGTTCCCACAATTTTGAGCTGTGGAAACAATGTATAGTAGTCAGAGACAATCAGTCTGTGAATTTAAAAAAAATACCTTCTTGATTTAAATAATTCTGCTAACAAAGCCAAAGTAGGCCAACCTCGAGTGACGTGTTGGACCTTTACAGACATTTAGTCACATTAGATTAGATCTGTGGAGGAGAGCGGATGAGGAAAGACTGGAGGGAGCAGATCTTGGAAAGCAACGCAACTATTTCCCCTGTATGTCAGGGCCAGGCCTCCACAACTGCCAGATGTTTACCACCAACCCAGCTGCTTTCTCTCTTGCCTTCTTTCTCCTCATCTCTCCTCCTCAGATTTTTTTTCTCTCTGATTCTCTTTAAACCAAGCCCACCCTGTAATCATGCACACTCACCAAAGAGCTTTGAAGTAAGTGGAATGTGTCCAGCCATATGATAATATGCACTCTATATTCTTATAACAGATAGAAAGTAAAGAAGGGAAAGCAGGAAATGAGATTATTGGACAGCAGCCAGCTCTTCAGTGTGGTTTTCTAGATGTTAATTATGCCCTTACTCCACTCTTAGATCTTGCACGTGTGTGTGTTTATGTATGCATTTATGGGTGTATGTTGTGTGTACATATGTAGTGTTTGTGTACACATTATCAGAAATGCTGGTCTAAGAGCGGGTAATGGGCTGATAATCGGCGCCTTGGAACAGAGAGGTGCAATATGATGGTGCGCGCATGAGTGTGTGCATGTAAGGTACTTTTTTCCAAAGATGTGAGGATGGAATTTACCTCATCATGAGTTCAAAAGAGTCAACCCAAGGCTCTCAGCAAACCAGCAAGTGCAGACATGTCTCCCACCTCTCTCTGCCCCCTCCAAACCTTTTTTTTCCTCCTTTATCAGTATGCAGGGCAGCTGGTTGGACCGTTATATACTAAAATGATTTCTCTGACATGTGTTTGTACCTCCATGACCTAAATTGTGCATTTAATTGGAATACAGTACTGTGCAAAAGTCTTGAACTACCTCTGAGCTCTTCATATTTTGCAAGGCGAATGAGTAATAGTTGCAGTGATTTATTAAAAGATGTGCAAAAATACATGGAAATATAGTATACAAGGCAAAAACAGACTTTTCAGACTTCTAATGACCTTTAAAATCAATATTTGATATTGCCACCTTTATTCTTCAGCCAATCGTGTTCGATTGTGTTTTATTTCTGCCCAGGTATGCTTTTGCTGCATTGGCCTTTTTGTTTGCGATCATTCTTTTCAGATGGTATTCCATGATCAATCAAAAGCCTCCTGACCTCGTCCATACACACAGATGACAATTTTAAGATACTGATTATCATTGCAGTTCTTGTGTAACTTGGCATACCTCAGTCTTTCCCTCCTGCTTCCCGTCCTTAAGAATGACTTCCTGACAGCCACCCTTCCACTGAGCCCATTCCTGATGAGGTTTGAGTGAAGAGTATGTGGATAAATGGAATGGTGAGATGCATCTCCCAGGTCTCAGGTGTTTGCTGGATTTTTTTGTCCTGTTTTTTTAAGGACATGACGTTCATCTCCTTTTGTTTTGTCCAGTTTCCTCAATGTTTTAAGGAGACAATGCATGCCATGGTGAGATATAACATTTTTTGGCTAATACCTGTGTGTCAAACTGCGTAATCTTTGGCATTATTTATAATTTCAACAAAAGAAATGCAGCTGGTTCTACAATTGGTTCTTTGCTAACTTCTTATTTGTACACATGACACTGTTTAATCTATGGTTTTTAATTCACTGCATTACATCAGGATATATATGTAATGCAGTGAGAATTTAAATACAAATTTACCAACATGACATGCTAGAAAGAGAAACTAATGTTAAAACAAATTATATCTTTTCTCTTATTTGGACTCTTTTACCATTTTAGGCTTGTTTTGGGGGTCTTTTGGCTTGAAATAGATAGTATTAATATTCTATTTAGTATCTCTGGAACATCTGGAACAAGAAGCAATTTCAAAGGCTTTCTTTGCCCAAGCTCATCTCTTTGTCTCGCTTTGATAAGGCGAATTGCTTCCAGTTGTTTCCTTCCTCTTTTCAGGACTTTCTCAGACAGCTTTATCCAAAGCTTATGTTTCTGGCATCACTGGTATGCATGGAACAAGTACCGCACTCTACAATAATCAAGGCCTTACAGTGCCCATGCACTTCTCTTCGATGAGATCAATTGGTTCCAGTTGTCGCCTCACCATTTTGTGGGTTTCCTAGTCAGCTTTATCCCCGCACAGTGCTTAGATGACATTTGTATTTGTTCCATCTTTGCCAATCATGTCATATGTTCCATCTTAAAGAATACCTTCCAGTCATGACATCACGGTGGGGATTTCACACTGGATGGGTCACCCCACCATAGGGTGGTGGGCATTGGCAATCACAGCCATGGAATGTCTGTGACTCAAGAAGGTGGGCCAGTGATCTGGTTGGCTAATTTCTTTGTCCCTGACATTTGTGGAAAACAAGCAGAGTGCCATTTTAAACAATGACCAGTCCACTCTGACCTTCGCTGGGAGGCCAATTGCTCATGAGCAAATCACAATGTGACACCGTGCCAGCTATTACACCATTGTTCGAACAATCAGTGCATTCAGAACAATAAACCCCCAGAAGAAACGGTGCCTGCAATCACCCTCATTTTGCCAAGAATCACATCCCCACAGAAATATATAACATACATTTTCTTAAGTGCTATTTACACAAATCAGTTTTATCAAGATGGGTGAAAACACAGGGGTGGAACTAAAACGCTGTAAAAACAGTTTCATCTAAAAGCACAGTTAGCTGAAGCAATTAATTTGTGTGATCACAACTTTTGAAGTAAAACAATATTATAATTAAAAGTTATGGTCCCCACAAGATGAAGCCTCCTGACATTTTCACAAACTTTTAAAAACATTAGAAGAATTGGGTACATGGAATAGTCCAAAAATGTCTTTTCTCGTGTGTTTTAGGCAACCTAGCTGGATAGGTAGGATGTCCAGGAGATACAACTCCATCTTTTTCACACAAGGTTGCAATCAGATATCAGTCTGTGTAGTAGGAAGTTGGCAGTGTAAAGACCCTTCAATGTTCAGTGGGATGCATGAAATACTCGCATTCTCAAATGCATCTTCATCTTCAGTCACTTTGCTGATTTCTCCAATATCATGACAACTTGAGAGCCATTGGATGGATTGTGCCATGAAGAGACCTGGTACAGACCTATATAGCACAAAGGATGACAAAATAACCTTGCTGACATCATTTTTCGACAGTGCCATCAAACAAAAAAAAAAAACATGGCAGATCCATCGATGTTTGCTAAGGAGCTGGTTGCCATTGTAACTCAAACACTGTGATTGGCATCACTGTAGAAACGTCAGAGTTTATTAAATTTTTAATTGATGAAAATATAACTGTCAAAATGGCATTCAAGGGGTTCAAAGCCTATGTCATTTATATATGTCATTTTCCATCCATCCATCTTTGTAACCACTTATCCAGTTCAGTGTTGCTGGGGGCCACCATAGCGCCAACATAGAGAGAGAGAGACCCATATTCTTTTCATACTCATTTGCACACCCATATTCATCTAATACACTGTAAACAATGCAATACCTACACACGCGCTACTGTAAAATAGCAAATGACAAAGTTCACAGGTTAGAGTCAAATGTCAATCATATATATTCCACCCTGTAATATTTTCACCTCCGTAATATTCTTTATATTTATAGCTGAGCGATTTATATATATTAATGCCATTTCTTAAATTCGTAAACTCTGTAACATATTGTATTATTTAAATAGTTTAGTCTGTTACAGTTACTCCAAGACAGTAACAGTAAGTCACATAATTTCCTAAGGGATTAATAAAGTATTCTAATTTTGATTCATGGTATGCATTTTTTACCATTGTTCTATTGTATAAAATTAGGTATTGCTTACAGTATTTTAGACACATTTGAGCCAATGCAACACTCGCTGAGAGCAGGAACAATGACACTGTAAGCTCAATGGAGATTGTCTTTGCTACGACAGATTAAAAAAAGGCCTACTTGTCACCTGTATAATCATGCCTCTAAGCTGGCAAAAATAGTTTGCTTGGAAAACAGCTCAGCTGATGTAATCTACAATCACAATAAAGCCTAGATTTTTGGTTGTTGCCAATTTGGGAATCTCCTAAATATCCAAAAAGAAAAAAACAAAACAAAAAAACCCTCAACAATGTGACTCATTAACCACAGACTTCATGTTCAGCTCCTGCTCTTGTCATGGAGGCTCCGATGCTAGCATATTGATTCACTGCAGCGTCATACAAACCATATAGGGTCAAATGTGAATTTGTTAAAAAATAACTACAACAGATGAAATTAAACAACAACATGGAAAATCTTAAGCTTTAAGAATGAAAATAGCCAGTATCCGAGACGGGCTATTGAGCACCAGTCCATGCAAACACGTTAAGATCACAAAGTATGTGTACACAGGAGGGAATAACGATGTCTGAATGTGACGTGTGTGTCGTGGAATAAGACCATAAAGAGCAAAGAGTATATATTTTTTTAAACATCTTTATTTAAACTTAAAATGAAAGCAAAAAATAACAGGAGACAGGACAGAAAAAAGAAAGAAAGATTGAAAGACTAAAAGCAAGAATTGATGGATGTAAAGAGGGAAAACCATGCCAATACAATAACCACCAGACTTTGCATCACATCTCAGCCTACTCAAGTTTTCTGTGCACAGATCAAAAATAAACTCTTTTCTCTACCTTTAAAAGTAAAGTAAAAGTCCTGCATGGCTTTGCTCCTTGCCTGATGCTTGGAGTGTGAGCACCAGGATACTTTGCATAGAACCAAAAAGTCGTCGTCCAGACTTGATGTCCCATCACCATAATTAGTTCTTTCTTGTATACCGTATAGGCGAAGAAATCTCTTTAAGAGTGAATGAATGTGATCACAGCAGTGAAAAATCTGTCTCAACTGTTTCTATATCTATATTAGATGATATCTTGTATCTACAAATTTTGTGATTGTCAGGTTGGGTAGAAAAGAGGATTTCACCCACTTCTGCTGATAAAATCCACTGCACGTCTAACACAAGCATACACACAGCTAACATAATTTACCCCCCATCCCAAAGCCACACAGTGGCACAGTAATAAAAACCATCATATTACAGTTGTTATGTCCATAATGGCTCATTATTACTGTTAATAATATTATAATATTGCTTATTACAAAGCTAGAGAGATTTACAACAAATATAAAGCAGAAGTGGGGTGATCAAGGTACTTAAAACCTTGCAGCATCCGCAAGCTGTCTTTTTTACCCTTCAACTGCAACTATACTATGGTGAGTCTGTACAGCAAATGCCAGAAAAGGATGTATATATATCGGTGAATTTAAAGCCACTGAGGACTACTACTAATTAAAGAGTTATACAAGGGCACACACATCCACCGATCCTGGAGCACAATCCCCATGGCAACAAAACGGCTTGAAACAGAGCTACACAACACAGGCTCCTAAAGCACACTCTTCTATCAGTGCAAACACACACTCCTAGCTATTACAGTAAATAAAGGAGTTAAAGGGTTCACAGACCAAACTCACATAGTGGCATCTAACCATAAACATTGATTGGGTTGTACTATAACAACTGGTTTTAAGAGAGTTTAAGAAAAATGTCCTGAAAAAAAATAAGGCTTCATCTCAGTACAATGAATGGACATTTCTGAATAACTATACAGCAATTGAGCAGTGATACATCTATGCATCTTAGTCTCTATAAAGCACAAACTGTAGTGTCAGGACAATGTACACTACAGAGAGTTCTACTGGAAACTCTTCAGCATGTCTTCTGTTGTTTGAATAACAGGGACACGTGTTCAGAGAATCATTTTTCTAAAAGCCACAAACACTGTAGTGAAGTGCTGTTTGAAATCTCAAAGGTATCTACGTAATGGTTTGCCGGCATGATACCACTACATATGTGAGTTTCAAATTTGCTTTAGGCAACCTATTTATTAAAAGGCATCTTTAGTGGTGTGTTTTTGTCTGTTACAGGTAGAGTGGACTTCAGAAACGCTGATAAACAAATGATCAATAGTGATGAGATGTAAACAGGTATGTAAAAAGGGGATACTTTTGCAGAGACTAAACGACAGCAACAGTTCACATGAATTAGAAGGCAGTGTACAAATTCAAAATTGGATGTGAGAGAATAAACGGAGAAGATAACTCTGATGATGAAATGACAGAATGACTTTTCCCAGTCCTCTCTTTTTAACTTAAAACAATAAAGCTCAGCTTTCTGTGTAATGTACTGTATCGGTGCGTCTGTCTTGGATGTGCGCTGAGCTTACTCAAGCCCAATGTTTTTGTTCTACACTTCTGCTTGTCAAATTGAAAATTCCATAAAAAATAAAGGTTTAACAAAGAAAAGAAAAGAAAAGAAAAGAAGGATGTGGGAAAACATACAGTGAGATATTGCATGAGACTGGCAGGAACAACTTACAAATCGTAGGCACATCTATTGTTTCATTACAAATGTTACAGGTGGAAATGTTTGGGCAACTCTACCGGAGAGTTTGATATGACTGGCATTGTGCATCACTTGATGTGCATATCCCATATCTTTCACCATTATCTGATTGAGAATTAATACATTGAAATTGTAGAGCTTGAAAATAACTGTCCATGACTCCGGAGATCGTCCAGAGGTGGAGCGCTGATAGTGCTGCAACAATAAAGAACAGCTCAGGCTGTGCGGTGAACTAAACTCCTTCACAGAAATGACAGCCAGCCATCAAGCACTGTGCAGGCCACGGATGGCATGCAGTACCACATACTGGCCACTAAGTGGAGGTGCTGATATAACCGCTCAAGCTGTTCTATGACCTCTAATTAAAGGGACTAACAGCTTCCTTTACGAGAAACATGGTGACAAGATGCTCACACAGCAGGTTTCTCAAGGCAGTGTGTGTCATATTTTTAAGCAGTGGATTGTTGCTCTTCAATGGCAGTGTCTATCATAGTTTTTCTACCTGCCAGTTTCTCCCACTAGATGCCTACTTGTGTGCATGGCAGGCTTCCTGTCAGTCTAACTTGAGCTTAGCAAAATTCTTAAAAAGATTGTCCTTTGGCAGGATTGTCAGTAGAGAATTCACAATAATTACATTATTTTACAGTTAAGTGTTTTTCTTTGAGTCCTTCTTGAGCTTACCAAACTTCTGTCTTTGGCTTCTGTGGAGCAAAAAGCTGGAGGCAGGGACATTCTTTTTTGTGTGAATACAGATGCATTATTGCACCAGACACCAGAACAATACTGGTTTATGGCCATACTCACACACACATACAATACAATAACTCCACAGAGAAATCATGAGACAGGAGCCAGAATTCCTTTCTCTGTCTGTCTTTCGATCCATGTATGGATGCATATATCCAGAGTGGCCCTCCATCACCTTGCTGCTTTCTGTTTACCAGAAAGAGAAGCCCAAGAATTCCAAGTTTTATGCAGACAGGTCTGATATGACCAGTTTTTCCATTTTCCCAATTTCTCCAGGAACTTGGAGCTCCTCAGATTCATAGTCATCATCAAATGACCTGGGAACACAACAGAGAGAACCGATATACACCTTTATTCTTAATAAAAATGATAAATGTTTAGTTAATAACGTGAATGAGTGTGAACGTGTCTACGCCTTACCCCTCGTGCAGCTGTTCATTTGCAGTCTCCTCTGCCACTAGTATCTCATACTCCTCTGAGGCATATTTATCCCAGTCAGATGGTTCTGGACCTTCACTATCAATGTCCTGGAGCACCACAAACACAATACATATTGGTGTTTTATAGCTTTAGATAAAATACACAAAACTAAAAAAAAGAAGAAGAAGAAGAAGAAGCGAAGAAGCTATATGGCACTAGAAAAAAATACAGCCAGATTATACACTGTGGGGAGTCACAATTTCGAATCACTAATAACCTAACATGCATGTCTTCGAGTGGATCATCACAATATCAAGAAGAGCCACAGTTATAGTTGAATATTATAAATACATTTTGAAGATTTGCACCTTTTGCACAGCAAATGGGTCTCTCTGTTCATGGTCCAGGTACTTCTCCAGGTTGAAGAAAGTGTCAAAGAATATGTGAGCCATCCGGCAGCGTTTCAAGTCACTCAGAGTTATCTTACCTAAAGGAAATAAAACAAACACAAATGCAGGTGTAATGTCTCAAAAGCACAATGGGTTGTGTTTGGCCATCTACTGATTAAAACGTAAATGTGAAATAAGAAAAAAAAAGACTAAGGGCAAGAAAGTTTGAGCACTAACCTGGGTTCTCAGGTTTGACCAGGTCGAGCATCTGGCAGAGCAAATCCTGAAAGGGTAGAGGCTCGATGCCCATTCTTTCCATCCTCTCACACTGTTCTTCATAAAAATACTCCAACTCAAACATGGAAAGGACACCATCACCATCCACGTCCATGCAGCGGAACCAGTACTCTATACTGGAAAGACAGGTAACAAATGTGTTACGCACAGACTCAGATTATTTGTTGCATACCTGCAGTGTACTAATCTAAACAATCACACACATATCGGAACAACTTTTGAAATACCTGGTGGGATTTTTTTTGTCTTCCTCAGATATCAGAAACCAGACAAACTCAGCGTAGCTCATCCTGCCTTCTCTCTGCACAGCGTTACCCCTGGAAAGAAAAGAGACAGAACCATTTAGATGCTCTACAGTTATTACAGTAAAGTAATTGGCTACGTATGCTTGTTCACGTGTGGGTTTTTACTCACCGAGTAACAGCCCCTGAAAATAATCTCTCAATGATTCTGTTTGAGGATGCTGTTAAAATGGGAGAATAAAAAGAGGAAGTAAATACACAGAAACAAGATGACACTGATTTTAATGTGCTTTCACTGATTTACAGACAAACACTGATTCAGACAATTCGATTTTTGGCTCAGTGCTCATATAAAGGATTAGAAAAACCCCCAATTGAACTGCTATGGAGCTCTTTCAGCTGGGGGAAGTAAATCCTTAACTGAGATTTGTTTTCTTACCGTGGTTGTTGTATCTCCCCAGATCTTTGGGGTCAATGTACAGATCATGATCAGTGTCCAGCTCCCAAAACTTGCAGTAGATGACGTAAAAGTGTTCGTAGGAGAAGTAGTCAGTGATCTGGTTGATGTCGTCCTCTTCTTCCAGCAGGGCCAGAGTTTGAAGGAAATTACTCCGGCGTAGCTCCATCATTGTGATACGACCTTTCCATGACCGGTTCACTACATAGTATATCCGCTGGATCACCTGTGATGACATTATAGTAGAATAGCGACAAAGACAATTCTATTATATAATAGTTTTCATAAAATGCACTAATAAAACGAAAGTAAAGCCTCATGATTAATGTAAAAACTTTTCATGATTAATCCTATAATTCAATATCTTCCAAATAAGAAGACCTCACTATATTTTTAAAGGAGGTGAGTTTATTAAATTATGAGGGACATCTTTCATAATTTCTGAAATTTTTACATTAACTTTTAACCAAAAAATGATTAATATATCCTTAACAGTGGAGTAGAGAATTATTAATTCTTGATAAGGCTTTTAACAGAATTATTAATAAACCTATTCAGTAATTACAATCGCCTTTGCTGTCTTCAATTAATCATAGAAACTTAATTTGTCCAATTTAATTTATGTATTTGACATCTGGTGGTTTTTGTATTGGTGATTCTAAAAAGTTAAAATCAAAGCAAGGTCTAAAACTGAAACTGTCAAACTAAAAAATAAAACATGATGACATTTTCACGAGGTCTGTACAAGCCCCGTCATCCAGATATATTAAAATATTCCTCATCTAGCCAAGAGGAAGACCCACAACACTGGATTATCATCCATTTTCTGGTACATGGACCTCCATGGGTTACTAGCGTCTCATACAGTAGCACGCCAGTTGGTCTAAACTGAATAGGAAGTGTCATAAAATGGGAATGCAGGGGGTGTCTCTATGGAAAGGGATGGTAGGGAATGCATCAGTGTTTCCGTGAAGTCACCGTAGGCTGACGCATCGGTGCAGTAAAATCTCAATACTTTTAAAAAGCAAACCCTCAGCTCTCACAGCTGTCCCCGTCTACATTCAAAGACTCACATGCTCTACTGTTAATATTACACAGCTGAGGCACACAGAAGCTGTTTTGCTGACAACTTAAGAGGAGATTATGAATACTGCTCTATAGTGAGAGTAGGAAGCAGGTGGAAGAGAGTGTGGAGAGGTGGAGGTATGTTCTAGAGATAAGAGAAATGAAAGCCAGTAGAAGCAAGACAGAAGAGGGAGGCAGAGATAGTGAAGACAGATGAGTTCAAATACCATGGCTCAAATACCTAAGATTTTGGCTGAGAGTCACCAGAATGGATAGGACTATAATGCTAATCAGATTGAGTGGTTAGGAGACAAAGTTAGACAGACAAGGCTGATATGGTCGGGACATGTACAGAGGAGGGTTAGTGGATATATTAGTCAAAGGATGTTGAAGATGGAGACAAAAACCACAGAAAATATCAAGGTCATGCAGAGGGTTGACATAATGGAGGAGGATGCTAAGGCTAGTGTGAGTTGGAGGAAAATGTCCACTGTGGCAACCCCTATATGGGCTGCTCAGAGGCATAAGAATAAGGAAAAGGAGCAGGTGAAGGAAGAATATATTATTTGTTGGGTTTTTGTTGTATTTTATAACCTCATCAAGTGATTTTTTGGATAATTGGATCATTTTTAGACCAAATGGTAATTATGGAAAAATATTTTATTTGGGGCATGTTTTCGCTTTTATTTGGCATGAAAGAGGAGGCTAGATAGTAAGGTGGGAAGAATAGTATTCACAGCAGAGTCTGGAACAGACTTGAATTCAGGCTGCTGCAGGAAGGACTTTAGCCTTCAGTATAAGGGTCATTATAACTCAATCGGGTGAACTATAATGGCACCCCTAGGACAGAATATTAAAGTGTCATTAAACAGAAAAGATCTTGAGAGAGTTAATTGCTGTTCACTGTTACAGTCACGTTTTAAATGTTTCTGTTATTCACTGGTAATGTGCTTGTACTTTTGAAGTTTTCTCATCTTGAAGCCAGTTAATCTAGTTTCCATTACTTGCCTGTGGTCACGAGCTTTGGACATTTATTGAACAAACAAGGTCATTGATACATGTGGCCATAAAGAGCTTCCTCATTACTGTGGCGCTTAGTCTAGAACTGCTATTCCTTTTCAGTTAACAAAGCTTGTGAGATACGCTAAAACACAATCTTACAAATAAATATATTTTTAAAAAACACAGCTGATCTCATTGGTTTTTGCCATTTACCGTTGTTATGTAGCGTGAATGGAATTCAGGTGCATCCTTCAGAAACGTGAGCCCAGGATGTGTATCTACAATGTCCTAATAAGGCAAACAGGAAAAAATTAGTATATAGAGTTGTCATAAAAATATAGTGTAGCACAGAAATAACAGAGTTGCTTATTTCATTTATGTTGGTACGATATTTACCTGCAGTAGAGGAATAAAGTCTTCCTGCTCCAAGTAGTTACAGCCAGGTTTAGCCAGCAAGTAAACAAACTTTGAGGCATCGTCATGGCAACTGTGCAACAACCTGCAAGAAAGGAGAGGAGAGACGTATGATATCAAAGCCCAGTTGCATCTGTTTTATTCTATTTGTAAGGCTTTAAAGAACATGCGTGTGTCTTACTTCCTCCAAGTTGCAATGAACGAGTGAACAGACACAAAGCCCGTCCTCTCACCACCTGCTGCGTAGAACATGGGTGCTTTCCAGTAAAGTGGACACCCGCATGCCTGAATGGAAACACAACAACTGCCCGTATGACCTTACTCTGAACAACATGTTTGTTTCCTAGAGTTGCATTGCTTAGAAAGAGCACTGTTTTAACAAGGCCACTACATGCAGTGATTTCTCAGGAAAAACAAAAGCCTTCTGGGAAATGTAAAGAAGTCTCAAGTCTCAATATGGATGTTGGCATTTCAACTGCCCTACTGGAATTAAATGTAGATGCTTGCCTTTGTCTTAATAAAGTTTGTTCTATTCTGAAAAACAGGTTAGGGGAAAGGTGTGATTTTACCTTCGCGACCTTGCCCATTTCATAAATATCTGCCTTCTCCTCCTCAAACTCGGTGAAGACTGTCTCAATGGCAGCAATTTCTGCATCGTGGTTGGCAGCCGGGCCCAGGGCAGGAAGCCCACGAGGGTAGTAGAACCTGGGAATGTTAATGGCAGGAGGAGGAGGGGTGACTATCACCGGAGCTGGAGGAGGGCTGGGTGAGCGTGGCGTGGGGGCTGGTGTGGCTGTGGTTGCAACTGGAGCGGGAGGAGGTGTTCCGGGTTTCTTTTCTGGTTTCGACTGGACCTGAAAAGAGAGAAGGGAGATCATGTGTGGGAAAGGACAAGCATGGATGGGTGTTAATTAGCTGTTTGTGGTCCTAACTTTAAACATCATATTTCAGCTTTTTTTGAGACAATGTTCCAATGACTGAAACACTGCAGTCTTGGTGGCTTACTGATTCAAACTACCTGCCTTAGTCTAGATGTAAAACGTACCTTGCTTCCTTAACTTTGTACGCATTTTAATGAAAAGCACAAATAAGAATGAAGAATTTAATCACTGTCATAGATAACTTTCCCCAGAGCTGTAGATAAGATACAACTTCACTGTAGTATGATAGAACGTAAAAGGTTGAACTGGAAACTCAAAGTGACTCATAAACAACACACAAGAGACTATTTTTTCCTGCCATTCTGTTAGTCATAGATGAGTAAAAAGCGGTCATAAGTGCACTTTTATTTTAACTTTTGGCAAGAACAGTTCCAGGTGGCAGAAGACACATCCATACAGTCAGTCCTCAGAAAAATCTCAGAAAAAAATGTATTACCAAATAAATTACATGGTCAAATTTACCCCAAGACCCCAATATTAGACTACATCCTAAATGTGATATGCAACCAATTTTCCAGAGCTACTTATTAAAATATGAAGACCAAAACTGGAGCTTAATCAACATCCATCCATTCGCTTATCCTTTTCAGGGTCGCGGGGGGCGCTGGAGCCTATCCCAGCTGTCATAGGGCGAGAGGCAGGGTACAACCTGGACAGGTTGCCAGTCTGTTGCAGGGCCAACACACAGGGACAGACAACCATTCGCACTCACATTCATTCGCACATTCACACCTAGTGACAATTTGGATTATCCAATTAACCTATCCCCACAAGCTGCATGTCTTTGGACGGTGGGAGGAAGCCAGAGTACCCGGAGGGAACCCACGCAAACACGGGGAGAACATGCAAACTCCACACAGAAAGACCCCAATGGTGGAATTGAACTCAGGACCTTCTTGCTGTGCGGCAACAGTGCTAACCACCGTGCCACCGTGCTGCCCTTAATCAACACTGCATCTTAAATCAAAAGTCATTGTGTTCCCATAGGGACTTCCTGGTCTCTTCTCTTGGGCCTTCATACTCTGTGTATTGAGCAGGACAGCTGTAGCAGTCCTCTCCTTCACACCGTTCATTCTGTCACTCTATTCCTGCACCTCCTGGCCTATTAATACCCAGCTGGTATCAGCCTCAGAATAGTTTGTCTTCCCTGGCATGTCACTCTGTGTGTGTTAGAGCAACCAGATGCATCTAATGTATGTGTGTGTACACAGATATACATTTGCATCTGCACATCTTTATGCGCTTATAATTATTATTTATTATTATTGCATGCACACTTGCACCCTGCCTGTCTTGCTTGTTGAACTGACTGACCTGTTGTTGCTGGAAAGACTTGATTCTTTTCTTGAACCGTGAGGGGAGGACAAAGTCACACCCCTTGGCCAGAAAGGCCAGCTCCCCCCTGAGGTCAGGGTCCCTCCGTAACGATGCCTCCTTGATCATCATGGTGGAGGCTGAGGCTCACAACACCACACCAGACACGGACACTGATGTGGCTAACGACAGGGCAACTACAGATTCACCAGCTTGCCCAGCGAGTGATAAGAAAAGGGATGGACTATGATAGGTTTACCCAACAGCTCAGATATCCAGGAGCCAAAACTGGAAAACCACTTCAGGAAAGCAAAGAATATCCAGCACGTGTGGCATTTCATGCAAAGTGTCCCTTAGGAATTATTTGCACTCAAAATCGGTCTCCTTCAAACTTCACATTTATACTCATGCTCCCAACACTTTGTCCTGTGGGGCAGTAATCCAGAAGTGTTTCTATGTAAAAAGATGATCCTTAGACGTCCTGTGCTACAGTGCAGGACGGGAGGCAAAAACATGGTACCGGGCTGTTTTATGGCCCAACGCAATCCCAAATCGTAGCTTCTTTCTGGGGAAGAAACATTGTGGTGTCCCCCTGTCAGCTCTGAATGTATGTATTTGATGTAGCCTCACTGGTGCCTGCTGTTCCAAGCTGGGCTCTGACAAACTGCACTGAGAAACATGAGCCATGCCTGGCAATGCACACACATATAACAAACCGGCTGTCCTGAGCATTAGGGTGGTGGGAGGCGGGGAAGTGCAACCATGTCGCATATCTTGGTGTAGTGCTTTGCAGGATATGAGCCCTCCTCTGTTCCTGCCTCCTCCTGCCGACTAAAGTTGGCCGGTGGGAAGTTACAACTCAAAGTGACTGTGATTGAAATCATTTTACTGCAGACAGGAAGCTTAAGTTGGTGCTTCAGGGTGAGTGGGTTGGACAAGCAAGCTGAAATATTTTCATAGCGGTAATTTGGGAGGCAGTGTTGAATCAGCGGGCGAGACACCTGTCGTTATATCTGTTGACAGAATTTCCACTGGGCTGCTCAAAGACTCAAAGCAGCATTCCCTTTTGAACATAATGAAAATCCACAAGTGTCACCCTGCTTTAGAGCCAGTCAGTGTGTTTTTTTAAATAAAAAGAGTTTAAATTATTCATCCAGCCATTTGTCAGTAAAACAAAATCACAAATCCAAAGCAACTAATGACAATCTTCCATAATACAAGGTGATGTGGTTATCCCGCTAAGTTTCTCAAACAAAATCATCAGCTTACTGTCACATGAAAGAAAGAACAAACAGCAGCTCCTCTTAAGAACTGAGAGGATGAAAAAGGAACCGTTCGGCATTTTTACTCAACTTACAGATTCTCAGAATAGATGAATTATTAATATTAAAAAAAAACTAGTAAATCCTTACATTTGAGAAGTAGTAAAAACAAGGAACCAAGATTTCAGTTATCAAATTTTATTAAAGTAATCACCTCTGCATCTAGTTTTCTGCAAAATCAACAATGCAGAAGTAGCAGTTGAATTTTTGGAAGTAATAGATTTACTGCTGTCTGTTTCTATGCTCTTTAATGTATGGACGCCAACGGTTAGTAGCAATATCCAAATGTGAAATATCAAACCACATTTCTGCTCCTGAATGGCGAATGAATAGATACATGGACAGTACTGACAAATTTCCACGGATGGTAATTGCTAATTAACAGTGAGAATAAATAGAGCATAAACTGTCAGCAGTGTGTCCTCGAATGCTCCCTGAAAGGCTTCCCTTAAATTTACCAAGGCTGAGCTAAAACCCTTTCGATGCCAAGCAACACCAATCTGAAGCCGAACACAGAGGGGATCCCTCAGGATGTACAGGGTGACCCATTTTAAATCTGTCCAGCTCAAATACCTAGAAGTCTAGGACAGTACACAAGATATCTGCACATACTGTACTTGATACATCATGACTGCCACTAACAACTTTATTTAATACACTGTGTTACTTTCATCTTGGTCCAATGGTTCGTTTTATAGCTTGAACAATTTTTCCCCGTTTTTCTACTACTGTATTTTTTCCATTTGTGACACTATTGTTTCTGCCAGTTTGAGCCATACTGCATACAGAAAGGTTCAGTGTGCATGCATGTGTGTGAGCAGCTTTCCAGAAAAATAAATGAGTCACCTTGTATTTTAGGGTAACTCCTCTCAGATCCCTGTGTGCCCTGCTGAATTCTTTGGAACAGCTGGGATCCATACTGAAGCCAGGGTTGCATACCGATCCCACACACAGATACAGATACTGTCACATGCACACATTGTCTAATGCTAGCTACCTATTACCTCCATGCTTCAGAGGGAAACATTATACAGCAAATATATTGTATCACTCAACAAATGTGCACTAGAGTCTCACCAGCCTATTATCTCATGTGAAATCCCACCCTGCTTTTTGACCCTTTCTTTTTTTTTTTTCTACTTTCTTTCATCCTGGTCAATGAAAGGGAGTTCATTCTCTCCACTTCCTCTGCACAACCTCTTCAGCTGTAGCAATGAGTTTGTGATATCATAAATCTCTGTATAAAGAGTTACAGTACTTGTGTGAGAGTGTAATGGGCGCCAGAAAGGAATGCCACCAGGCAGCTGTGTGCTCTTTTCCTGTGACTGACAGTCAGTGTAACCCTGCCCTGTCAAAATTGCTCCGTTTGGTCCTAAAACCCTTGTTCTTAAATCTTAAATTTTCCTCCTTGAATCTTGAATGTTCTGTGATGATTAGCCGGCTATTAAAGATAAAAAAAAATAAAAAATAACAGAAAAAATGAATAAAAACAACCAATTTACTAAGCTCTACAAACTGTAAAACTCCAGAGACGGTCCACGACAGTACGTATGAAGTTAGTGAGCTCAGGTGACATGAAAACACCCACTGGGACAAACTGTTCCTACAAGAAGGGACACATGAGGCCAACAGAAATGCAACGTCAAGGCAGAATTTTGACTAGTTAATTACTCAACTTAAATTAAATAATTAAATAGCGTAGAATTTCATATTCAAGCTGTACTTATAATCAGCTTGAATATGAAAATCTATATGAAATGGATCTGATAACTGAGCATAGACAAGACAATGTGCTTGTGTAGTTTCTCTGCGGTCTACCAAGCATGTCAACATCTTTTAATTTAGTTGTTTTAATTAAAAAAGGAACAGCTAAATTGTATTCATTACACCACAATATTCTAAACAAATAGCTGGTGAACTTAATTGAGTATTAAGGAGCTAAACAAACAAATGTTTCCCTCATGTTGGACCAAAACATCTGACACTGACTCAATATCAGATGAATACAATAATAGAGAATGTATCCACCTGGTCCTGACTCAAACAGTGGGACCAGTTAGATCAGACAGACTGCTCTGACAACAGGATGATCTATTGGGAAAGACTATTTGGTCATCTTATCAAGTATGTTGCACATCAGCAATCTACTCATAGCCCCTTACATGTCACTTTGAATATGTTCTAAGATGTAAAAAAAGGATTTGTTGTTGTTGAGCATCCTGCTTCCTTCCTGAATATATTTGGTTTGAACCTACTTTTTCTTACACAGACAGGAGACAAGAAGCATAACAGTGAAGAGAAACTCTGGCGGATGATGGAAGTTTAACAGGAACAAAAGGCAACGTAACAGGTGTGTGTGTGTGTGTGTTATGTCTGCAAGCTTTTCTCTGCCCACCCCTCACATCTAATCCAGCCACACAGCCACAGAAACAGGTGAGTCAGCAGCCTTCACAGCACTGATCAAATAAATGCACGATGGGAAGCACAGCAGGTCAGCTGTCGAACAACAACTGCCGCCTTCATCCGACTGTTGGCACACTTGACACGCACACGTGTGCTCCTGCAGTCTTTACTAGTGCATTGATACATGTCTCTAATTTGTCGGGGCATATTACACATGTGGCTGTGTGCGGGTGTGGACGTGCGCCTTGATGTGTTCACTTAACAGGAACCAAGTCTTTCAGAGCAGCTTAATAGTGTGAACATGACAACTTCCTAAACACACACACACACACACCTGCTCTATGAAACTGCCTGTCCGCTGTGTAAAATTATCTGTGTAAATATAGCCACCGATTTCACGTTTATTTCTGCTTCAGGCACCAGGCAGACTTAACACACACACACACACACACACACACACACACACACACACACACACACACACACACAGATAGATGCACAGATGACAACAAACATTGAGAAAGACATGTTTGTCAAGTCAAAATTAAATTTGCTTGTAAAGCTATAGCCAACCATTTACTGTTTAACTGGACTGCTTAGATATTCTAATATGGAAATGTTCTGACACAATTTACTACCATCATAATAATAATGTGATAAATACCTTATAGTTCTTTATACAGTATTTAAAAAAAGGCTTAAATTACTGAAATATCCATGCACACTTAAGTACATAGGAGAATTACAGCAATTATTTTATCATTGGCAAGTATGCACAGTTATGCATACCAGTCTCATAATTTTATGTAAAGTTATTTCTAATTCTTGCAATGAAACCAACTAGGACAAATAAAGTTTCAACTTGAACCCGATACACATGGAACAGGCTACTATCGCCTCTCCATCCATCTGATTATACACACACACTCACTTTAGACCAGGCCTGCCAAATGCCATCTCCATGGTGATAACCCTTTCCCTGGATCGAGTGTAGGGAGGAATGCTCCCAGGGTTCCTGTGCCAACAGTGGAAAGCAGAGTTCACATCGCTGCTCTATTCTTTACACCCATTCTCTCTTCCTCTCAAGAAGAACACACACGCATGCATACAAACACACTGATACATACGCGCCCACACACACAGTTACCTTGGGAACCTCCTCTCTAAACTTGGAAGAATGAACCGAGTTAAACTCCTGCTTCTGTGATAGACAAAGTTAATCAGTGCTGGCTACGGTCTAACTCACATCCGAATCACAGGAAGGCAACATGGGAGCAGTTAAAAACACAGCTGCTCTAATTGTCTGACTGGAATCAGACACTGACCTATAATATTACACAGCTAAAAGTCCAGTTATTTTTTTGCCAACGAAAAAAATAATAAATCCTAATACGTACATAACAGGGACTTGTATTTATAAGATTTGGATATGTCTGAGATTACCTATAAACTAAATAGAGCCCTATATTTTCTATTCTGAGTGTCTACAAATCTTCATAAACAGATATTAAAGAAGATACAAAGAGATAATTTTCCACGTGTTAGATCTGTGATGCTCATATGCACTTTCTTGCTAAATGGTTACATGGCATGGAAATGTAAAACATTAGCATGCAATTTTAACTCAATATAAACTGCCTGAGTGGTCACAGAAGGGGACTCCTAATGTTACGAAAATATTTATAGAAGTTTAGTGTCAATTTTTTACTTATTTCTGGGAAACTTGCCAGACAAGCTACATCTGAAAAATTACACAATGAACCATTTCCCTTATCTGGGAAAACCGCCTGTCAACAACTAATGCTTAATAACAACAAACTCCAGTCCTTCACTGGCATTTATTTTTATACATATGGCTTACAGGGCAGGTTTTGCATTACATTTCCCATGGCTATCTTAGGATTTAGAGCAAGTGAGCTAATCCTACATCAGCAATAGTTTTGGTCCTCAGCATGGAGCTACAATGAGGGAGCTGTCACTAGAGTGCAGCAAGAGACCTCAAACCACCAATACCAGAGAAGATCAGTCCTGCTTCCTCTATTTTTTCCAGAACAGAACAGAAAACATAAAAGGTAGACCGGAATGTTGCAAGGCATAATTATTTAAATATATAATATTTTGGAATATTAAAAACAAAACTCTGTACATGACACTCAGATAGCACTATAGCATGCACACAACGGATATAATCCTAAATTGCAGCTCATTTAAAAACCAACAAAGAAACATTAGCGAAAAGGAAACTGCTTTCTTCTAACATGCAACATAAGAAAATATATATCAGTCTGTGTCGACATAATATCAGACAAAAGGTAACATTTCTTTCATACCAAGTATATTGCACCACTGTCCTTCCAACTGTATAACTGTGAAAATGTCTCAATCAGTGGAGATTATGTTTAAACACAGAGTTTTCTCTAAAAAGGAAGCACTATTGCAACAAAAATAGTTAAGTGAAAGGTTTCATTGGTAAATTAATTTTCTAGTTTTATATATCAGTTAGTTCACAGATCCTCCTGTAGATGATGCTATAAGCCTTGTTAATTTCAACAAACCAGGGTGAAATCAGACTGCAAGCTTACAAAGTACTTCATGGTATGGTTGGGCCTTACAGTCACTAGGGGGTAGCAGCTGTCTAACGGTTATCACTTGTGAGCAGTTTGTCACTTAAATTAGACTGTGACCATGCACCTGACAGAAGATGCTTGTTTCTGCTGCCATTGACCTTCTTGGCTCTGCTTCAAAATGTGTGAAATGACCCGAAGGAGTTAGAGGTCAGGATGAAGAAAAAGGAGTCCAATAACTCAGTTATACTACACATCTCTGGGTTGCATTCCACTCTTTCTGAATTCCTTCTGTGCCTCCTGACTTAACAAGCACACATACATTTTCAGTGAAGACATCCAAACATGTTTGCTTTGGCCAAGCGGTGAGAGTATTTTAGCGCTGAGGGAGTTTCTGGAGAAATCCCACAGGACATTCTGGGTGGAATTGGGTGAAGGGTGAGTTCAAAGGAAAATGAGGGAAGGGAAGAGTGGGGGCTAAATAGGTAGACTGGAAGTAGATGGGTGGGGGTAGGTGACACCCAAGCTCCCACCGAGTCATGGTGTTCTGGAACATTGGCAAACTCTTTCACGTGGAAAGAAACACACACACACACACACAGTCGGTCACACCCACATCAACACAGTCACATAAACCTAAATCTCCCCCTGGTGCCATGATTCTAAGAGGGAGTCCCCATTAGCCAATCGCACTGCAGAACTGATATTCTGGGGTAGGGGAATCCCACCGCCTACCTAATGCTTATAAACATGTTGTGCTGGTTTTCATGGTGACCCGGCAAGAGGCCCAAAAACTTGCACACCGGTGACTCTTGCTGAGATTAAAACCTTTCAGATGAATAAGCACAGTTCCTTATAAAAGTCAGGCGTGTGGATTGGTGCGTATGTGTGCAAATGAACACGCACACTGCAGCTGAGGACATCACACTGACAAAAGCACTTGGATCACAGCCAACCTTCCACTAGGGAGTGGTGAATTATGATGTCAGATGCTTAAAAGTGCTCTCTGTGCAAGTGTGTGTATGCCTGTGCATATGTGCGCACTAAAAAAAAGGATCATCCAGCCAAATGAGCTCCACCAAGTTGATAGTAAGAACATGATCTGATTCCATTGTCTATGCTAACCTTGGTGGTATAAACTGTATTGGGAAAACTCTTCCTACACATAGCAACCTATTATCCTGTCTTTCAAGAGCACTGTATGTGTGCTTAAATGAAAGCATTCAACTGTGTGCTTGTGCACCTTGGCCAAGGTCCCCGCTGTGACCTTATTTCCTGTGGAAGGAGCTGAGGAATGATGTCACTCTCTGCTGACCCAGAGTCAACAACTGGGAGCTGCAGATCCCCCCCTCCCCCCCACTTTAGATGCACTTTGCATTTCTCCTTCCCTAAGCCAACTGCTCGGGAAACAAAAAAATTATTTACTTTATATCTCCATGCTTCTCCTTATCGTTCCTTCCATACTCTTTCAAAACTGTCTGAACCAAAAGAAGTTGCCGATTTCTGTTTTAAAAGGTCAACAGTGCACTTTCCTCTTCTGGCTAAAAACTCAGATAGGAACACTCAGCCATCTCTTTATAATAAGCTGACATATGGTGAATCACCCTTGAGCGGTACTCTGATGAATACTTTCACAAAGGTTCTGAATAGCAGGCAATATTGCATTTTTACTTCCCATCTACATACACTGAGCTGAGTACTCATAACACTAAGTCTAATCACAAGCCTATTTTAAGTATGTTAACTGTGCTGTCAGTGAATGACTTTATATACAACCCCCAATTCCAAAAACACATTTTACATTACTCTCCGTGAATCGCTACCTTATCGTGGTGGATGGGTTTGTGTGTTCCAGGGATCCCAGGGGCTATGTTGTCTGGGGGCTTTTGCCCCCTGGTAGGGTCTCCCATGGCAAATTGGTCCTGGGTGAGGGACCAGACAAAGAGCGATTCAGAAGACCCTTATGAAGAAAACATCGAGGGAACAGTTTACCCTGCCCGGGATAGGGTTACCGGGGCCCCGCCCTGGAGCCAGGCCCGGGGAGGGTGCCCGAGGGCAAGCGTCTGGTGGCCGGGCCTTAGTCCATGGGGCCCGGCCGGGCACAGCCCGAAAAGGGGACATGGGCCCATCCTCCCGCAGGCCCACCACCCGCAGGAGGCGCCATAGGGGTCGGGTGCATTGTGTGCCGGGCAGCGGCCTAGGAGCGGAGCCCCTGGCGGACTGATCCCCGGCTGCCAAGACTGGCAATTGGGACATGGAATGTCACCTCTCTGGTGGGGAAGGAGCCTGAGTTAGTGTGTGAGGTTGAGAGGTACCGGCTAGATATAGTCGGGCTCACCTCTACGCATGGCTTGGGCTCTGGAACCAGTCTCCTGGAGAGGGGCTGGACTCAGTCTGGAGTTGCCTCTGGTGAGAGGCGGCAGGCTGGGGTGGGTATTCCAATATCCCCTCGGCTTGCTGCCGGTACATTGGGGTTTTTCCCGGTGGATGAGAGGGTTTGTTCCCTGCGCCTTAGGGTTGGGGAACAGGTCCTGACTGTCATCTGCGCTTATGCGCCGAGTGGCAGTTCAGAGTACCCAGCCTTCTTAGAGTCCCTGGGTGGGGTGCTGGAAGGTGCTCCACCTGGAGACTCTGTTGTCCTGCTGGGAGACTTCAATGCTCACGTGGGTAATGACAGCGAGACCTGGAGGGGTGTGATTGGGAGGAACGGCCTCCCTGATCTGAACCCGAGTGGTGCTTTGTTATTGGACTTCTGTGCAAATCACAGTTTGGCCATAACAAACACCTTGTTCGAACATAAGAGTGTCCATAAGTGCACGTGGCACCAGGACGCTCTAGGCCGCAGGTCGATGATCGATTTTGTAATCGTATCACCAGACCTGCGACCATATGTTCTGGACACTCAGGTAAAGAGTGTGGCTGAGCTGTCAACTGATCACCACCTGGTGGTGAGTTGGATCAGGTGGCGGGGGAGGACGCTGGACAGACCTGGTACACCTAAACGCGTAGTGAGGGTGTGCTGGGAACATCTAGCAGAGGCCCCAGTCCGCGAGATCTTCAACGCACACCTCCGGCAGAGCTTCAACAGCATTCCGAGGGAGACTGGGGACATTGAGTCCGAGTGGACCATGTTCAGCATCTCCATTGCCGAAGCTGCTGCATTGAGCTGTGGCCGCAAGGTGGTTGGTGCCTGCCGTGGTGGTAATCCCCGAACCAAATGGTGGACACCAGAGGTGAGGGGAGCCACCAGGCTGAAGAAGGAGTCCTATCGGGCTTGGTTAGCCTGTGGGCCTCCGGAGGCAGCCGACAGGTATCAACAGGCCAAGCGGAATGTGGCTCGGGCAGTGGCTGAAGCAAAAACTCGGGTGTGGGAGGAGTTCGGAGAGGCAATGGAAAAAGACTTTCGGACTGCCTCGAAGAGATTCTGGCAAACCGTCAGGCGTCTCAGGAGGGGAAAGCGCTGCTCTACCTGCACTGTGTATAGTGCTGGCGGAGCGCTGCTGACTTCAACTGAGAAAATTGTCAGGCGGTGGAAGGAATACTTCGAGGACGTCCTTAATCCCACTGACACACCTTCCGAGGAGGAAGCAGAGTCTGGGGATGAGGGGAATGACCCGCCAATTTCCGGAGGCGAGGTCACTGAGGCAGTTAAACAACTCCTTGGTGGCAGAGCCCCTGGTGTTGATGAGGTCCGCCCCGAGTTCCTGAAGGCTCTGGACGTTGTAGCCTCTACACGCCTCTACAATGTTGCGTGGAGATCAGGGGCCGTACCCCTGGACTGGCAGACCGGGGTGGTGGTCCCCATCTTTAAGATGGGGGACCGGAGGGTGTGTTCCAACTACAGGGGGATCACACTCCTCAGCCTCCCTGGGAAAGTCTATGCCAGGGTGCTGGAAAGGAGAGTTCGTCCGCTAGTCGAACCTCGGATACAGGGGGAACGATTTTCGTCCTGGTCGTGGATCACTGGACCAGTTCTTTATCCTCTCAAGGATACTTGAGGGTGCATGGGAGTTTGCCCAACCAGTCTACATGTGTTTTGTGGACTTGGAGAAGGCATTCGACCATGTCCCTCGGGGTGTCCTGTGGGAGGTGCTGCGGGAGTATGGGGTGTCTGACCCATTGCTACGGGCCATTCGATCCCTATACAACCATTGCAAGAGCTTGGTTCGCATTGCCGGCAATAAGTCGGACTTGTTCCCGGTGGGTGATGGGCTCCGCCAGGGCTGCCCTTTGTCACCGATTCTGTTCATAATTTTTATGGACAGGATTTCTAGGCGCAGCCAAGTGGCGGAGGGCTTTCACTTCGGTGGCCTCAGAATCTCATCTCTGCTTTTCACGGACGATGTGGTTCTGTTGGCTTCATCGGGTGAAGGCCTCCAGCTCGCACTGGAACGGTTCGCAGCCGAGTGTGAAGCAGCGGGAATGAGGATCAGCACCTCCAAATCTGAGGCCATGGTTCTCAGCCGGAAAAGGGTGGAGTACCCACTTCGGTCGGGGATGAGTTCCTGCCCCAAGTGGAGGAGTTCAAGTACCTCGGGGTCTTGTTCGCGAGTGATGGGAGAAGGGAGCCGGAGATCGACAGACGGATTGGTGCGGTGGCTGCAGTGATGCGGACACTGCACCGGTCCGTCGTGGTGAAGAGGGAGCTGAGTGTAAAAGCGAAGCTCTCAATTTACCGGTTGATCTACGTCCCTACCCTCACCTATGGCCATGAGCTGTGGGTAGTGACCGAAAGTACAAGATCGCGGATACAAGCAGCGGAAATGAGCTTCCTCCGAAGGGTGGCTGGCCTCTCCCTTAGAGATAGGGTGAGAAGTTCGGCCATCCGGGAGGGGCTCAGAGTAGAGCCGCTGCTCCTCCACATCGAAAGGAGCCAGCTGAGGTGGTTCCGGCATCTGACAAGGATGCCTCCTGGGGGCCTCCTGGGGTTGGTGTTAAGAGCATGTCCCACCGGGAGGAGGCCCCGGGGCAGACACAGGACACGCTGGAGAGATTATATCTCTCGGCTGGCCTGGGAACGCCTTGGTGTTCCCCCAGATAAGCTGGAGGAGGTGGCTGGGGAGAGGGAGGTCTGGGCTTCTCTGCTTAGGCTGCTGCCCGAGCGACCCGGCCCCGGATAAAGCGGATGAAGATGGATGGATGGATGGACATTTTACATTTTATGCATAATGTAAATTAAAATAGAATGCAAGGATTCACAAGTGTCATAAAGCCATATTTTATCCACAATAGAATCAAATGTTTAAAGACACATTTTACTCTTCCATTAAAAATGTTAGCTCATTTTGACAGGAGTGAGACAACTCAAAAAGTTGGGATGGAGGCAACTATTGTCTGGAAATGTAAGTGATACTAAAAAGAAACAGCTGGAGGAACATTGTGCGACTATTAGCTTAATTGGCAACAGATTAGTAACATGACTGGCTATGAAACGAGCATCTTAGAGAGTTAAGCAGAAGTTCACAAATCTGCAAAATCTGCATTTATAAATTGTGAAACGGATTCATTCAGATAAGACGTTTTACAATTCAAGTCATAAAGAAAATCAGTAAATGGTCAGTAAAAATCACAAAGAATATAGATTATAAATGAAACCATGCAAAACATTGCAAATATTAAGAGAAAATGACTAAATTTGACAAAGTATGGGAAGAGGTGTGTACAATCTGACATAGAGAAAGTAATAGTCTACTATGGAAAGAATTTGACTTTAAACTAAAAATGTGGTATTTAAATACACCTCTCATAATCTCATCATATGTGAAAGAAATTAATGTGGAACTGTGTTGGAGAAAATGTGGGAAAACCAGACCACACGTGTATTTTTTGAAACTGTCCAGTAACCAAATGACTCTCGAAAAGGGTCAAGAAGGAACCAATCAAATCTTACCCCATTAGACCCACTGATTTTTCTTTCGGGAACTATACATAGGGAGACATATAGCTCAGACCAAAGGTGCATTAAAAAAATTAAAAAACTGTGAAGACTTTGAATATTTCTACCGTATGTAATATTTTCAAAAGATACCAAGTATTGAAAGAAAACTCTGTGCACAAGCGATGAGGGCAAAAATCAGTCTTGGATGCCTAGGATGTTCAGGCCCTCACACAATACTGCACTGAAAAACAAGAATGATTCTGTCATGGAAATTACTGCATGGGCTCAGGAACACTTCCAGAATTCACTGTCTGTGAACACAGTTCACTGTGCCATAAGGAAATCCAGGTTAAAGCCCCATTAGCAAAGAAATGTCCAGTCTTTTCCTGCAAAGTATATTTAAAATGAACTGAGGAAAAGTGGAAAACTGTTCTGTGGTCAGACTAATTGAAATTTAATATTCCTTTTGGATCCATCATCCTCCATACTCAGGAAAAGGACCACCCAGCTTGTTATCAGTGCCTAGTTCAAAAGCCTGCATCTGTGATGATATGAGGATGTATTAATGGCTATGGAATTGGCGGTACGCCAATCCTGAAATACTGGAATTCCATCCAGATGATGTCTTTCTCGGAGAAGGCCTTGCAAATTTCAGCAAGACAATGCTAAACCACATAATGCACTATTACAACAATAAGGCTTCACGGTAGAAGAGTCCAGGTGCTGTCCAGACCATGTTGAAAAATTCTGCACATCATGAAACAAAAAATAGGACAAAGAAGATCTAGGACTGTTGAGCAGCCAAAATCCTATAGCAGAGTGGGACAATGGGACAATATTCCTATTTAAAAAGTCTAGCAGCTGATCTCAGTTCCCAGAAGTCTGAACTGAATGGGGAAGCTACACAGTGGTAAATGGCTCTGTCCCAACTCTTTAGAGACATATTGTTGCCATCAAATTTAAAATGAGCTAAAGACCAATGTTAATCTTGCCCTGTGACACATCTGCAGAAGTTGGTAAAACTACTTAAACCAGCAGTGTGTTAATTAAACTATCAGAGTGGCAGCTATAGATCCAGTCAGTGTCTGCAAGAAATTCCACCATTAACTGTATTGAAGCAATGCCACTAGAACAAAAATTAGGTTACATTTACCCACCAGTGAATGTTGTCTCATTTTAAAATACATCTTACTATGTTACCCAAAATGTGGCTCCATACTGTAGTGGTTTACTTATATGCCTAACAAGCGAAAGACCTCTGGTTTAAATATGGGAGGAGAAACAAAGGGCCTCCAGTGTAAAAATCTGCCAAATCAAACGTTCACTGTGGCCAACCCATTGTGAACAAAGGAGGAGCCGAAAGCAGCTTTTATTATATTACCTAAAAACAGAGAGACAGGAATAGAAAGAAAGCCCATTCAAAACCCATTGCCCTTAAAGTTAATTGACTCTCACCATCACATCTCCCCACTGTGAGTGTTACGGCTTTGCCTCTGATTTATATCAGTCAGCTTTCCTGTCATGATGGAGATTAATGGGTGTGTTCTGACAGGTGCAGAAAGCCCTGTATTAGTCTGTCAGCAGCAGAATCAACAATAAACACGCGTAAAGCAGAGATGAAGATACTACTGCCTGGGGCCTGCGTCACCATAGAGGGCTTAGCAGAACTTCCCAGTGAAGCTATGGCAGTGCCAAGCGAAACAAAGCTACAAATGTTCAACGTGGAGTGTGTGGTTCAGTGCAGTTGTGCGAGGGCATTTTCTCACTTGTGCATGAGGGGGCTTGTCTTGTTTACAGTTTGATTGGCAGTTTAATGCATTGCAGGGCGGGGTTGGCGCTGAGGAATATTAACATAATTCCCAGAGTGCCAGAATCGGTATTGGGTGTCGAAGAGCTATTCCAAACTCAGCTGTGACCCACAGTAGCACCGGGTCATCTTACCCATGGGCCAACAAACAGACAGCCAGACAGATGCACACACGCACAGTTGATCAGACTCCGATATTCATCACGTTTAACTCATACAAATTTAATGCATGCATGAACACACATGTAAATGCACACATGTATGAACATCTGGACATGTAATAAAGTCTTGGTGTGCATAACACATGCTCACATGCTTACACGCACACACACACACAAACATGCACACACATGCACGTATGCCGGTCCATTTACACTGTGGCGACAGTGAGTCTGTTAGCGGGATGCCATAGTACAGAGGGGTGGACAGATTTAGGTCTCCCTCACACCTAGCTGTGCCAGGGGTGGAGGGGGTTGTAGGGTAATGATACCATTAACACTTGCTGTGCCAACAACCCAACCCTCCCCCCGCTTCCTCCAGTGCTCCAATGAGCACCTCCCATTGGGTTTCTCTGCTCTCCACGCAGCAACAACAGTTATTCACCTCTCCCAAAATAAAACAACAGCCAATCACAGGGTTGGAAGACAAGAAGTGATCGGTACGGACATAATCCTTGACTGCAGGTGAAAGAAGGACACTGAGAAGAGAAACAAAAGTAGACCTATAAGCCAGAAAAATGAAAAACGGAGAGAGTTTAACTGCAAGAAATGTGGGAGCAGATAAGCAGAAAAAACAAAAACAGTAGAGGAAAGAGAAAAAAGGGATGGATAGGGACACAGAAGATGGAGGAGGAAGGAGATTGTGTAATGATGTGTTCGGGTGCTGGCTGTTCCGTTCTTACTGTGGCAGCTACCATGGTAACCTCATAAATAGGTGCCCTACATATCAGCAGGGCATAAGGTTACACAGCTCAGTAAATAAACACACATAAACAGCAGAGGAAGCGTGATGAGGAGAAGGATGGTTGGAGCGAGAGAGGAAAAATAAATTAGTAAGAGAAAAATGTCAAATATAGAGGGGAATAAATGACAACAATAATGATTTGATTCCTCTGTGTTGATGATAATGTGTGTTTGTCTGGCATGCATAATTACCTAAATCTACAATTTGCAGTAGAACATCCACATTAGGGACTGGCTGAGGTAACACTGCCTTTTTATCATCATTAACTCCAGCTTATGCGCAGACACAGACAAAAAAATAATCAAGTTCTAGTTCCCTTCTCTTTCCCTCTGTAGCACAACTACAATTTACCGTTACATTTTCCACAGTAGGAAAAACAAAGTCTACACACATGCATACGCCTGCACACACATACAATTACAGAACGAAACACAAGTTCAAAACCAGGAAAAGCCAACAAAGAGCCACTCCACAACAATGAGCTATTCTGTTCCGTGATCCAAAGCCTCAACTTTTTTGATTCAAGCCAAGATTGAGAAACTGTAAGAGCATGTTAATTAGAGCTAATTAATACTACCAATTACAGCAGCATCAGTCCGGTTGTGCCACAGCAATGAAATCCTTAGTTTATTTTCAGTCTAAAGCTAATCAGCCTGTGTGGTCCCTCTATGTCTATCCCTCAGTCAGGCGCCCTCATACTGCACCTAAATGGATCAACAGTAACATTTAAAAGCATAGATGGCTCCTTTTTATATACATCAATGAACATAAATTAACCCAGAGTTGCACTGCATGTAGCAATCTTTCTAACATGATAAATTCCCGATCAGTGGACTGCAACTGTAATGGCACCGTCTTGGAATAAGTACTTCATATTACTCAAGCCCTTGAAACACCCATTTCTTTATTTCCTAGCAGCAGCTTGAAATGCAATAAAAAAAAAAAAAAATCTCACAGCACCGATTTTCTGAAATTTTCATGTCTTTGATTGTCTGTTAGATTATGCATTTGTGAGTGTGACTTTGGAACACTTACTTTAATGACCTCTGGAGTCTGCTGGATAAGAAGGGTTGAGCCAGCATCTCTCAAAGCAGTATGTTCACCAACAGCAACGGTAGCACTTGCTGTGGTTGGCGTAGCAACAGGAGCTGGAGCTTCAGGTGCGGCCACAGGTACGGTTTCATCGGAAAGCGTAGAGGAATGCAAGTTTGCAGGTGCAGAGGATATCGGGGCAGAGACTGGTTTTGAGTCATCCTCATCTGTAGACGCTTCTGGAATTTTATCCACAGACTCGACTGGAGGGTCAGGTGTAGGTGTAGGCAAAGGTTGGGGAGCACTTTCAGGTGTAGATTTAGGTGCTTGTTCAGCTGAAGCACTGCTTTCAGAATCAGATACTGCAGGTGTTGGGGCAGGTGAAACTTCAGGTGTATTTGCCAAGGTGTGTTTTATCAGTGTATCTGAGATTGCATCTGTATGTACAGTTGGAGCAGTGGGAGCAGCTGGAGGGTTTGTGCTCTCCAGAGGTGTATCAGCCCTGCCAGCGGTGGCCAGTGTATCCTGCAGGAGCCTCATCACCTCCCGCTCCTTTCCACTGTTCCTTTCAGCACTCCCTGTGCTCCCTGCTCCAGAATCCACCAGTTCTTGGGCAAAACTCTCAATGCTCTCAAGGATTCTCAGCAACAATGCCCCATCCTCCTCCTCTCCTGCCACATTTTCACTCTCTTCTTTAGGAGGAGTGAAACTCTGGGGAGTTCTGGAACTAATGCCATTCATGGTTAAGTGGCTGTCTGGCTTTGAGACTTGGAACTGAGCCATTTTGGGTTGAGTGAAGGACTCACTGGAGGTGATCCCCTGGCTCCCATCTCTCTTCCTGGTTTTGGCAGGAAGTGGAGGCTCTGTCTTTCTGGGATGAGTCATACTTTGAGAGAGATTCTCCAAGTCCATGAGCAGCTTGTCAATGTCATCATTCCTGTGTGCAGCAGCTTTGGGTGCAGAGACTGTTAGTGATGCAGAGGAAGGCCAATTTGAACCATAGCCAGAGCTGACTGGCAAATTATTTGAAGAGTTATAGAGCGTGTGTGTTTGGGACAGGTGCATGTGTTGCCCCATCATAGTCCCACTTTTGCTCTGGCTGCTGTTCATCCCTCTAGATGGAGTGTGTGTCTGCTGTGAGATTTGTTCTGGTGTCTTTCCCATATCTGCTTCCTCCTCCTCAATATAAAGAGCCTCCATGGGAGATGCTGGGGGAGTGTGTGTATAAGCTGGGGTCGGGGAGTTACGAAGAGGGGAGGAGGAGTGTGTTGGAGAGGAGCTGGATGAAGAGGATATAATGGTTGGAGGAGAGAGAGTATGTTGTGTATAAGAAGAAGTATGTGGATGTTGGATAACTCCATTAGTAAGTGGGGTAGCTCTAAGCTGGGCTGAGCTGTGAACTGGTTTGGTATGGATGGAATCTGATTTTAGAGATAAAGAAGTAGATGAGACAGAGGATGGAGCAGAAACAGAATGTGGAACAGTCTTTGGGATTGGAGGGGAGAGCACCACATCTTCATAGCGAGGAGGTTGTTCATTGCCAAATATCGGCGAATACGGTCCCTGCTGGATGGAGTGAAGAGTGTTAACCAGTTCAGCCAAATCACTGTGCCCGCTTCCAGGTGCACCCTGTCCACTGCCTCCCAAACCTCCGATTCCTTCCAGCTCCAGAGGCAATCTCTTAAGATAGGAACTGAGACGAGTCATCACAGCCCGATACACACTGTCAGGGCTTGCTTCCCCATCCTCTGGGCCTCCACCAGCTTTGCGTTTGATGCACTGTTTGATTATGTCAGTGCATTTCTTAAGGTCTTCAGAACATTTAAGTAGAATATCAAGGCAAGCACGTATGTCTTCGCCACCTGCTCCGCCAGTAGCTGCCTCCGCTCGCGTCTTCTCCAGCAGACGGGCAATTAAGTTCTCTTCTCCTAGGGTGTTGCGGTACAGGGAGGCCACTGTGTTCAGACTTTGGTCTAATGACCCAATACTCGTGAGGCTGTTTGTTGAGCCACCAGCAACTTTGGTGATGGACGACATGGTGCCTGGGTTGCCCTTAATCTTCGTTTCCTCTAGCACCGTTCCTTTCCCTTGCACAAATGGTGGCAGGTTCTCATCATTAGAAGAAGCCGTGCCATTTGTCATACCGTTAGTAGTTGCATTTGTGGTAAGGTTGGAGCTGAAGTGGCCATAAATAATCTCCAGGTCGGTGGAGCGACGGCTAAAAGAGTCAGGACGGACTTTACGGCCTTTCCGGAAGGTGATGTGGCTGGAGGATGAGAGGCGGAGCTTATCAAATGAAAACTCCTTGAGTTTACCACTGGCCAGGTTGATGGCTTCTTCGGTAATATCCTTCAGACTGCCAGAGGAGGTCATACTCCCAGTCGATGCTCCACCACCAGAGGTCTTCTTACCACGCCATGTTGGGCTCTCTTCTCCTAAAGATAAATTGCCACTGCTGCCTGCCCTCTCTAGGCTCCCATTATGAGTACTATCCATGGCAAGACAAACTTTAGCATGGTTAGTAAGCTGCTGAGCAATAATGTTGCGGGAGTGTATGGGCGAGCTGTTAAGGTCATTGTATTGAGGGTCAGGTGCAACAAGGAGCTCAGAACAGGTGCCACGGTGTGCAACAGTGCAGTCCAAGCCCTGGGACAGTGCTCCACATGGCCCTGAGCAGTAGTGTACTGCATGGGAGTGAGTGCGTCGGTCTACTACCACACTGTTGTAACAGCTCACGCTGCTCACAACAACACGATAGGCTGCTGCCATGGTGACCAATGATCTTCAGGGCATAGGAAGGTCAAAATTATCGGGAAGAGTAAAACAAAAACAATCTACCAAAATTCCTCCTGAATAAAAATAAATTTTTGAAACTGCTTCATGAGAAAAATAATTTATGTCCAAACACTGAATCATCTTCCTGGAAAAAAAAAAGTCTTTCAACTTCTAGGTGACATTTTTATGCTGTAACAAAAAAGGCTATCAAAATATATAAAGAAATGCCTACAATAATAAATGGCAAAGTCATGCTAGTCAAAGCTTTAAATAGGCAAAGAATTCTCTGTGGGCCTCTTAATAAGAGCTGTAAGGTTTCACCTCTCTCCGCAGGCACTTTCCCCGTTTCCTCTCTAGCAGCAGCTCATTAGCCACTAATGATAGCTGTGGAGAATAGTGACAGCAGAGGATCCAGCTGGGGTATCACCCATCCCTACACAAAATAGCCCAAGGGGCTTAATCCAAGGCCAGCGAGGCTTTAACATTGCCCTAGCCTGGGCTCATCCCCTGGGCAACGTTGGAGAAAAACCTCTTTTTCCTATCAGAGCTCAGGACCATTCGCTGACTCCAACGCAGCTGCAAAATAGCAGGGGACTGACCACAGATGGCCAATGGCCCCTTTCTCTTTATGAGTGTGCGTCTGGGAGATCTCTCTTTCCCGTACTCCCTTACCCCGTCCGTGTTGTTCTGTCAGCAATTTGTTAGGATGAGCATGTGTTTTGGCTAGGAGGACACCACCTGTGAGTA
The DNA here is from genome assembly GCF_051167445.1 of Perissodus microlepis. Lineage (NCBI taxonomy): Eukaryota > Metazoa > Chordata > Actinopteri > Cichliformes > Cichlidae > Perissodus > Perissodus microlepis. The sequence continues at coordinate 17,630,488 of NC_140479.1, read as the reverse complement.
AACAAAGAGAAGAGGGGGAAGAGGGAGGAGAAAGGAGTCAGGGTGAGAAAGGGAAAACACAAGAAAAAGTAAATTATTAAGACAATAATCAAGAAGTAGACAACTGTGTATTTGAGCGTTTGCATACATGTGCACATATTAGGTGTTTTGTGTGTGCAAGATGCTACAATTTCCAGTTAGTATCCAGCTGTAGCGTTTTTGCTTTAAAATAAGGTAATATAATAATTCTTGTTGTGAATTGGCTATATTAGTGAAATCTGAACTGAAGCGCCATTCGAAAATAACGGTGCAGAAAGGTACCAGACATATCCAAGTTAAAAGTAGGGCAGAATGTTAAAGCAGACAGTTGTGACTCCCTGTTTCGTCAGAGAAGATCAACAAAGACTTTACTATGACCCTGCTGAGAAATCACAACTCAGCTAAAGAGAAGCAGGTGTTGTAGGGGGGAGAAAACACCTGGCGCTTTCATGTTTCCATTGCTGTTTTTCTCCATTCTTGGGCACAAATTGCATGTTTGTCAAGGAAATAAAGACGTACCACTGCATTTCCAGAGGATATTTACAATTAATAAGGAGTTTAAAATGAAAAAAGTAAAACAGGGCAGACTGATTTATTTTAGTGAATATAACTGTTTATTTAAACCTTACAGTGAAAAAATAATAAAGGTTGAACTCTTTAAACTAAGATATACATCTTGGTAATCTTAATTAGGCATGTATATATCCACACATATATCTGTATGCACCATTTCTTCTCCTTAAATAATATGAGCAAAAGTTTGCATGGTCACACATACAGAAACTATTAACACTTATGTTTTTAAAAACATTTTATTTTATAGACAGATATCTCTACAGATAGCTAGATAGCTAGCTAGGGATGGGTACCGGTGTTCTGACATAAACGGTAGTAACCAGACCGAAAAGCAGCGCACATTTCGGTGCTTTATTTCGGTGCTTTTTTTTCCTGAGCTGTGATACACTTCTAGCCAATCATTTTACGTTTCCGAGGATAGTAGGCGGGCCCAGGTACGTACGTTCTTTTAGAGCAGAGCTACAGATTAAAAATGCCCAAGGCGAAGCGGTCAAAAGTCTGTCTACTTCACAGCAAAATATGCAAACTCAGCAGCCTGCAACAAGTGCTTTAAGCTGATACTGTGATACTGTCAAAGGAGGTAACTCCTCGAATCCGATGAAACACCTGGCGACACATAGCGGTTTTTTTAAAAAGCCGAGAAATGCGCCGTATTTGATAGCTTGCTGCGAGACCTCACACCGAGCACATCTACTGCGGGTGTGGTGCCTGTTATCAGACCCGGATTTAGCAACATCCCCCAAAAACCCGAAGAGGAGAGTCCTGGCCCCTAGCCCTGCCAGTGTAGCAGAAATGATGATGATGATGATGATGGCAGCAGCAGCCGTTCTTCTCTGCGTGAGTAGCTTAATGTTGTTCGTGTGTAATTTACATTGAGTAGGCTAACCACGTTATTACATTAATGCATGTAAGGTGAACTAGCAAACATCATCATAGCTACATGCGGCTGTCTTCTTGTTTGATGGCAGATACTCCCTTCACCCTGGCCAAAAAGGCTAAAATGACCAAAGAAAAAGAGGGAAACAGCTAAACATGAGAGGTTTTTGGACAAAGTTGGTGTTTTTTCCATTGTTTAAGCACTGCTTCCAGCCAAGAGTGATACCATATATGCCCCATAGCTGCAGAAAAGGCTAACATTGTTATCTTTTTACAAAAAACCAGCTGAACATGAGAGGTTTTTGGACCAATTTTGTGTTCTCCATTCTTTAAGCACCGGTTTGAGCACCGGCACCGTTTCAAAAGTACCGATTTGGCACCGGTATCGGATAAAACCTAAACGATACCCATCCCTATAGCTAGATAGATAGATAGCTAGATAGATATAGATATATATAGATATATATAGATATATATACACCAATTTTTTGTATTTTCACATATATTTTATGTGATATGTTCATTTCATCATCTTCCTGAAAATGGGATGTTATGTTCTCCGTTTTCCTGCTTCATATTCAACATATGGGCTCGGGAACATTTCTTAAAAAAACAAAACAAAACAAAAAAAACCTCAGCTCATCTCTGCATTTGAGAGCTACTGGAGACATTGATCTGTACAGTAAAGGAAGTCAAGCAATAAATACCAGTCTCAGAAAGCAAACATACTGTGTAGTAGGATGGCAAACAAGGCTGATTGTTAAAATCATTTGAAGACTATGCACAAGAGTGAAAATAACTTGGCATGTGAATACCCAGCTCAGTATTATTTCTGTCTCTCCACTCCATTTTCTACATCCTCTTTTCTAGTTTTAGATGTCTTAGTTTCTGTATTTAATGCACAAATTTCTGTTTCTCCATTTTCTTTCCCGTGCTAGAAGAACATCGCTTAGAGGCATTACATCTTACACATATGTACCCATACATATTGTCCGGACATAAAATTTTATAGTAGTATAGTGCTACTGCAGTCACAACCACAAGCATTCGTAGCATACATGAAAACAGTGTCTCAAAACCCAAAAAAATTCAAACACAGAAAGGCAAGTTTCTGAATTCAGGACTGCATACTTGTGGGATTCAAGATTTTCAGAATGACCACAGGAGTGGAAAAGCACAGAAAGGTTAGAATAACTTAGACTGAGTGTGCAGACACATGATATTTAGTGGGTTCTTAAGGAGATGGAGTTTCCTACTTAAATCTGTCAAAAAAAAACCCAAAACAACTGAAAGAGAAGGAGGTGGGCTTCTGCGCAGGGGAGAGTGTTGGAGGGGGTGTTTGGTGTCTGGGTAAACAACAATTAAGAAACTGTATGGCAAAAACAAAAAACAAAACAGGCAATCCCCTTCCACCCCTTTCCACACACACACATATACACGCACACACACACCTCTGTCTTACTTTTTCTCTCCTGTGTTTCTAACCAAACACATGCAACAGCTGGATGCTGCTGAATCAGTCTCTTGGGCAGGAAGTTACATTTCCTGGCAAGCTGCTCTTGAAATGTGGACAGTCAGTTAGAAAAACATGATTACAGGATGACAATCACACACACACCCACACACATCCACACAAACATGTCCACTCACACTCCTTACTGTGCACACTGTGTTAAATATCTGTGTGTATAGCTTGGTAAATGACAGCTTCCCAAACTGATACTGAGCATGTAAACAAACTCCGCTGGTGTTTATAACACTGACCAGCCTACGCGCACACATACATGGATGTGAATACACCCACCCACAAGTGTCCTCACATGCCTCACTGACACATATTTCAGAAAAAGAGGATTCACACACACACACACACACACACACATACACACACACTTAGTTTTTTCGAGGCCTGCTCTGATTTATCACTAGCTAAATATTTTTTTTTCTGTTGCACATATTTTAGAGGCAAGGTAGCAGAGAATGCACAGAGGTACACTGCCAGCTTCCAGCTCAAAATCAACAAGCCAAAGCTCCGAGTCAAAATCTGTACAGGAAAAGTGTGGGTTTGTTTTTAAAGTGTCTTGAACATCTTGAGGGGGAAAAAACAAGATATTAACCAAATGCAAGTAGGTGCTGTATATTTCCATGCTAAATCTATAAATAGAGAAATATCTTAGTCCGGATAATGTTTTCAGTTGAGGGTAAGAACAACCCTCAAGTTTAAGTTTTCTGAGATTAGATTGTGTTTGTTTGGCCTATGCATTAAAAAGCACAACAAGTAGAAAGTAATGAACTTGAGTCCTTATGTTTGTGGCAACCTGTTGCCTTTTCCCACTTTTCTCTCTCCCATCCTCTCTGACTTTCTTTGGCTCTTCCTCCTATCTATCTATCTATCTATCTATCTATCTATCTATCTATCTATCTATCTATCTATCTATCTATCTATCTATCTATATATATATATATATATATATATATATATATATATATATATATATATATATATATATATATATATATATATATATATATATATACACACACACATATACATATACACATATATTAACTTTCTCTCTATATATATGAACTAACTCACTGCACACGCACACAAACACACATACACATCCTGAGGCACAATTTCAGTGTTGTTATTGAGATCACACAGCGAGAACAGACTTCTGGTATGCCACACTCATACTAAACACAAGAGAGAGAGACAGATTAGTGTGGGTACTGACTTCTGCCCCATGAGGAACAACAGTTGCCTAATAAAGAGGAGTTACTGGAATTTTTTAAAATATAACTTCCCTATGAGATACACAGAAACATAAACACACAAAGATGCAAAGATGACAAACACATGCATAAATACATGTGATTAATTGTTCAAAGTGTCAGTTTTAAACACTCCCTGCTCCACTCCCTGTTTTATAATTTCTGTCTCCATCTATTTCACTCACTGTTTGATCTTTGCAAATGTCTAATGAACTAAATGCAGTTCTGACCCACTTCTTTGCCTCCCTCTGTAATCCTCACATAAATTATTTACTCTAACTCTTTGAATCCACACACACAAGTTACAGAGTCATGTCTTTGAAAAGAGAATCAAACTTATTCTGTATCCACATTTGTTCATCAGCTCTGCGTCAGTCAACTGTTGAACTGTAATGTTCTGGCAAGAGCACAAAGGTGTAGACAAATAGATACTCTGGCAGACAGCAGTGCCCATGTAAAGTCTTGGCTACATTTTCAGTTATCATTTTCTGTGTCAGCTGCCAAGATGCCACTTGCCACCAGTTTGGCCATATTTCAGAGCTGCAACATCACTGGAGTGCCCAAAAGCACAAGGTGTGCAATACTCAGAGACATGGCCAAGGTAAGAAAGGCTGAAAGACGACCACCACTGAACAAGACACACAAGCTGAAACGTCAAGACTGGGCCAAGAAATATCTCAAGACTGGTTTTTCTAAGGTTTTATGGACTGATGAAATGAGAGTGAGTCTTGATGGGCCAGATGGATGGGCCCGTGGCTGGATTGGTAAAGGGCAGAGAGCTCCAGTCCGACTCAGACGCCAGCAAGGTGGAGGTGGAGTACTGGTTTGGGCTGGTATCATCAAAGATGAGCTTGTGGGGCCTTTTCGGGTTGAGGATGGAGTCAAGCTCAACTCCCAGTCCTACTGCCAGTTTCTGGAAGACACCTTCTTCAAGCAGTGGTACAGGAAGAAGTCTGCATCCTTCAAGAAAAACATGATTTTCATGCAGGACAATGCTCCATCACACGCGTCCAAGTACTCCACAGCGTGGCTGGCAAGAAAAGGTATAAAAGAAGAAAAACTAATGACATGGCCTCCTTGTTCACCTGATCTGAACCCCATTGAGAACCTGTGGTCCATCATCAAATGTGAGATTTACGAGGAGGGAAAACAGTACACCTCTCTGAACAGTGTCTGGGAGGCTGTGGTTGCTGCTGCACGCAATGTTGATGGTGAACAGATCAAAACACTGACAGAATCCATGGATGGCAGGCTTTTGAGTGTCCTTGCAAAGAAAGGTGGCTATATTGGTCGCTGATTTGTTTTTGTTTTGTTTTTGAATGTCAGAAATGTATACTTGTGAATGTGGAGATGTTATATTGGTTTCACTGGTAAAAATAAATAATTGAAATGGGTATATATTTGTTTTTTGTTAAGTTGCCTAATAATTATGCACAGTAATAGTCACCTGCACACACAGATATCCCCCTAAAATAGCTAAAACTAAAAACAAACTAAAAACTACTTCCAAAAACATTCAGCTTTGATATTAATGAGTTTTTTGGGTTCATTGAGAACATGGTTGTTGTTCAATAATAAATTTATTCCTCAAAAATACAACTTGCCTAATAATTCTGCACTCCCTGTAGATATGTAAAACACAGCAGGAGATTTCTGCTGATTGTGCAAGAAGCATAAGACCATTAGCTTGAGAAAAGCTGGTGTTTTGATGGTCTAGAGCATGGAGAAAAAAAAATTGATCCAGTTCGTTGCTGTAAAAAAAAAAAAAAGAAAAAAAGAAAAAGAAAAGATATACTATGTAAACCAGATGTCTGTAAACAAGCCAAAACACAGGGGAAGAATCAGAGGATATCTGAGACAATAAATGATTAAGGGACAGTTAAGGTATTTGCGTTCAAAGCCCTCAAGTTAGAAAGAATATATCTGCTTGTTTAAATAAAAGATAATGTTTTCATACATTTATGTATAAGGAGTGACTCAGACAAACACAGAGATGCTTTTTAATTTGTGGAGAAAGTTTGTGAAATTTTCCAACGCTCCTACACAACACAGTTAAGGCTCTTAAAGGAGAAAATGGAAAAGGAACCATGTAAAGAGCATGTGTTCATTTTCAACATTGTATATAATTGATTTGAAGGAGTAAAGTGGTATGTGCTATCTGGCAGAGACTTGATGGTTCTCTTGTTATGTCTGCCGAAATTATTGTCTGGATGAGAACCAGGCTTACAGCACAAATCACTGCACTCTAGACATAAAAACAAACACGCACATACAGCTGTCAATACAAAACCGCATCTGCAGGCTTGTCCCAGAATAATAGCATTGTTTTTTTACAGGTCAAAACAGCGGCTAGAGCTGAAAAGAAGTAAGCTGCATGCAAGAAGGTCCTGCTCAGGTTCAGGTAGGGGGAGTTTCCACCGTGAAGGCGTATTTTTTCTCAACGGGGAGCGGAAATGGAGCACAAAGAAAGGCTTATAGTTTGGTTATACTTTGGTTTATAGTTACATAATGCCATTCATCTTAATAATATGACAAAAGTTGATCAATTTGCTTTCTATTACTTTGCCCTACTAGGCAACAAATTCTAAGGACCAAATATTTACCGAGATAACTTTTTTCAACACTTGGTAGTGTATCTAGTATATATATATAATGTTTGCTTGTGTAGACAAGGAGCAAGTACTGTGAAAAACTTGAGCCAGCCCTCATTTCTTTACTTTTTCCAAGGAAAAAAGGTAGCTTTCTTGTAATTGCTTCACATAGTTTTCAGAAAGAGTTCTCCAGGCATCTCGAAGAAAATTTCTTCTATGGATGTTGGCTGTCTTTTGTTCTGTTCTATATTAAGATTACAGTCGATTCCTTCAGCAATGTTGAGTTTGGGGCTCCGGGGAGGCCAATCGATGATTTTTTGTTCTCCACTGTTTTCTATCAAGGTATGCTTTTACCTCATTAGCAGTGTTTTGCAATAACTCATGCTGAAAAATGAATCCACTGCCAATCAGATGCTTTCCAGATGGTTTTGCATGCTGGATTAAAATCTGATGATATGTTTCTGCATTTACAGTTCCACCAACTTTGACAAGATCTTCCACACCATTGGCATGCAGACGTGACAGAGCCTCCACAGTGTTTTACAGATGGCTGCATGCACTCGCTGTTTTACCTCTCTCCTGACCTCCTCTGTAAATATTAATGATTCAAACAAAAGAATTTCTCACTCTCTTCCACTCCATAAGACCTGTTGCCACTTATTTTCAGTCAGTTCTTGCGCAATTTGGCATACCTCCACCTTTTCTCCCCATTTCCCTTTCTTAAGAATGGCTTTTTGGTAGCCACCCCTACACTGAGACCATTTCTGGTTAAGTTTCAGTGAACAGATGGATCAACTGAAGGGATGTCTGGATTTGTTGGATCCCAACAGCTGCCTAAAGTCACTTTATATTGTAAGGTAAAGGTAAATAAACCCACACTCAATAAGAGCTGGGATAGGCTCCAGCCACCCCTTACCACCCTGAATGGGATAAGCAGGTAAGAGAATGGACGGCTGCGAGAAGGTCTCACTTGGTGTTCTTACCATAGACGCACAGCTTTAAGTCCTGGCATGAGCTTGAAATAGCAAATATTAGCTGTTCAATAACCAGCTGACTCATAGGTTTGAATAATATCATGGCAGTATGTACTCCAACATCTTTCTTTTGTGAAGCATGTTTGTATAGTTAATGCAGATTAAATAAGATTTAACGAACATGTAAGGGTTGGATAGTTTTCTCTGCAGAGTCATTGCTGATTGTCTGAGACCACTAAAGACAAGATTTTGGCCAGTTCCTTATAGAACCACGCACATAGGTACACAGAGTCATACAATCTGATTTTACTTAAGACATTAGTTATTCTACTATCCATTAAATAATAAATAAATTATCTGAATAACATTATTTGAAACGTAACTATTTTTTTCTGATCAATCCATCATATACAACTAAGGAGATAAATACTCAGTCAAGTCCAACAGTACTGCAAGGTTCACTCCACTCCAGTCTTCCACCGACTCTTCCAGTGCTGCACCGGCTGTTGCCCCGGCCCTTTTCACATCTCTCATGAAAGGGGGATATGTGAATAGCTTGACGCCTCATTAGGAACAAAACAGAAATGACTAGGACCCCAGGACACGCGGACACACACGCACTGTATAGCCCCTTAGGGAAGGTGTTGAGGGCAGAGGAGAGGATGTTTTTGTGCTTCTGAGCAGATGAAGGAAAACGATGACTCACATCTTCTCTTATCCTTACATGTTTCCTGGTTAAAACAGCTTGACCTTATAAGGCTAAGACACACAGTCTTGATCTCTCTCTCACACACACACACACACACACACACGCACACACACACACCTTACTGTTCCACTGCAGAGGGCAGAAAAAACAAGCTGTAAATATTCAACACTGTAGCCCACATAAGATGATGAAAGCTGGCATCAGCTTCAAAACACCAAAAACTGCAGATACCAACAAACACAGTCAAATATACCTGTGTAAAATAGATGCAAACAAACAAATACATCCATGCATAGATGCACATAGACCACCACACACGCACGCACCTGTCCATTATGCCTTGCCTGCAGCCCATAATGACCCAGTCCTTGTATAGCCACTTATTTAACAAACACATTTGTAGTGATGTCACGCTTTTGGCTGGATTCTGCTAATGCACAAGGAGTCACATAAATCAGACATTAGGCATGCATGCATACACACACACACACACACGCTGGATAAAAAGACAAAGGACACATAAATAAATCTAATGTAATGTGCCAAGACAGCTGACCTGGATTTCACTAGTCGTCAGTTTATTCCTGCTACCACCTGCAGCCCAAGACCCAACGGCAACTAGCCCACCAACTACACCACCTACTTCCAACAAGAAATCTGGCAGCTGAACACAAACATCAATCACACACAAACCAAAGGAAATAATATGAAAAGGAAAATGTTTTGTGTTTGGAGCAACAGGACTTAAAATAACTTACTTAAAACATGAATATATCCTAACCAAACTGCACATTTTACCCTTATTACTAATAATAATACAGTAATACACAACACACTGTAATGTATCTCTGGCTTATTCCTTACACATGAAGCGACTTCTCAAACCAAATTCATTCCATCTGTGTAGGAGTGTCGGTGTAAAGTGGGAAAACAGCATCCAAGTGAAATAGTTTGTTTATTACAATCTCACACACAGCTGGATCACTGTTTTTGCTTTTTTCTCCTTTTTCCTTTTGTCTCTGTGTCCCTTTTTTCCTTCTTTCTTTTGTAAAGCTTTGAAACGTTGCCAGTGAACGTAACGCCAGAATCGCCCAGGTTCCTCTTGTCATTGATTATTGATATACTCCCCAATAATACAAAAAAGTAAGCTTAATATAAAATTAGAAAACCCAATGCATTTGCACTGCAGTTTTTCAGGTTATTATGTGTCATTAAAATTTGTTAAGCAACACTTAGTGAACATATTTAGTTATTTCAGTTTGCAACTTTTTAACTTTTTAGAGCCCAAATGGTCCAAATAATAGGCTTATATATACCAAATATATCAAGTTTACAAATTCAGTATCAATGTTTAAATGTTTTGTAGTTAAACTCAGTACTCTTGTACTGGCTCAAGGATATCCAGCATGAATATTCTGTGTTCAGGAAGTTGTTATGAACAGTTAACTGGCCTCAAACAATCTTTATTTGCTTACAGAGGCTTTAGCCGACCTTGATGGAGACTGTGTTACTATGCAGTAAAGCATTATCAAAGCTAGACCACTACAAAAATAGCCAGTCATTAAGAGGAGCTGAGTGTTCATATATATTTGGAGTAGTCCAAAACTACACATCATGGAGCCAGTCCCAAGCCAATTCCCAGATCCAACGCTGGTTGGATATAAATTTCTTGTTCAAGAAACATCTGAACTCAGACATTCCCCAAATACCAGAGTGTTTCTACAATAACAAATATCATTCAACAACGACACAATGACCAAATCTCTCCAAATAAGCCACAGCAGGCACACACGGCTCAAAACCATCATATTAGAGTCCAAAGCTTAAACTGCAAACTGGCTAATTGTGACGAGGTCAGCATCACCCATTGCTGAGTATAGACTTACAGTGATAGGTGTTGTGGAAAGGTGTGCCTTTAGCGCTTCTGAAATGACATGTTTGTACATAAGCACACACATTAGTGAGTGTGAATCAGACTTGAGAGAGGAGAAAGTGAGGGAGAGGCAAAAGCAGACTTTCAAATCCTGCCAGGTATTTGATTTCCAATCATTTTCGCCATTATTCAGTGAACAAAAGGCAATAGAGTCCAAATCAAAGCTACAAACCACATAAAACCACCTTTCAGGGAGAGGCAAGAGGTATGACTTTATTTTTCCCCCTTTACATAAGTGTCTTCTCTTTTATATTCACCTAAAACTTAGTAGTAACATACTATCAATAGTGTTAGATGTTCTAATTCACTGAAATCAGTTGGCTTTTAAAAAAATGTGGATTTATTAGAGAATGAAATAAAAATGTTATGTTTTCACTAAATACGTTCATAGAAGAGAGAGGTCATTCATTTTAAAGCTCACCCCACGGCTTTTTAAAAATCACAAAATATTAAATGTTAATTGCAAATCTCTTTAAAAAGCCTTACGGATGTACAGAGTTCACATCTGTCATTATGACTTTCATGGAAATATAGTATAGACTCAAAAAAAGGATCTTAAAGGCATTTAAAAAAAACCCGAAACAATTAATTCTCACTTTCCTCAAGACATCTTCTGGATGTCCAAACATAATGTCTTTGAGACATTTGTGCGCTCATCTAGGTCGATACATGCAGGCAGCACGACTGTGTTTATAATGAGAGAAAGAGTAGAGATCTCCAGATTTTAACAGAAATCCATATAAGTGCATGTTTAGACTGAAGAGCCAGAGCTAGACTAACTAGTCTGAGGGTTGTCTATGTGTGTAGGTATGTGCGCTTATGTGTGTGTATGTGTGTGCTGACTGCTGTCCCTGTCCATCAGAGGGTCATATGAGGAGCAGATTAGGGTTTCTAACCGCAAACCCCTGTCGCCACAACCCCGACGTCACGAGTCAGCGAGGAGTCATCGTGTTCCGAACCACCGGTGACTCACCCCTCCTCATCTCGCTACATGCACACCAATACGCACACACAGAAAACCCCACATCTAAATCAGGACTTAGTGGTACAACCCATGTTCGTCAACCATTCGGCAAGACCAACATTTCAACAAGTCGATTTGAGCCAGAACTGATGACTGCCATTAGTTAAAGTATGACTACAACTAAAACTGTTTTCACGCATGCATTGCAGCCCTTTGCTATGTCAGCTCTAGAGTAAAAAGCCTGTACAATGCCCGATTGTGCTCATGGGAACTGTCTAGTGAATTCACATCGAGCGAGTGGCCAATATGTCTCCTGTGCTAGCCAGCTAATACCCTCTCTTAAATCAAACAGAGTATTCCCAATGGTGAGATCGCATCAGATGTGGACTTTCTCCCGCACTGCGCTACATGTGAGAAAGGAGCACCTCGAACAGCATCCTGGCCCGATTCTCCCATTTTTATTATTCAGTATAGGCATTGTTTCATTTGTTTAAAGTTATTCACCATTTAGTAAGTGACCAACTCTGTAGAAAGAACCATCAGACACATTAGTAATTAAATACACAAATAATTAAATTATGATGTAGTCTAATTTTCTAAAAATGTATAATTATATGTCTGAAGGGAATTTGGTATCTTACTGTGAAGTCTTCCAAATACTATGAGCCCAGGATGAAAACTCAAATGAGTCTTTGGCTTGAACAGGATGGCTAAGGTTTCGTTTTTAAACACACCTCACAATACTTTACCAAACCTATAATCAAGATTTCCATGATGCATACTTGGAAGGAAAATTTGGTATAAATTATATAAATGATCCTCTAATTTATCCTTTAGTGGATTATGTCAGCCGGTAGGACCCTGACTAACCGCTCTACATAAGAGTCATTAATAAACTGACCTATTAGCTAAAGGGATTGCTGTTCTTTGGATTAATAAAAAAAATCTTCAGACTTACAGTAAATCCTCCACAAAGATGTAACGTCCAGCTGTTTTTCCACATCTATGGTGTGCCAAAAAGTGTTTAGCTGCACATTTTCAGCACAACCAGAATCTAGCACCAAGTGGCAAGCTGTCACTTTAAGCCTGTTAGGAGGGAGGGGGGTATTTACAACCCGACACACAAGCGAGACTATAAAACTGGACTCTCTTCACCTCTCTCTCAACCCTTCTCCCTCCTTTCTATTAAACCAGCGGTTGTGCAAAACCTCAACAGACAGAAAAAAGAAATTAGTGCATGTAGTGGGAGCAATAAAGACACTACATGAGGAATTAACAGATATTAAACAGCTTACAGGATTCATTACAGCTGGAGATGAAAGTAGGACCAAAGCAACTGAACTGCTCTTTTATAAGGAATTAACCCTAAAAATGTGTTGTTTTTTTTGGCACAAACACACATAAAAAAAATCCAAATCTGCCTCTGTCTCACACACAGACACACACACACATGCACGCCACATCCGCTGTTACCAGGTTATTTTCTTCCCTAGTGTTTAGAGTCTATTCTTGGAGTCATGTTTGTGTATGTGACCCCTCCGAATGCCTTTTCATCTCAAGAGCGCATGTTTGTGAGTTTTTCTGTACGTAAGTACATCAAGCAAAAACAAGGCCATGTTTATGCATTTAAATCCATATAAATTTTCAAAATCGTCATTCACAGCTACATAAAAATGTTCCCTTTTTCTTCCCAGCTCCTGCTTACTATCTCCACTTCCTTCTCGCTCCTTCTCCTTTACTTGTCATATAAACATCTCTTTAGTTTTATCTATCCTTCAAAGTCCTTAAAGACAAACTTAAAAATCTAAATCTTTCCATTTCTGTCCACTCTTCCTTCATGTTTTTCTGGGGCCTTACTTGATATTTTATTTAATCTGCTTGGAAGCCGCACACTAGCAGCAGGGCTTTTCATTCACTTACCCCTGAACCCTCAGTGGCTGCCAAGTGGAACACATGCTGGCTGGAATATGGCTTTATCTGAGCATGTGGTTGAGCTGCTGAGGCAAAGCTCAGGGTTTAGGTCTAGACTTCAGAAGCAGCTCCTCCTTTGCTGTACATTGCATTTGCCACGGTTTAAATATACAACTCAGTTTGAATCATGCTGGGCATAGACGCCACCACAGTGGGTTTTACATTAAACAATCAAGATGTGATTGAAATGCAGACTTTAAGCTGTAATTCAGGGGGTTTTACAAAAACTGTTTACAAATAGCATCCATTTTTATACATAGATCCCCATTTTAGACGGTGAAAACTGACTGGACATATTAACTGTACTTCCATTTATGCAGAGAGAAACACATAGAGGGACATATACTGCACATTCATTCAAAATGAAGATTAAAAAAATAATTTTTGCCATTTTTATTTGCAATTTTTGGCAATTATCAGCAGAAATTGCAAAATATAAGCACGTATCACGTTTTTGCTTTTCATTAGATCATTTCCTCAACGTTACATAAACATTTCTTTACTTTCAAGGCAAATTAATGTTATAAGTACTGTGATTTTTCTTACAGGTTGTGAGTAAACAAATAGTAAAAGAGGCAAAACTGTGCCTCAAAGCAAGAAGGTTGAAGCAGAATAGAAACAGAGAATAAAACCCCAACACCCACCCACACAAAGAAAACACACAAAGATAATATAATAACACAATGAGCTTGTTTGTCCAACCAGTTTAGAAAACTGGGTTGGCCACACCAAAGATTCAGAGTAAACATAAGAAAAGGAGAGGCTGAGAGCGCTATTTTTCCTGTCTTTCAAATATGGCTGCAGACTGCATTTATGTGTATCAATAGTGTATGTGTGTGCATGTGTATGCATGCAAGTGCATATCTAGTTGTTATATGGCTGCACAATAAGCAAAGATTTACTACATGAGCTGACTTGAGTATGGCTTATTACACCTCAATAATGTCAAACCAGGACTTAAAATAGAGCTAAGGAGGGACGCTACCTGCCTCTGCTGTCCTCACGCACACATACACACACGCACGGACATACAAGTGTTCACAAACACAATTTTTTGACAGGCTACCCAGTCCTGCAGGCAAAGGCTCACAAAGTTGAGGTCATTTCATGTGAGACTACTCTGTACATGAGAAAAGTTCAGCATCAAGGGCAACTCACACACACTTCCTGTTTCTTACTGTCACCTGGAGGCTGAAGAAAACAACAAAGCCTCTGGTTATGGGCCAGCAAGACATAAAGACAATGGCTACAGCATGTGTGACTCACATGCACACACACACAACCTCCCTTGGGTTAGGCTCAGAAAAAAAAATTCCCTCATTATAGCAGCATAGCAGTAGTTCAAAGGCAAAGTGGGAACGCTGTCCTGTTACTATGGCTCTAACTGGCTTAAAGCCTGTATCATCACAGTGACTACTGTCACAATTCATCATACTTACACGCTGACCAACAGCCCAGCAACACAGTCATGCACACAGTCACATTGCCTGCCAACAGTGATGTCAATTATAGAATAGCCTCGGTGGACCATCAGCAAGCAACTGTGTCAAGTCATGAGCTTAGTGAGCTCAGATAAAAAGTTGATTTGCAGATCTTTTTAGACAAAAAAAAAAAACATAAGAGATGAAAATAACATTAAACTGCAGACAGAAAGCTAATGCAAAAAATATATACATACGACATGTAAATTAGCTTCTCTTGAGCTGATTCTTTTAAGTGAAGTAGGAGTGAGTTACCGACCTCAAAAGCTCACCAACTCTATTTTCAAGTCTATAAAGTTAAACCTCCTGCAAACCTTTCTCAGAGCACTGTACCACAATAGAGCTGTAGTAACTAGGTAACATGCAGTAAAATGTAGCACCAGCATGTACAGCTCTGAAAGTGACAGACAGGATTTTTAATTGAATTTAGAATTAGACTGGGTATGGAGAAAGGTGTGAGCTTACCAGACCTCTGTAGCTCCTCGCTTGAGGGAGCAGCTAGAGGCTACATTAGCATTTACTGGCGTAACACACTTGAATCCCCGGCTGAGCTGTCAGTGCTGGTCCATCCTATCCATCCAAGAGTCTTTCAGCAGGGCTGTGGATAATCATAGGCAACGGATGAATCCTAATCATTTTAATGATCTCCTTGACCGATCTTCCAGCAACTAGGACACTAAGATTAAATTATATATAGAGACCTCACATTCCCCAAAAGAAGAAGCCTTCCAGTCTCTGTGAAACTTAAAACTCTGATGATTAACCAACGACAGACTAAAATGTGAATATGTAACGTGTAACACCAGAGGTTGCACGTGCAGTACTTTATTGCACTATTGTACCAATTATTTATGAATTAAATCAATAGATTTTACCATTAAATTCTTAACATTATACAAAAAGAAGGACTGAAATATAAACCTCAAAGAGTATGAAGTGAGTGTCATCACTATTTGGAATCACTATGAGGAATGACGTGCTCTGCAGTGTGTGGCTGCTGTGTGAGGTAGGTCAGAGAACGACTAACCGCACTAAAGACTTGTTAAACCTCCCTTATCTGGAGTAGTGCAGCAAACACAAGTAGCAAATGTCTCTAACAGCTAAGTCAAGTCCTCTCCTTGTGCACTACTACCAAGACGTGTTGTTGGTTTATGCCTCAATGCTTCAACATGTGCAAGTGTGTGCGCATATTCCCATAAAAGTTGAGAAGGCAGTAAATGCAATATAGTAGGCGTATGCCTGTCTTTCCCAAAATATTAGCTGCCAGTAAATGCTATAAATGTAAATGAGTCCGTGTTACCTTTCCATATAACATGAACAGGCAGTGAGAACTATGATTCCGAAATTTCCAGTCAGTGTTCCTAAGCTCCAGACAGACACTGGAGGCAGACACACAGTCATCCTGTGAGTATACTGCCAAGTCTTCCAAGTGCATGCTTCACATCTGTTTGCTGTTACACGTATGCAAGCACACGCAGACAAAGCAGCGGACCGTACGAAAGGCACAAGCACACACTGACACCTACACTGGCACAGTTTGTTGCAAGAGAGGTCTGCAAACCCCACATAAACTGCCCGCACAAGTTCATGGACCAAAGCTGCAAGTACTGAAAAGAGTGTGAATATTTACAAATAAATATAATAAGAAGTTTGAAAATGAATTTTGAACACTTGAAATCGTGGAGAAGACTCGACCTCGCAGCTGAAGTTGTGTCTACTTCTGAGTTTTAGAAGTATAAAAAAGCAAATTAATCAGGCAGAATGACAAGTTTTATATATATTTCTTTGTATTCAAATTCATGTAAACAGGAAACAAAGGTATACACTCTACACATTTTCCCTTATACATTAACAGTCTTGAGGTGTAATTTCTCACTACTGGAAATGCATAGTCACAAACGCACACTTCTGGACTGTTTTAGCCTTTGAAGTCAGGAGTCAGTAAACCTCTGGGAAACTGGCTTTGATTCTCGCTCAGTCTCCACCCCTCACTTTGCAACTACAGAGAAGCTTTCCAAAAAGCCTCATTATAAAGTCAAGAGGGGAACTTCTAGTTAAAGTGATCTATTCAAAAAGGCCTTGGGCCTTTGTGTCAAGTTAAGTCCAAAGATTTCATCTTCTTTTAGGAAATACTGGCTCATTTCAAAAGCATCAGTCATTCGTTTCAGTCTATAAAAGCTTCCCATCATTTCAGCTCTCTTTCTCCCTATGACACACTGCACTGTTTGGGATTAAGACTGGGTTTTAGCAAAATGAGATATTCCGACTGCGAAATAGAGGAAGTCCATCATGCTTAGAGAAACAGAAAGGAAAGGAGAGGTACTCTGACATTTTGAGGGGGAAAAAACGACACATGCAGTTCTTTTTGTCATAGCTACTCAGTTCCTAATGTATTCATATATCCCTTCAGAAACAGCTGCAAATGCTAAAAAGAAAGAAAGAAAGAAAGAAAGAAAGAAAGAAAGAAAGAAAGAAAGAAAGAAAGAAAGAAAGAAAGAAATGCAGTTTATTTTTCTTTACCTCTAAAGATTGCAAAATTAGAAGGGATGAAAAGAGAACCCACTGGCTAAACAGAGGCAATCTATAATCATTCATCTTGACTAAAAAGGGAAGGTTTTGGATTCCCAGAGACAGTCAACAACAAAGACAGAAGACTTTGTATGCAAGCCACTATAACATGACTTATGAGAAAAGAGTCTGACAGTGCGCTAGGGTGTGATTAATATGCTCTAAGTTTATGTCACATCCATAGGAGGCTGAGGAAAAGGAGGGCATCCAGAGGGCAGCGTTGGCATCCTCAAGTGCTCAGCCTATATATATATATATATAAGCTGTGATGCCTGGGGGTAAAGTGGTCTGCATTCCACTGATGCAGCTTAAATGATGGATATCTTAGATGCCTACACTCAATGTCATGGTCTCTAGTTCTTAACAGCTTGCCTTGCCAGAGGGGGAATCTTAACACTCAACTTCTATCCTCACCTCCTTTGCCCCTTCAAATCCATGCAAGCCAGAAAATATACAGTTCGATTCCCATTCTTCTAGACATGCATCAGAAACAAAGAGCTACAATGGTTTTTCCCCATTGCACAGACTGTCAATTCTTTTCTTCAATTATTTAAAAAAAACAAAACAAAGGAAAAATAAGAATTTTTCTTGTTCATCTTGTTTATTTTCTAGTTTGCGTCATATTCACGACGTGTTACACAGCTGGGTACACAAATCAGGATTGAAACTAATAACTGCTCTTGTTGTAAGTTTATCCGTCGTTGATTTTCTCGACCAGCAACAATGACTACGGCAAGTTTTAGCTGCTCTGTGTCCTCAGCACTGCATGCAAAATTGATCTCTAGCTGGTAGTTTTTTTTTTCACCATTAAAATCCACTCTGATGATTTCACAGCATCAAAGACACGCACATTAAATATAAAAACAGTCTGCCTCTGCAGTTATTGTTCACCTGTCTTTTGAAAATTGGATGTGGGGTTGAAGTGTATTGCTGTGAATCGAGGACTATGTATTGGCATGCACGGTAGCAGGTAGCAAGTCTGCCAAAGGCATTAACCTGGCCTCAAGGCTCCACAGATCCCAATCTGATCGAGGATCCTGGATGTGCTGGAGAAAGTCTGATCAAAGATATGCTACATCCTAGTGCCAGACACCGCTGGGCCCCCCAGACAACTTGTGTACAGACTCCAGTGGGTTTGACTAGTTAGGCTGCAGTTTTAATGTTGTCTCTGGGCTTTGTAAATAGTAACAATGCATAAAAATGCTGAGTGCTTAATTAATTTTCCTTGTAAGTGGTAAATGCACTGGTTCTTATATAGCTCTTTTCTACTCTGAGTACTGAAAGCACTTTCGCAACTTGCCTCATTCACCCATCCACACACATTTATACTCCTATGGATTAGAAACACATACAAATTCACCCAGATAGTTTTGAGTAATCTTACAAAAATTCAACATACAACACTGAGAAAACACCTTCAACCTGCAGAGCAAAAGAAATTCCCTTTTCAACTGAAATGATGATCTGAAAGTTGATGGAGACAAGCCGGAAAATGAGAAGGCTGTATCTTCTGTTTCGACTGTTTCTTCGCTCCGACCCCCAACAATAAAGTTCAGCTTTCATTTGTTTGGCTGTATTCATATATGCATGTGTGTGCTTAAACATACACTGTCTGAACTCCAGGGCATGTGAACCCAAACTGTACAAATTATGTGAAGGAGCCTGAATTTTCAACGCCGAAACTATTTTTAAGCATCTTTACAGTTTATATTATGATGAGTCGTCTTGTATGAGTACAGTGCATGCGAGTGAAAGTAGGAACTTTCTTTCTTTGTGTATTTGTGTGTTTTGGCCTTGAACTATGGGAATGAGTTTATCAACAACAACAACAACAACGACGCAATCCAAGCCCTCCCTGAGGAAATGAATGTTAAAAGCCACTCTGGTTCCCATGAGCGCTCTGCCCACGCATACTGTCACTAGATTGTGTTGGTTTCTATTGTGAAACTCTATACAATGTTGCTACAAATAAACCCATATATCACTGCTTAATCACAACGTTACCATGACAAAATTGCAGAGTAATTACACACACGGGCCACATCAATGTAGTCAACATGCACTTCAGTGTTTCTGAGATGAATGCTTCAGAACTCAGTCTTTAATCAGGTTGCAATGAGAAAGTAGAGACTGGGAAAGCCAGTACATGGGGTTGTATTATTATTCTAATTGTAGGTCATTTTAATGTTTAGTATGTATGCATGCCACACTCTCTGTGACTTATAAACATACTTTTGCAATCTAGCTTTACAAATTACCACAGTGGGTATGTGCACTAAACTAAACGGCACCAAGCATGACTGATCAAAAACAGAGCCATTTTATGTGCACACTATTGCATAAAACAAGTACGGCTAAAACTAAATCTAGATGTTTTCAATCAAGAAGCTTTTGCTAATTAACCACAAACACAAAACCTTTGCTAGCCTTAAAGAACTATTTCACTGCAGCCATGCTGGCATGAAAAATTGGTAAACGCAGGTGTTACTAATGACATTAATGTAGGATCTGTTCCATTTAGGTACAAAACCCTGCTAATGTGATTAGTAACATCTGTCTTTACCTATAATTTCATGCTGTGAAATAGGTCTATTGTTCCTAAAGGATCAGTGTGCACATTTGTCCAACATTAAAGGCCTCTGTAAATGCCAGTAATTCCCTTTATTAATGGCTACAAACAGCTGTGAGGGACAGCAAGCTTTTAGTGCCACAAAATGTAGCAGAAATATTTAAAATTAGGGTAAATTAGAGCCCTTGCTTTGGATTAGTATTTAATACCAGGTGATATACTGACGGGTTGATAACAACAGAGAAAATACTTAGTGTATATTACTGCTGTAACCGTCATGCTCCATGAATATTGTGAGCACATATAAATTAATTATCAACATGTGAAAAAGAAAGTTTTCATATGCTTCTCTACACCTCTGCTGCTTCTACAGGAATTAAAAGGGTAAGTGGGAACCAGAAAAACATCATCAGCAATACAGATTTGGCATTTTGCAGGTCTGAAGCATTCAGGTGTGTGTTAACACAATGTCACAATCTTCCCAGGAGTCACAGGAAGTTTACGCCAAGGTCAGTCTGCGCAATGCTCAAAGAAACTGATCAAGAACTACATCTTAGACTCTACAGGCCTGAGTTCGCATGTTAAATGTAAAAGCTAATGACAGTGCATACAGAAAAAGCTTGAATAATTATGGTTGGAAGGAACAGATGACCACTAAAATAGAGATGTTTGGCCATGATGCACAGTGCCATGTTTGGTGAAAACCCAAACACAGCATATCGGCATAAAAACCTCATACCAATCAACAACTGACTGTTTGTTTTGCAGCCACGGTACTTGAGCATCTTGCAGTCATTGAGTCAATCATGAATTTCTCTGTAAACCAAAGTATTCTAGAATAAAATGTGAAGGCATCTGTCTGACAGCTTAAAAGCTTTGTCCAAACCGGGTCATAACAGGGCAATGATCCAAACAGGCCAGGAAATCTACAAAAGATTGGCTGAAAAAGAAAATAATCAAGGTGTTGCAACAGCCCAGTCAAAGTCCAGACCTCAGCCTGACTGAAATGCTGTAATGGGAGCTTAAGAGAGCCGTGCATAAACGAATGCCCACTGTAAGGAATGAAGCAGTGCTGTAAAGACGAGTGGGCCAAAATTCCTTGACAATGATGTGAGAAACTGATAAAGTCAGGTCTTGTGTGGAAAAAGCTCAGTTAGACAGCTCTAGTGGTTATCTTCCAAATAACAGATGTGGATACAAAATCTTCCCTTTGTGTTAATATGCCTCCCCTATGAGTCAGCAAGCAAACACTAAGCAAAGAGGGAGTTTGCAAAACTCTCTGTTGCACATTGCAGCTGGGACTGGATATATTACAAGCTGTACTGTTAACTGTGCAGAGAGTGACAATGGCTGACTACAGATAAAAGGGTGATCTGCTTGAATTGAATTTAGCTTCCACATCATGCGTCCTAAAAAGAAAAAAAAAAAGAACAAAGCCAATGAAGCTGCAAAGAAATCAAAAAAAAATGAAAGAAAGATGGGCAGCAAAGAAAGATTGTACAGGCTGTACGTTGAGTGTGCAGGTGATACAGCCACAGCTGCAGATGTACAGCAAGCTTTGATTCACTGCAGTTCAAACACATAGCAGGAGAATCACCTCACTGATGAAAGAGCGCCAGTGATATCAAACTACCACATCTTGGCTCTCCCAGGCCCACACACACACACAAACACACAGAAATTATAAACTGAGAGTTCTTAGAGAAAAAAAAGTGAAAGCATGGAGATATTTACACCAGCATTAAGACAAATGGGTGCAGGTATGTGCAGCAGTTCTTACATCCCCTACTGTACATGGACAAATATTGTATAGACACACACACATACCATTATTCAGCTTGGATCAAAGACAGTGACTGTAAGGTCTCTGCTGTTTATCTCCCTAAGGGGATTGTGCCTAGACAGATGAGAAGTCAAAAGGAAGAAGATATGGGGTGAATTTTTTTATTTTTTTTAAAAAATGGACTAACAGTGTTCAGTCAGAAAACAGATGATGGAGATGTGGGAGACAGAATAAAAAAGCAGGAGGAAGCACAGAAAGGGGGGAAACAGACAGAATGAGAGCGAAAGAGTGAGAGAGCAAAGGGCATAGCAGACATGGTTACTCATATAAAACGAGTCGAAATCAGTTAAACTTGTGTGTCCTCTTTCCTTTTATCTGTTAAGTCTGCTTCAAGACCAGTGAACCAACTAGAAAAATGGGAGTGACAAGCTATCATCCAGCTGCCAAGAGAATTTTAAGTAGACCGTAAGGCTAAAATGCCTCATTCCCAACAGATGGACTTCAGCGAATAAACAGGCTTCCTGAATGTAAAAAGGACAGAAAAAAGGAAAAAAACAAGCTGATATTGTGTTTTATTGTCAGTAAATGTCGCTCATTATTTCAGGCAAAAGGGTTTAAGAATCAAAGAAACTCCAGGGCACATTTCCAGGCACACTTACAGAAGCAAGCAATGACAGGTGTGACCCATCTCAGAGGTTTTTTTAATAGTCTGAAAGGCAAAAATCACAAGAAATTTCAGGGCTTTTGCAAAACGGAGCCTTACCGCGCTACCCATCACACCAAACCCATCTAATTTTTATAATGAATCCACTTAAAGTCTGAAAAATATTTTCCACCACTGGTAAGATTTTATCCAAATTGTAGCTCTGCTTAACAGAGTCGGGGAAGTGCTTCTGATGGCTTTCCAATACATTAGAAAGAAAGAGGAAGACGGAAAACAAAAAAAAGGATTTGAGGATTTTGTGGGTCTCAGCTCTCAGCACGACACAGCTCTAACTATCAGTTGAAGTTGCTCTCATCTGTCTGGTGTCTGTGCAAGTCTGTCTCACAGTGGGGATCCAGCACTGTCTGTAGCCATGGAAACCACAAGGATGTAGCTCTGACAGTCATAGCACTATTATACAGATGCCCCCCTCCCTCCAACCACATACGCACACTCACAAGGAAAATCCAATGATCAAAGTAACAGCGAAGTCACATTTTGTGTCCTCGAGAGTCTGCTGCGACTTTGCCGCTTTACTTGTTGTATTAAAAGAAACTTTAGAACCATATTTGTTTTGGATGACAGGATGATCTCTCGTGCTTCTGCTGCAGCTCTGCTTCACATTGATGCAAGTACTGAGTCCTCCGCTGCTGGCAAAGAAGCAACTCCACAAGGGTTGTTCAAGTTCAACGAGTAGCTCAAGGGCATCTTGACCTGTTTACTTTATGGCTGTTTACTCTGCTCACCCAGTCTTCCCCTGCTTTTCTAAAACCAGCTCACTTGTAGTTATGTACCCACAGCAACAGCTACAGCCACCCAACCTTAAAAACTTCTCCCCGAGAACCCCAGCCAAGAAAAATGAGCCACAGAGGTAATAACCTTCTACCTCACGGAGCAGAAATGCTGTGGCAACACAGTTCTGTTAGTAGCAAACAAACCATTTTGTACAACATACTGTATAAGAGTCAATCAGTCTAATTAAAATACAAGCTACAGGGCTTTATGAAGGTGGGAAAATGATTTGGTTAAGAGCCAGTTGGTTGCTCAGAGGACAATAAGAGCAGTGAAAACGACAGGGAAGACAGAAGTGTGAGAAGTGAGACAGAAAGGAAGAAAAGGAGGCACCAAATTAAGTGCTGAAGTTGCAAAGAGGTGGTCAGAGTAGATAGCGGGCATAGAAAGGCCAGGAAATGAGTGGTACACTTTAAGCAACAAATGTGACGTATGGCTTACATAAATGAGGATTTTGGAGCCTTAGTCACCATTAGCTTTTTTGTATTGTGAAATAAGACGGAAAACATGATGCTATAGTTGAATTATATATACGCAAAAATTCCAGCAGATGGAAATTATGCAAGCGCTGTGAAATGAAGGTTTACCCTTTCATCACAGAAACACAGCTGCTGCAAATCACGTCATGTAAAATATTCTCTAAATGCCATAAAATCAGCAGATCTACATGAGTTTACCTAATGTTTGCTAAAGATTACTTTGTTATGAAGCTTTTTCACACACACACACACACACACACACTTAAAGCCACTAGTGGTCAGACTGGCAGGCAGGAAAGAAGCTTGAATGTGCTGGGATTTGACCAGTTTACCGTATACAGGCTGCCAAAAATCCACCACACACACACATACACTAAAACACATACCACTGCTTCATCCAACCACAACCTTAAAGTGTGTGTGCCTGTACATGTCTATCTATGCGCTCCTACTGTATATGCGACCTCGTCTTTGTGTGTGTACGCAGGCCTGGATATCTATATTTACTGTGTGTGTCTCTGACTGAGTGACTGTGCTGGCGTCCTAAGTGTCTATGTACAGGAGTGGAGAGTTAGAGACACACTATAAACAATATAGGGACTCCCTTGGCTTGTGTTTACTGACCAGGATAAAGGCTGTCATTCCTCTCTCAGCACCAACCTACTTCCGCCTCCGTACAACTAGAAAGAGGGAGAGGTGCACTTAAGCCTTGGCAATGTCAGAGCGATGTTATCTTGCCAATAAAGCTTCTTGAATGGATTTAGATTAAACTGAGGGGAAAAAACAAGAGCGGGCACTGGTGAATTTGGGTCGTCTCTTCCTCAGAAAGACTTCCGCCCTTCTCCTCCTCCCCTTCTTCTCTTCCAAACTTGCATGTTAATGTACTTACAGCTTGCAGGACCTTAACTCTGTCCCGAGACACAGGTTGGCATAAAAAACAAGAGCCTGAAATAATCTCTCCCCCTAGTTCCCTGGCGGTATTTTAGTGGGGAAGCAAATTCCCAATGGTAGATCGAATTATTTACCCACATTTCTGTCTTTCCAATTCCCTCACCCTGTGAGTTTTTCTGGCAGCCTTTCCTTAACGTCTCTGTGCTTCTCTTTCTAACTCGCCATTTCTCCATTTTTTCCCCTCTTGTCTTTGTCCATCTGTGGTAGCCAGTGAGACACATGGTCTACCCACACTGACCGGTTAAACACCCCTTTGCCTCTGTCACTTAGTCAGCCTGTCTGCTATACAGCTCAGGGTATTGCAGGCCAAGCCATCGCACTGAATGAAGGGGCAAAGGTGCACAAAGTCTCCTCATGATGTCACGGACGCGGATGTGCCTCATGACATTTTGACAGTCTTTTCCTGCTGTCTTGTTTACCTTCCAAGACTGTTATTTCAACAAATTTACACCTTGAATGAGTGCAACCACTCTATAAACTCAAAACAATTCTCATAAATGCACCTTAATGCAGCACAGGCTTCAATTGTTTCCACTGTAAGAGAACCTAAAAGAGGGGAGGTAATGAAAAGAGCAGGAGAATCAAAACAAGCATAAAAAGCTGCAATAAAATATTTTTAGCCTCAAACCCATTCATGTCTGGAACTAGGGCCAAGAAGAACCACACCACCATGACTATGAATGGTCCTGTTAGTCTCTCTCTTTTACTTTCTCGCTTGGCAAGTGCCCTGCCACTGGAGGAATGCCTGGTTTGTATTCAGATGTGCGTGTAAATGCACGTATGTGTGACAGTGCGTAGAGTCTGGACAAAGAGCTCCAGTGTGGACAACAGGACACAATCAACCACTCAATGGATAGCCATTAACTCATCACACACAAATGCACACAAATGCACACACAAATTCCAGAGTTCACAGATGAGAAGCAGCGACATTCAGAACCAACCAGCCAATGAGCACGAGCGCGCTTTACTGCGGCTACAATGGAGCCAGTCAATGGGGCTGTAGAGTGATTGTGGGAGATCTCTGAATTACCGTGTCAGGATCTTCATCACTTTCTCACTAATCTTCATCCTCTCTCCCTCAGCCTCTTTTTTATTTTGTCCTACTTCCTTTTTCCCAGGGTGGATCTCTCAGTGGTTAAAGGTAGCTAGGAGAGGCCACTGGGCACAGTCCACCTCCCACTCGCTTGTGTATGAATCACTCCATTGTGGCTGTGCTCTATTCCGAACGCTGTTGCTTTCAATTTTAGAACTCTTCTGTTTGGCCTTATTTTGACAACCACATGCTAATTATGTTTTTGTTTTTATTGTTGTTCCCTGTTTGAACAGTCATAAATGATTTAAATCTATTTGCATGCATGTAGGACTTTTTTTTTAGTCACACAAAGGTTTACCGAGTATTGTTATCAACTTTGTAATTATACTGTTGTCTAATTATAATGACCACTGTCATGGAAACACTACACCATAACACAAACCTGCCGGTAGCCAGTATAACCCTACCTTTACCCCTTTGATTGCAATCTCCTCAGTTGCTTCTATCTGGATTTCTCTTTCCTCATTTCTCTGAGTTGCTAGCTTTCAGAAATCAAGCCATAAAATAATTGTATGCCTTCCAAAAAAAACCCAAAAAACAATTAACTATTTGGACGGCACTTGAGCACCTGAAGGCAAAAGGCTGTGGTTACTAAACTGAGTAACTTCAGCTTATTGACATGCAGCTTCCCCAAAACACCCACACCCACTTCTCATTATCACACTCACACTTTCCCTGTCATGTCTTAATTTTTAGCAGCCGGCAGTGTTACACGGAATATAAGACGACCACCCACCTACCCACACACACACTAGACACATGTTTCTGGGAAATGTGAATGAATGTGTCACAAAAAAAGGCCATGAAGACACTCAATACAATACGGCCTTGTGCTACAATGATGAGTTACACAGCTTTGTGTGTTAGTGTGTGTGCACGTGGGTGTGTGTGCTTGCACAACCAAGGGCAGGCAAGCGCATGTGGGTGCAGAGAGCTACATAAATCACACTCTGAATCAATTAGAAAGCATAAATGTGAGAAGGCCAACAGCAGTCGGTGTCCTGGTACTCGGTTTAATGTTGGCTTGACTACAGACACACCACACCCTCACCATCCCACCACGTGCGTGCACACACACATCCAGACTTAAAGCCAGACACAAACACTCAGAGAGTTTGGGTGTGGATGTGATGTAACTGATAATTTTGCATGAAAGTAATCCAAAAATGAAATGTGATTAACATTTTCATGCCACTGGATTCTTTCTTCTCTTTATATGGCTTATAAACAGTGATTCGCACACAGCAGCTGTCTGACAGAGAGCTGAACACTGGATGAGGATCTCGTTTTGACTTTTAAAAAAGTTTTTGCGTGCCTATGTTAGTTCAAACACAGTTTTCTTTTGTATTTCTTTCCTGTTACATAACCAACTAGACTCCTATTATATACCATCTTGCATGTTTGTGAGGATTTAGCATTCACAGAGTCACCAAACAAATGCATTTACTGAGTGTATGTTGTTAAGAGAACAGTGTCTACTATTGGAGGTAATTTCACTATTTAACAATACAAAACACTAATTAAAAAGAGATGTAGGTTTACAGAATTCTGCATGAGAAGAAACAACAAAAGTGAAAAACTGTGTAATGTGCAATACACATTTTTTATGTCCATCAGTGTTACTGTTACTTTTTTAAAAAAAAAAAATGCTTTAACGTGTTGTATTTTCACAAAGTTATAAAAAACAGATTAAAGAACAGGCGTGTCCTGGTTCTGCCCCCAGGGTCTCCACCCAGTTGGACTCACCTCAGTCAGGAGGCAACCTGGAGAATAAATCCCTAGGGTGGTGTAGGAATAACTCTGACTCAAACCCCACAGCCTGTCCATGGATGGATGGATGAATGCATGGATGGATGGGTTAAAGAACCAGTGGTCAAAACAGAGTCAAAAGACTGAAAGACCCTCACTTCTACTTTTTCTTTTTAAAACACAGGATACAAAGGCTTCCCCAAACTGCAGGAGCACCTTTATTTAGACCTTTCTGGTTACTAAATGCCTTGAGCTACTCAAATTCCACAATCTTACTTTGCAGCAGAGGCCTCCAAATCCTAATTCAGTTAAATCTTGATGAAATTAGTAAGGTTAGTTTCTCAGAGCTCTAAAATCTCCCTCCTGAGCTGAAAGAGGCAAAAATAGCCCTAGAGTAATAGCACAAGAACAGCGCACGACACCCGATGAAAGTTTAATGGACATTCCCTCTGAATGCATTGTTAAAAAAGTCAAATGAAAAGAAAGCTTAAAAAAAAAACAAAAAAAAAAACACACACACTTATAGGTAATATAACACCCCACTCACATCCCACACCTCTGAAAATAAATAATCCTAAAATCCAATCTAGCCCCGGAGACAAGTTTAATCAAATAAAGTTGCATATTTTTATATAGCGCAAATCCCCAAATGCAAATCTGAGTTTTCAACAAATTGCAAAAATAACACCTTCCATCCTCAGCTTGGATAATGACGAGTTCCTCAAAAATCCTCTCTAACAATGGAAAAAACAAGGTACTGTAAAAAATAATAATAATTGCATCGCTCATAAAGCACAGACATAATCAATGAGAGTAGAGGAATTCACACAATTAGTAGTCATATTTGTGGCTTTTCAGACATATGGAATATTAGCATCATATATAAACATCATATGCTCACATCAAACTCTCTTTGTCAAATTCCCACAGGTGATTTATATTCAGAGTTAATCTGTTATTTGTTGCCTTTGCCTTGGTAACAAGAGATGTTGTACTTAATACCTAAAACAGCTATAAATAGAACAAACATGAACAAGAATCAAACAGGACAGTGTGAGTCTGCAGTTTGTGACTCAGCCCACTGAGCCAAGCTACATCTGTCTGTGTGAACCCACCACAACCACATTTATTACTAAATTACATCAGGACACTCCCAAAGTACTCCAATGGGGATATTGTTGCTAGGCACTTACTGTCCTTCTACGCCTATGTGAGAACTGGACGAAAACCAGATTAATATCACACACCCTTAGTAGTGCGCACAAAAATACATACACACACACGGGCAAAGATACACACACACAGGCACCTGTGAAAAGACACACATCTGTGAGGGGAGAAATCGCATAAATACAGTTCCAAACTCTCTCTCGCCTATCCGCCCACCGTTCCACTCAAAGTAGGTGATCAACTTACAGAGAAGTTAAAATAATTAATAGTTAGAATAATAACAAACCAATCTCCTTTGCAATATGCAGGTGAAAGGAAAGGAGAGGAAGGGACGAGGACTGTATTCACTTGAATAATCATCAAATGTACACTTTCAAATGATGGATTAAGATAGAATAGGACAGGAAATTTCAGCTTCTCAGTATCAAGAACTGTAACACTTTGGAATCATTTAATATAAAAGGAAACAACCGTCGCTAATCAGTGAAGAGAGAAGAACCCAAACTGCTCGGCCTCTCTCACGCCCTCACACTTACTTTATACTAGTGGTGAATATATGTAGAGCCTGCGGTGCAGTTTACTCTGATGCCATACCTGTGCAGGCTTTGACGCTAACATATAGCTACATTTCTAGGGAGGTACATGTCAGGTTATAGTGCAGGGTTTCAAAAGGGTCTGCGGTTACAGAGTACCTGTTGTGTATAAAGTATTATTCCCCTGTTAAGTGTGAATGTACTAATTATCCTCCTGTGGGTTGAGACTCAGACACACTATTGGAAAAGTATTTGACCACACCTCTTAATCTTCCAATGTTGGTGTTTTCAGGCCCATTGCCTCAGTTGTATAAAATCATAATGCCTTTACAAACATTTGTGAAAGAAGGGCCATTCTAAAGAGATTGCATGAAATTTCTTCCCTCCGAGATATTTTATGATCAACAATAAGCGGTATTACAAGGTGGAAGTGATTAGAAGCCTGATCAACTTAATCACAAAGTGGCAGCCCATGTAAAGTTGCAGAGCAAGTTCAGAGTGAGTGGTGTGGCATATAGTGTCTAAAAGTCATTAAAATCACTGCTGACCCAACAACTGCAGAGCTCCAAATCTCCGGGTTTTCAAGACCAAGCAGCTCATGTACATGTAATGTGTAGGTGGCCCAGTTCTTTTGTAGTGTAAGTTTACCCATTGATTCAGGCCATGACCTAACTAAACATCACATTTCACAAGGGGAAAGCATTGCTCAGCCCACTGGTGACAAGAAGAAAAACATGCACATGCAAATTTTATTTGTTCTCTCAATAGTATTCATTCTATTAAATGTGTTCTAACACACACACTTACACAAGAGATATGTTATAAATTGATGTGTTGGCTCTAAAAATGAACTCAACAATTATTTGAAACGAATGAAAAATATTGTTTATTAAATCAACAAAGTGATGCGTTGTTGCAGTCCCAGTTAGACCTAAATTAATACACTGGTCTGTCACAGATATATAGTATTGATGTATATGCTGTCCAATGCATGCTGATATAAAAACTGTTTGTGAACCTTTTCAACAAAAGAAGATGCAGGAAAAGACACTAGAAGTAATTTACGTTATTGCACGTTGTTTCCAGTGTGCACAGCTTCACAATCTCAGTGTGTACAGCTGCTAATTAGTATGACAAAGAAACTACTGTAAAGTAAAAGAATGACTCCACAATTTTCTCTCTCACATATAACTATAACAACGTGCATGCATGTTTCAAAGGTACATCGGCCAATGTATCGATAAACTTTAACTCCCTAAAAAATAGTCAGGCTCTTCTTTTCTGAAACAGATCAAGTATCAGACGAGAACAATTCATATTTAAAATAAAAAATATCAATGTCCTTTCTAAATTTGCTAGTTCCCGGTCTGCTTAGTTACAGTTATGCCAACTAAATTTGAACACAAAAGGAATCTCGTGCATATACTGCATATTTTTTTGCCAAAAGTTATGAGTCCAACATTGCTGTGCGGTTCTGTTTTGAATTTACTGCGGTCGGCTAGTGTTTCTTCACCTTAACTTACTAAATCATTAAAGGAGTTTCAAAATCAGCTTGAGCATAGAAAGGAAAAGCTGAATTTGTGCCTCCTTTCCATTCACAACACACACACAAAACAGGAAATCTTTACATTTGAAAAGCCAAGCCCTGAGACTCTTAACGAGTCAATTACTTACTGAATACAATAACTTAAATTAAAAAGATATATATGAAAAACAAATATTTTACGTCTGTCACTGATGATTAGAACAAGATAAGTATGTGAAAATGTGACAAGGTCTGGTGATGCAACACACATACACACACACACACAAACATCCACATTCCCAAGAGTTCAAGCAGAGCAGTCTTTGTGGCCTTTAAAGAGTCAGTGTGTCCAGCCAGGCTCGAGTTACGGCAGACAAGATCCTCTCATTCCTTCGCCCTCTCTATTTCTCTCTCTAACACACACACACACACACACAAACACAAATTCTTACATCCATCATCTTACAGACACATCCAGTGAACAGGCCAGGGAGCCACAAGAAAGAATTGGTTTGTTGCTCCCCTCTCTGACTCATTCCTACCACTCTCCACTCTACAATAAAAGGAATAGCTATACAACTGACAGGCTATATATCAAGCCCTAGACTGTGTTGATTGCTTATACGGTCCTTCAGAAATGCATCCCTATGAGCATCTCCGTGCTCATAGGGATGAAGAAATAATAATTTTCAAAGCCTGGAATAAGGAATATAACAATAAAAGCGTTTCTGCTGTGACTAATGGACTTTTATATCTAAGCTGTTCACTTCCAGCAATAAGTTGAATCAGTATTTTGATAAACACCTATAGAACTACTTAGAAAACAAGATAATACAATTACACACGCGTGCATAGCTGGGACTGAAATCAAATGGTGAAGTAGATGCAAGGAGATGACGCGTGTACTGCAAAGCATCAATGAGAAAAAACACACTCTGACAATGTCACAGGTGGGAAAGTGCTATTTGTGGGTTTTTAAAATAAAGTGTCTTTCAGGTGTGTAAGCTACAGCGGGCTTCAAAGGGCACAAAAATCAAAGAACTGAGGTCATTACGGGTCATCACTAAAAGAAAAGGCAGGAATTATAACAGAAGATGCCTCTCATAGTGTGTGTGCTTATGTGCATGTGTGTGTGTGTCACATCTATTCTAGGAGAATACCGGGGGAGAGACCCTGTGACTGACCCCCACCTCACAGGATATGACAGGATATCGCCGCAGTGGAACGGACACACAAAAATATATGCACACAAACAAACACATTATGGGAGTGTCGTTTCCATATTGGAGACACGTTATAGTAATAACCAGCAATTTTTGGTTTAAAAATGTTTCACGCGTGTATTTCCGCGTGAAAGGTGCTATAGGAGTAAACATTTATTTAACAATTATGCACTGTGCACTCAGAAAAAAGGGATTTTACATAAATCCTTTAATTAGTCGTTTTCTGTGAGGCTCTTGGACTCCCAACGTGGGGGAAATCGTTTATAGTACCCAGAGCATCATAAATACGATCAAAATAACTTACAGAATTGCTTTTAAATCCAGAAGTTAAGTTCACTTACGCCACAAAGTCAAGTTACCTGAGCGCTTCAGCAGCTTTCCCGCAAGGTTTCACTCACAGCTTCCGTGCTGTTTGCAGCGGGCAGGTTCAAAGATCCGCTACAATCTGCGCGTCCAATCTCCAAACTTCCTTTCACACGACTGGAGGATCCCCCCACTGAAGTGAAAGGGCACTTGTGCGAATTTGCACGCACCATTACGCGCGCGCAAAGACAAATACCCCAATAAACACGCCCCAGTTATGAAAAACCCCGCAGCTGATGGTACAGGCGACCCCCCCTCACCACCCTTACAATGCAGCGGGGACGGCGGTAATCGCACGGTAAAGTTTTCCAAACAGGGACAAGGGAAAGCGCTCATTCTGACCGCATCGCTTACCTTCGTCTCCCCTCCTTAACTCCTTCAGCCGTTTCCAAACTCTGTCACGACAAGGCTCGACGCAGACTGCGAAACCGAACAGCCGCTTTTCGGGTAGCCGGGTAAGAGCGGAGAAAGCATACGGAGGTTTGCTTCAACACGCAGAGGCTCCGTGTGTGTGTGACAGAGAGGGATTGTGTGTATGCGTGTGTGAACGCTCATGGAGAGAATGAGCAGAGAGAAGAGAGCCGGGGAACTTAGGGGGGAGTTCCCGTGAACATACCGGCGGGGCGGGGGCTCCGGCAGAGTGACGGCTGGCTTACGTTTGCAGCTCTGTAGCAGCCTGGATAGGATATTAGTAACCCAGGTTACCAGCGTTCAAAAGTAGCCAGGATACGTGTATTTACACAAGTATACGCAGTATTCATGCATCTGCTTTTGACGTGTGCTGTTTTACGTCGTATTTCTTTTTCTTCTGTATTTTATCACTTTTCTGCATATCTAATGTGCACCTATAGTTAAAACATATGAGATTACAAATTATTATTATAATACCCATTTTTAATCAGGGCTGAAACCACACTGTATTTTTATGATCAATATGCTGATGGGTTTCTTAGCTGATTAATGCTTTGGGCTAGCACAGGAAAGTCAAACATAAGCCCCGAGGGCCAGAATGGGCCAGGCAACGATTCCAATCCGGTCCACTGGACAGCTTCTGAAAATGTGAGGGAGTGCATAGATTTTGAACTTTTAACTTTTAAACAAAGTAATTAACTAACAGATAAACAATTAAATAACAGGAAAATTCTGTTTTTCCACTATTACAGTGAGACTGCAGTTTTTTGTTGTGTTTTGTTTTGTTTTTTGTTTCTTTAAGGACATTTTCTGTGAATTAATGAGAACCTTATATTTTATAATTACAGGTCAGTCATTGCAGTGTAATTTTACACATTTATCATATAGTGTCTGGCCCACATAATTTCAGAGTGGGCCCCTATATGTGGCCCACAATTTAAAATGAGTTTGACATCACTGGTCTAGCATATAAAATTTCAAGATACATTGAATAACGCATTTGGCTGGGTAGGGTTTAGAGTCAATAACCTCACTTTTTAGTATCTACATTCTATGAAAAAACAGTTTCCTTAAGACCTACTGAACAAACCAAGATAGACTTCTAAAATGAAGTCAAGAAATTAGCCCCAACCCCCTTTCCTTTTACAAATAGGAGTCTAAAAGGTTGGTACTCACAGAGGAAGGCTTCACAGTGAATCCACAAAGAATTATAATCGTATACTAGATTTAAAGATCCCTTTCTCTTTGTTATCCCTCACAAGTGCAGGGAAGGTAGTTTTTCCCTTTTACAATATATCGGCATTATTTGTGTGTATGAGCTCTAATGTGGAGCTTTTAGGGCCCCTTTTCATGAATAATTTGGGGAAAGTGTTGTTCAGCCTGAGTCTAAATGTATAAGAATGTTTTTTCTGTGGGCCTCTTTTAATAATACATTTCATTATGAATAATTCATAAATGATAAAACTGAAATATAGTGTTTACATAAGGCAGCAGGTATTAACCACACACTTAATTTGGTGAAGTGCAAGATTAATATGCTCAAAATCTGTGTTTCTATGGAGACCAGGTAGTCGGCTTCAATGACGAACTGCAGATTATGACTCAATTCGAGTTTATAAATGCAGACAAGAAGAAAAAATTTTTAATTAGTCAGATGGCTGGCAGTAACACCCATGCAGAAAATTTAAGTGGAGAACTCTAACCACAGCCCTTCCACACTTCTTGTTTTTTTGATAACAAGTGACCCTTCCCCCAGCTCCACATATAAAAACCTCTGTTATTAGAGCCACATGGTCAAAGCAGCTGATGGGACTTCAGTGTCCTCCATTGCTGTTAAAAGAGCTGATGAGGCTGCAGACGCTAGTTGATAGTGGAAACCACAATTTTAGCAGATGACTCAAAGGGGCAAAAAATAGCAGTAATAGGATGTATTCTGTGGTTTTGCTGCTGAAGGTGTGAAGTTATGCCAGTGAGACCTGCTGATGGACAAACTGGTTTAAAGGAGCTCAGCTTTTTGCATACACACACAAAAACACACGCTCACACCTAAGATCTCCCAACAAGTCCTACTGGAATGTGTCTCCTGTAACAACATCAGCTATCACAAGGTTTGCATCACATGACAAGTGGAGCCACTTTGTGTGTCCATGTGTGTGTACAGCTATATATTTCCGAGTCTTTGTGTGTGTGACAGCACCTTGTTTGGCCAACAGGATACAAATAAGTACTCTCACTCAATTAGTGAAGGAGCCAGTCCAGAATTACAGCAGAAGAAGAACAGCCAGAGAGACAACAGTAAGTCCCTTAAACATGTCAGGAAACTTAGGCAGTAAGTCCCTGATAAAAGAATAGAGCAGAATGTAGCTTTAGCGGCAGACTATGTTTTTTTTTTAATGCTTTTTACTGTGTTTTGGAAATCTGGGTTAACACATCTTTTCTGCTCGGTGAGCAACAAAAAATAATGTGAAATATAAAAATCTCAATTCACCCAAATTACAAATAAGAAAAAGAGTAGGAAACAGCTTTTTAGCAGTATATGCAGTGCTACACAAAAGCTTCTATTTATTGAGAAATAGGTACCGCAGGTTTTTTTTTTACACATGTCAAAAATGGAGATGCAGGATAAAAGGAAAAAAACTGAATTTGTACAAATCTAATGAGGTTGAATGTTATTATTTGGTATGTCCACATTTAACTCTTACTCAGCTTTCTTGTCATTTCTTTAAGAAATCTTCAGGAAAAGTTTTCCAGGCTTCTGGAATTACATTCAAAGCTCTTCTTTGGATGTTGGCTGTCTTTTGTTCTGTTCTCTGTCAAGATGATCTCATACTGTTTCAGTAATGTGGAGGCCAGTCAGTGACTGATGGTGTTCCATTATGTGTTCTTCTAGCCAGGTATGCTTTTACTGCATTGGCAGTGTGTTTGAATTAGGATGCTGACAATCAGATTCTTTCTAGAAGATATTTCATGGTGGATCGAAAGCTGATGATACTTGTTTTTGTTCATAATTCCATCAATTTCGACAAGATCTCCAACACCACTGGCTAGAATGCAGCCCCAAATCAGGACAGAGCCTCCACCATGTTTTACAGATGTTGAACATGTTGGGCTGGATGTGGCCCAGAGTATTGGCATCCCTGCTGTAGAGACTCACTTTAATAAAGAAAAATTCCAAATTGGATTCATCACTCCATAAGACATCATGCTACTGATTTTCAGTCCATTTCTTGTGTAATTTCTATAGTTTGCATGTGCAGACTAGTCTCTGTTTTCCATTTTTTGAAAATTTATTGCAGCTATATTCCTGTTTTGCACTTTAAATGTTAGAGATAATTAGTGAAGGAGCCAATGGATTTGTGATAAATGAAATCATACCCATACCTTATTTCCCTGTGACTGAATGATCTGAAATGTTTGCAACGGATGAATGTGTTGCAGTTGCACTAAAAGTGTCTGAGGCATATGTGTTGCTTCGGTGATTTATAAAACTACTTTGTAAAAAAGATCTTTTCTCAGGATTTGTGCATCTGTTTCATGTAGTTTGGATGCATTTACTTCAGCACCACTCCTTACCACTAAAACGAGAAAAAAGCCTTCTGTTGGCTTTTCTCAGAAATAGATGGATATAATTTATTTAATCTTATCATGTTTTCAACAATGGATCCAAAAGGGTTTGGGTAAAGGGCATCAAAATGTTGCATGCCATCACTCACACATGAAGGAATCTGTTTTGTATGAGTGCATGTAACTTGACCATTTAGGCCTTTACCCACTTTGAAGTCTTGTGTTCTCCATGAAATTCACTCAACTCATTCTCAGTTAGAGTGGTTGCCTTCGCCCTGAAGATAGAATAACACCTTGACTAAGAAAAGAGAGAAAAATACGTTTCATCCTTGTGAGAGCTGCAACACACATCTAAAAAAGAGTCAGAAGGGAGAGGTGTAGAGGGATAAAAAGTAGAGGCAATGAGGGTGTTGACACATCCTGACAAAATGGAACAGGGAGTGTCACTCAGCACCTCATACACCAGCATAGATAAACTACAAATACGTGCTGCACATGAGAACTTTGCCTTAAGGACAAGACACCTGGATCTGAGCTTCTGATGAAAGCAACAGATGCCAGAAATGCAGCGTCACATATAAAGCCAGGGACAGTGGGGTCACCCCAGCACATACATGCTACATTCAGCTATTAATCATTATTACCAAGGAGAGTTTGGAAAAAAAAAAAGATATTGCAGATATTTTACTCTGTGAGCCTACCTGTCTCCATATTACTTCTGACCGTGTGTGTGTGTGTGTGTGTGTGTGTGTGTGTGTGCCCTTATTATCAGCAAGCTTGTCAAACTCTCGGTCTCAGTTTGGGTCTTGTCTCCACGGGGAAAAATTAGTAAAAAGGGAAGAGTTTTATTAGAGCGTTACAAGATACCAGTTGTCTAAACTGGCTCCCAGCTCTCGACCCAGACACCCCCTTCCTGTCTTTTAAGGCAGGCTCCTCAGCTTGTGTGCAGACGTTCTGCAGCTTCTCAACATGTCAGGGTCTTTAGCTGCAGCTCCTGTTTCCAAATGTTCTCATCCTCGTATGTTAATTTGCTAATAGATTCCCCACAAGCCGCAACTGCAGACCTATGTGCCGATAAAAAGGCAATCACTCACATATTTAATACCCGCACGCTGAAGGTGACCCCGGCCATATGTCTGGTTATCTGCAGGTTTATCTATGTATCTCCTCTGGTTGCTGCCTGCTGCATCACTCGCACCCTCTCACCACAACAACAGCTGCCTCTTGTCAACATCGCTCGGCAGCAGCTGAGAACGAGGGGAGGAGTGCAAAACCGCATTTAACAGCCTTGGTTCTGGCTAAAGGGAACGCAAGGCAGGGAGTGGGTGTGGGGGTTTCTTTAACAGAACATCAGGATCCCATTTAGACCAGAGACAGGCTCGTGGGAGTCTGATGGGGCGTTGGCTGGATATGGCAGGGAGGAAG
Source organism: Perissodus microlepis (assembly GCF_051167445.1). Taxonomy (NCBI): domain Eukaryota; kingdom Metazoa; phylum Chordata; class Actinopteri; order Cichliformes; family Cichlidae; genus Perissodus; species Perissodus microlepis. The sequence goes on along the minus strand of NC_140479.1, from coordinate 17,592,713 downwards.
TGGGAGGTCATGTGTGTGCTCATGTTGATCTGCATGTTCTAATGGTTGTTTAATCATAGATGCTATGTTAATGCCTGCTGCCTTGTTGCTCTGCTGTATTGTCTCTAATGTGGTTGCTTATATTCACCGCTGTTTCCATCAAAGAGCCATCTGAGGTGGTTTGTTTGGTTACACAGCTGCATTTCTCCTCTACATAACAGTACAGGGCTGTCCACGTGCAGGCCTAGGTTAAAGGTCAGGGCTGAGCCATGCAGTTGCCCACATCAGTGTGACACTTGACCCTTGACTCATCTCTGCCCAGGACAGCTCCCAGCCTGATGCTTTTTCCAAACTGTGGGAAGCATAAATCGAGGAAACTGATGTGCTGTCTCCTGCTGACTGCAGTGGAAGGACTATACCATCTGCCTTCTTCAGTCCAAGATCCCCAGGAGACCAGGGGAAAACTTGAGTCTGACAGGAACAAGAAATGAGCTGGCTATTAATGTGTGGAAAGACTTGCTTGAAAATGAAAGGAGGGGGTCTGAGAAAAAAAAAAAAAGATTAGTAATTATAAACTACTGTGAGTATCTAATCTCTTTTCCTCCAATTGAATAAATCAACAAATGCCTACCTGGCAGGGATCAGATGAACAATCATTTACAGTTTACTAAGATTTTAATTAAATCTTCATAATTTTTGTGTGGCCATTTAATGCAGTACATTAAACTAAGACATAAGTGAGGTAAGAAATTAGTAAGGGAAAACTTTATTTTCATACAAAAATTACTTATGTTTGTTAACTTGTTAATGTGTTTTAAATACCTTTATATATGTGTTTGGATCTTGTTTAGGTATAAAAGCATATGAAGAAAAAAGTTTACACAGTTTGTGGAAAAACTTACTATTTTCATAGCAATTCACAAAGTAAGTAGCACCCAAATACTGCTTATCAAATGCATTTATTTCAGGGATCAACAGCAAGTGTGTGAACATATCTATTAAAGCAGACGTTTTTGCAGCATACTGGTCTGGAGCATTCAGGTTGTGTGGTAGAGCAGGCCGTCTATGAAGGTAGGCAGTAGTTCTTGAGCAACATATTAAACCCTGACTTATCTCTGATGTATCTGTTGTATGTTCATGTTAGATAAAAGTACTTAGGTATAGGTAAAAATACTATATAAATTTGTGTTTGATTGGAAGAATGACTAAAAAGTTTGAGTAGAGAGGTTCTGTATAAGTGACAGTCTACTACAATGCCACAGTCTTCCCAGCAAATTCATCCTAAGGTTGTAAGAGCTACTTCTCCGACTCTCCAGGGCTCAGTTAGCAAGCTCATGGCAATACAATTAGAAAAAGACTAAATACATACAGCTTGTTGGAAGAGTTGCCAGAAGAAATCCTCTTCTCTCTAAGCAGATACCAGTTGCACAGTTTAGGTTTGCAAAGTTGCATTTGAGCAAACCACAAGACTTCTGAAAGAATATCCTTTGGACAGACAAGACCAAGTGTTTGACAAGATGTTCTGCCATAAAGCATAGCACCATGAGTGGCAGAAACCAAAGAGCATGTCAGCACAAACACCTCATACCAACTGTCAGGTACGGTGGTGGAGGGGTGATGATTTATTTTTCAGTCAAAGGACCTGTGCACCTTGCAGTCCTTGAGTTGACCATGAACTTCTCCGAAAACCAAAATATTCTAGAGTCAAATGTGAGTCCTTTTGTCTGACGGTTAAAGCTTAGTCCATGTTGGGTCATGCAACATAACGGTGATCCCAAGCACACCAGCAAATCTACAAAGGAATGGCCTAAAACTATTCAAGTTGTTGCAATGGGCTCTGCCAGTCAAAACCTCAACCTAACAGCAATGCTGTAGTAGGACCTTAAAACAAATAAATAAATGCCAGCAAACCTCAATGAACTGAAGCAACACTGTAAAAAAGAGTGGTCAAAATTCCTCCACTGATATAGTACAATACAAAAAACTTCAAGTTATACACTCTCTAAAGGTGGTTCTGATATCTATCTATCTGCAGCAGGGATTGCAGCTTTTCCACATATACTCTTAAGCTACAACAATAATACCCAAGTAGCAGAACATGTCAAGGACCATGCTACTGCTTCATGTAGCTAAAAACCCAGATAAACCCAATTTCAAGTCATGTGCCGATAAGAGCAGAAGCACAGCAACAGATGAATAATTATAATAAGAGATTGAAATGATTCCAGCGTTTCATCACCAGCAGAGCAAAATAGTCAGTTATTCAGCCAATTAAGAACACTGTGTACTTGAACGCCTAATGTCAAGGACAGCATGCCGCCCAACAAAAACAAAAGCCTGCTGCTTCTGTTGCCATTCTTTCTGATATGACGCCTTGCTTTGGGGAAGACATAATAACAACAGATTGTTGTTTGTCATTTCAGAAATAGTCTGTGTTGCAACTGAAGCATAGCGACCACCAACTGGCCCCATGACATTCCTAAATACCATACAATGACATTGCTTGTAAGTGTGTTTGCCGAGTCACACACTTCATTGTTTCCTTATGTGAGATGATTGAAATTAAAAAGTATGGAAAGTTTTTTTTAATGACAAACTAAAATGGTTTACTGTCTAAATATTATTGAAGTTGTTCAACATCATTTCCTTTAAACTGCTTATAAACCTTTCCACTTGTGGCAGGTTACCCTGTTTGGAAATCCTCAGTTCTTATCGATCCATCCAAATTTCAGCTTTCATAGCAGATGATCTGACTTATCTTAGCAGAAAGAGCACAGGTGTCAACAATGACAGTTTCTCAGATACATGGAATTCAGTCTTCATTTACTGTAATATTTGTTTGTCTCAAGAGAAACTGAAATACACTCCACCCAAGTTCAATGTGAAAAGAGCTGTATTCAGAGAAATTCTGGTGTATTCCCTTGCTATAAATGAACGATACGATACGATACGATACGATACGATACGATGCGATACGATACGATGCGATGCGATGCGATGCGATACGATACGATACGATACGATGCGATGCGATGCGATACGATGCGATACGATACGATACGATGCGATGCGATGCGATACTTTATTGCCCGCTTGGGAAAATTTCTCATGGACTCAAGTGCTTTCACAGAAGCTGTTTATTTATATTTTTTTACCTGGATCAATGCACACATGCACACTCACACAGAAACAGTTTTAAAATCCTACATATGTGCGTCCACTCACTTGTGTCATCCGGGTCCCTTCAGCGTCACTGCTGAACTGTTTCTCTTTCTGGCATATCAAAGGGACAACATTCCTGATTTCAAACACAAAGCCACATCCTGTAAATTACTTTTGCAGGAGTGCTTAAGCCTCTTTTGAATCATGAAAGAAAACAAAAGCAGTGAAGTTAAAAATATCCTGTTCAAGATAATGCATGCATCTGTGCTTCAGACAGACTCAAAATCACTGCCTGCTCACTTTCTTAATATGAGTTTCAAGTACCTGTAGCAGATTGCTTCAAAAACATCTCTGTTTTAAAACACAACTTGTTAAACAAAGCAATTCAATTTTAACTCCTACACTTTAAGTATATTAGATCAAGCGCTCAAGTACCATAATTTCTACACATATCTAAAGGCAATGTCAGACCCAGGTTGAGCAATGAGGCAGCATTGCCTGAAATGGAAAACCTCAATTTCTGCCTCGTGCATTTAGTCTTGTTATATGACCATAAGTGTAATTCCAGTCAGTGACATGAGAGAGGGGCCCTCTCTCTGCCCTCCATACCACAGACTGGTGGGAGACGCCAAGCCAACACACAGGAGGGAGGAAGGGGGCAGTAAAAGGGAATTTTAATGTACACGCTTTATACCACACACGTTTGTGTGCACGCACACACACACGCACACACACACACAAAAGTGCATATGTCACACATACAATTTAAGCTTTCTGCTGACACTCTCACTCAGAGGGATTTTTGAAAAGTAAGCAAGCGTGGCATCTGTGTCTGGCTTAAGTGATCTTTTGAGTGTGAAACACTGACACCGGAGGATTTAGGATGTCAAGATGACTGCAAAAAAAGTGCATCACAAGTAACAGTAGAAGCATTTACACTTAACTAGGCGCAAAGGTATCAAACTACCATGATGTGCAAAAAAATATATATGCAACTGATTTTGCTGTATAATCTGCTTTCTGCTGCTCATCCATATCTTTGGCGTGATGGTTCAACGAAATCTGCATTAAAAGCATCACATTTTGTGCTCTGGCTATACCTTCCGTTAGGCAGGCTTGTAAAGCACAGATGAAGCGGTTTGCATAAGGTAGTGATTTCATTATGCACCAGTTGCTCAAATTATCATTTGGAACAAAAACATGAGTACAATGTGTACAATGTGAGAAAGAGGTCATAATTAGCACTGTAGAATGAAAATATACTGAGGCAATAAAACCACAACCTGTCGTTTTCTCACTTTGCTCCGACAGCGTGTTAATTAATGAGCTTTGGAGGAACAAGCAGGCTGATCTCCCTGTTTACTAATCAGCTTTTCTGTATCACCTCCTGCAGCCACCTTGCCAACCCCACGCTGGTCCTCCAAGAGACTAAGCTGACACGGTCAGGTGGTCTTGCTACTATGTTTTGGAAAATCAGCTCAGCGCAGAGGTCAGATCCTCATCATCATGATGTTTGTTTACATTCTCACACCGGGCCACCAGGGACAGACAGTGGCCATTTAAAATTAAACCATGGGAAGAGACAGAGTTATATAGCACAGAAAGAGAAAGTGAGACAGGAGAAGACGCTTTCCCCAATCTGCAATGAAGTCTGCGGCACTGTTGACTGTACTGGGCCTTTCTGGCAATCTGATGCAGATTTAGCTGCACCCTAGGTATTCTAAGATTCATACCAACTTAAACATTGAATTTTAAATTATAACTGGGGATCATGCTGGCTTCACATTGTTTCTCTTTCTGAATCCATGTTTCCTGTACAATATCATTCCTGGTTAATTTAAAAGCCACACAGTCAAGAAATAATAACTCACTGGTAAAAGCAGAGCTCTTGCCCATAATTGCACCACTAATACCTTCCAGTGAGACTTTGGTCTAACACTGATGTCTGCAGATAAAAGGCATCAATAATCAGCGAGAAAGGAGCTCCTAGTTTGAACAGGAACATGACTCCACCCCAAACTGCAAATCCTCCCTTTCCAAATCCAAAAGGAATTTAAAAAAAAAAATACATCTCAAGGATTAACACTGAGTTTCCTGAAGAAAAGCATTTAGTTCTTTTTGCTATTTTCTCTTTTCGGTTTCCGTCTAGTTGGTTCGATTAGGCCTAAAATAAAGAAGCAATTCATATAATACCATTCTGTTTGTCATCCTTTAAAATGTGATTCCAAAATCTGCCCACACTAATCTAATGTCTAATGGACTGCAGCTCCATTGTGCCTCTCGGTGGTTACAAACATGTAATACAATTTACACACGCATACAGCTGTTCAAAAAAACCCCTCCCACTTCCCAGATGCCCATTCGTTGCTGTTTTCACCCAGCTTTCAAAATAAAAGCCCTAATCCAGTCAAGCGAATCGCGTAATAAAAATACTGTGATACCTTAGTTTTTACTAGGCTGGATTTTACCTCAATGTATTTGTTTTATTTTGTTGTTGTTGTTTTTAGTTTATTTGTTTTATTTTTCATACGACCTGCCTACATATGACCAGATGAAGCCACGGCTATTTCATGTTTTCCCATTTCCAAAGTTATGTGACTAAAATAGATTTATTCAAAACTTTTTATTTTTAAAAGAAACGTCACTTTCAAAATGTATGTTTATTTTGAAGATTTCCAGCGGAAGTGCTTAATTGCCCACGTATTCTTGTGCCAAGCGCCAGTGACAAATTAAGAATCAGACTGCTTGAAGCGGCGGGGTCTTTCTCAGTCTTCCGCCCAGTCAGTAACTGAAGAAACATCATCCCACAGCTGCGAGATGAGGCTGCTGTCACTCCTGCTTACTGTGTCATTAACGCTGGCACTTGCTTATTATATTTACATCCCGCTGCCTGATGCCATTCAGCAGCCGTGGAAGTTGATGATACTGGATGCCTATTTAAGGACAGCATTTCATGTGGTAAGAGAGTAGATATTTTCACTAGGAAGAAAATCTGGTGCACGTACGCCATCAAAAAGAGACGAATGAGAAGGATCGCATTAGACAGAATCTTGACTTTTCTATGTGCAAAGTTTTAATTAAATGTGTTATTACAGGTTGGCTGCATGCACTGTATCTTTGAAAAGCTTGCATTATTAAAAACATGCTCTGAACAAAACACACTCAAACACAGACTTGGACTTTGAACCTTGTGTTTATTTAGAGGGAAAAAAAACAAGGTGCCATCTTTCTTTGCTAGAATATGATGTTTGGTGTTGATATTCAGTGTAACAGTGCAAAATGATATGCTGCTGAAATAAATACGGATGTCATGGATTCAAGGTATCTATAGTCCAGTTTTTAGTTTTACTGGATGACCAGATATCCAGAGGTCTTTTCATGCTTGTGTCATGAAATCTGATTTCACAGCAGGGTTGAAATGCACCAAGTCTGTGAAAGAGCTCATTTAGTAATCCCACTGTGTGATTTCAACAGTTATTGAGATTTTTATTTTGGGGCTGTGAGAGGATCATGAACTTTACACCCTCACCTGTGTTCTACATTTTGAAAGTGGCAGACGATAGATGGCTAGAAACTATCCGTTAATTATTAGCACGCTGGCCTAGACTAATCCTCAGAGCGAGAGTTTTACTAAAAATCTGGATTTATTGTGTTATTTTTGTGTTATTTTAAGATTTAAAACAGTCATTAGCATCTAGTTTGAGGACACTGTTTAAGAAAACGTCACTAATATTAATTTTGCATTGCTTCATTGTTTCTACAGCAGATGTTATGCACAAGAACGTGCTCAAGTGTGACTGATATTGTTAAATAGTTTTAAAACCCACTAGTGAACAGTGTGCTGATGCATAACAGAAACTGACTTTATTCTTCATTAGAGTGAAAATGTGATATCTGCACATGTGACAGTGCAACAGTGTCTTCAGCACTGCTGTTGTGACACTCTGAGTGAGGGAAAGGGCAGACATATCAGTAATGCATAGTGTAGGAGGAGAAAGGTGACTGTGAGAAATTGTGTCTCAAAATCCTGCCAAGAGATGACTACATTTTTGCCTTTTGCCAAATTCCCTATGACTTTCTGTTGTTTCCACTAATTTCCTTTCAATCTATGTATTAAATTCTTAATGTGTCACCTGAAACAAACAAGTACCAATCAAGGGGTTTGAGCCGGAGTTTGGTTTACTCTTGTCTTCAGGCCTCTTTGAAGCAATGGCTGGGATTTGACCATCACACTAGATCTTTCAGGCAGTTCACATTTGGCTTTGAAGGGATATTAAAGGAATTTCTGAGTACTGAGTCCAGTGCAGGGGCCGTTCCAGGTGTGAAGGTCAGTGACATCTCTTTCGCTGGCATCCCAGTGCGAGTTTACGAGCCCCCAGCTGGAGGGGAGGGTCATCTGAGGAGAGGGTTGATGTATTTCCACGGAGGTGGCTGGGCCCTCGGCACCACCAGTGAGTCTCTAACTGCTTTCTCTAGTTAGAAATAAAAATAATATGCCTACTTTAAAAAGAATCATAGACTTTGAGACATTACTTGTGATAATTACAGCTATCTTTGCTTTTTAGGTGCAAAGTTTCTTAAGTGTCAATAACACAATAGGCATATATCTAACCTTATCAATCTGTTTTCATCTATATACTGCAGTCTTTTATCTTTAACTGCCTTGAAATAAAAGATTTTTGTCCAGATCAAGCAGAGGAGTTTATATAGTGTTTGAGCTTGTACAGATGTTTTTTACCCCACGTTTAAATTTCAGTTTGCATAATCCCTGAACGTCTTCTTTTCTATCCTTCTCTGTCTCTCACTCTTTCAATTCCTCAGAGAAGGGGCCATATGATATTATCAACCGAATGGTGTCAGATGAGCTGAATACTGTTGTGGTCTCTGTTGAGTAAGTGTGTTTCCTCTTGCAAAACTGTAGTCTCCATTCACAACATCAGCGGAGTGTCCCTTTAATTATATACTCCAAAGCTTTCTAAACCTCTAGTAAATTACATCTGAACCCTCTGTGTGTGTAGGTATCGTCTGTATCCAGATGTGCACTTTCCAGTGCCATATTTAGACTGTCTTGCTGCTGCCAAACACTTCTTGTCTCCAGAGGTTCTTGCCAAGTATTCTATTGACCCAGATCGTGTGGCTGTGGCAGGTGACAGCGCTGGAGGAAACCTTGCTGCTGCAGTTGCTCAGGAGGTAAAGGCAGAGGCTATTTTCTGCATGCATGCGACAATTCGTATATCAAGCTCAAATGCCAAATGTTTTAATTCATAAAATGCCTTCCACGACTGCTAGTATAATGCTCTGGATCATGACATATATCCTGATTTCTTTGTTTTTCCATATTTGTCATTCTTAGATGTTTTAAGTGATCAGACAGTTTTTAATACTAGACAAAAATAACCCAAGGTAATACAAAATGCAGTTTATGAATCATGATTTTAATTTATTAAGGGAAAAAGTTGCTGTGGAGGAATTTTGTCTCACTCTTCTTTGCAGCATTGTTTTAATCCAGCCGTTTTGAATGGTTTTCAAACATGAGCAGCCTGATTAAGTTCATGCCAAAGCGTCTCAATTGGATTTAAGGCGACCAGGCCGATGCCAAACCTTAATTTTTTGAGCCATTCAGAGGTGAACTTGCTGGTGTGTTCAAGATCATTGTCATGCTGTAAATCTAAGTGAACTTGAGCTTCAGTGCACAAACTGATAGCCAGACATTCTCCTGGCAGAGAACAGAATTCATGGTTCCATCAGTTATGGCAGTCATCCAGGTCCTGAAGCAGCAAAGCAGCCTTTTTGCTCAGTGTTATTGTTGAATCATGAACTCTGACCTTAACTGAGACAAGTGAGGCTCGCAGGGCATTGGATGTTATTTTGTGACCTCCTGAATGAGTTGTCGATACACTATTCGAGTAATTTTGGTAAGCTGTCCACTCCTTTTAAGGCTCACCATTAATTGAACTCAGCTTTCTATAAAAAGTTATCCATGATATTTAATTAATTATTTAACAAGGGAGGAGCATTGGTTTTTCACAAAGAACTAGTTGAAAACAGGATGTGGGCACATGCTATTTCACAGCACTGTAAATTAGTTGCATTGCAAAGCTATCTTTACAAAGCTGTTATTTCCACACCATGTTTTGTCTTTCTCCCCTCACCGCAAACTGTTGCAGCAGATGGCCGCCCCTCTCTGAGTCTGGTTCAGCTGAAGGTTCCTTTCTGTTAAAAGGGAGTTTTTCCTTCCCACTGTCGCCAAAGTGCTTGGTCACAGGGGGTCATATGATTGTTGTTTTTTTTCCTGTATGTATTATTGTAGGGTCTACCTTACAATATAAAGTGCCTTGAGGCGAATGTATAAACAAAATGAATTGAATTGAACTAACTGGCTCTAATATGCAACATATGACAAAAAAAAGTCCAACACCACATTGTTGTTGGTTGTAATTTAGAGTTGAAAGAAAAAAGAAAAACACACATTCATCTTGCTGTAAGGAAAAGGAAAGAACCAACCATTTGACATCACCACACAGTCTGCATTGCAATGTACACAGCCATTACTCATATTGTGTGTTTGTTTTTTCAGATTTCTGTAGATGACAGCATGAGTGTGAAATTCAGTGTCCAAGCTTTGATCTATCCAGTGCTCCAGGCTTTGGATTTCAATACACCCTCCTATTTGCAGAACCAATATATCCCCGTCCTTTACCGGACCAGCATGATCCAGTTCTGGCTGCAGTATCTGAACATTGACCTCTCTCTTATGCCCGAGTTTTTAGTGAACAACCACAGCGCTTTGCAACACTCTTCACTCACCCCAGAGCTGAGGTCAAGACTTGACTGGAATGTGCTACTTACTCAGAAGTACAAGAAGAACTACAAGCCTGTTATTATGGAAAAGGGATCTGAGGGGTTTCTGAAGAAGGTGCCAGGCCTGCTTGATGTGCGAGCAGTACCACTGCTGGCTGGGCCAGAAGTGTTGGCAAAATGCCCTCGTGCATATATTCTAACATGTGAGCATGACGTGTTGAGGGATGATGGGCTGATGTATGCCCGCCGCTTACAGGATGCAGGGGTCGCTGTTACCAGCGACCACTATGAGGATGGCTTCCATGGATGTTTCAGTTTAACATCCTGGCCACTTGAATTTGACGTTGGGAAGAGGGCACTCAGGGGTTACCTCAACTGGCTGCAGAACAACCTGTAGAAGTGTGTATGTGTGTTTTTGCAAGTGAGTAATGGTTGGAAGCCCTTTTCTTTGTGAATCACAGGCTTGGCTGAAGGCCTAGTAAATGTACCCTTTGTTTAAAAATCTGACATCTAAGCTCAGGGCCCTTGTGTACCTGCACACGCTCAATACATGTGAAGGTTTTGTGATACGTAGAACCAGTCTAATCTGCAGGCAACATCAGCATAGCTAACACTGTGACCAACTAATAAAGATACTTTATAAAGTCATTAAGTGCTTTGACAGCCAATAGCTTTGCTTAAATGGATTCGTTCATCGCCTGTTCCCAATACGAAGGATCGTGCATGTGCTGTTTTGTAGCAACACAAAAAACACATGAGTAATAAATGTCACAAGACCTTTTTAATTTATACTCCACTATTAAAACAAAAGCATCACAAGTTAGGTCCCAAAGTCGAAAACAATCATTTGAATTGTGGTGTTTTTTTCCCCTCTCACTAAAAACAGCTGAGGTCAGGTCAGCAGTTTCAGCAGTGCTCAGTATTTTACCCTGTTGGCTGGTATACAGTAGATCTTCCGCTTTTATTCATATTGAAGTTGCTCAATGACTATCAAAGTGACTGCCGTGAATTTTTAAACTGTCATGCACCCCAAAGGATAAAAATTAGTCTGGCAATTTTATGGGGTTTACTTTTTGGGTTTTGAATGAACTGTCTCCTTAAATATTAATATTTAAGGTATTTTGTATAGACGGTCATGTTCCCCTCACAATACTTTATAATAACAATGCTATATTTAGATTTTGTATCATCACCATAACAAAATAAATTTGTAGAATCCTACAAGTTTTGGGTCAGATACCTGCAAAGCTAACAAAGTTCTAGCCTCAGTTGTATTTTATACCAAATTTGAAATCTGAGCATTTCACTGTGTTCATCTGAAGAATGAATCTGATCTGATCGTGCATATTTGCCTGCTTGCATAGTATTAAGTTCAAAGCAAAGCTGTATCTAAGTAGCAAGGTATTCAGTAGGTATTTACTGCCTTTCTTGAGTTCAGCTTGCACCATAAGAACACAATGTCTAACATGTTCTGGCTCTTGACAATCGCTAACAAAATGCACATTTCCTTTTAGTCTGATGACTGTTTATTTTTATCTTCCTGTATTTTTATAGTAATTCACTGGTTTTATATAAATGACTGAAAGATATTTTGTTTGCCTGTCAGAAGCAGTTAACCGAAAGCAGCTGCATGTATGCCAGGTGCAGGGATAGCATCACGATCCTGACCAGATTGTTGTATATAAAATGCATTTGCAGGCTTCGAGTTCCAATTTTCTCCTTCTTTTAAACCTTTTTTCTTTTTTAAATGAAGGCTCACAGCTACAGCATACATCATCAGCCTGTGATGCGCAATAAATACAGTATGATTTTGGTGCATTTTCCTTCCGTGTGTCTCATTATTCACATTTGTTGTTTTTCTGGATGACTTAATGTTCAGCTTGAGTTACATAAGTTCTGATCATTGGACTGATCTGCACTGATTATTGCAGAAAACCAAAACAAATATATATATATATATATATATATATATAATTTAAAAAAAACTTCTCTATTGAACATGGGGCATTATCAGGTTGACTAAATGTACTCATTGTGTTTCCTTTTGCCAAAACTATAAGCTGGAAATCACAAATATTATGTGAATGATCAACCAGTCTACATACTCATACAATATTCTGTACTTTAAGAGATAGCCTCGCCCTGCCACAGACTGGCGATCTGTCCAGGGTGTACCCTGCTTCTGGGATAGACTAAGGTTCGTGGATGTCCTTTTTTCCCCTGCCTGGCAGCTGCATCTTCAGCATTCTTTGCCCCATTTATCCACTATCCCTCCTCTACATATCTCCAGACCATCTCAGCCTTGCCTCTCTTACTTTGTCTCCAGACTGAACCTCAGATGTTCCTCTGACATACTAACCTCTAATCCTGTCCCTCCAGCGAAATCTTAAAATCTCTCTGCCTCTTGCTCCATCTCTTGTCTGGATCCATGTGTCTGATTTGGGAAAGATTTTATACTAGACGCCGCTCGTGACACAGCCTCTTCATTTATCCAGACGTGCGATTAATACAAGGAGTAAGACGGCCTATGCATGTATCTTAATTAGTTTCAAGAGAACTGAGTGAATATTTTGGGTGGCCACACAAATAATTTGTTACAGCCCTAATAATCAGTGTGATCCTGCCCCCTGCTGGACTACAAGACTATCTTTCCCTTCTGTAGTAGCACCCATTTAACATGATGTTACTCATTTGTTTGGTCTGATGACAATTTCTTTTTAAAAGGAAAATGGCATTGCTGAATAAATTTTGACCATAAACTGCAAAAACATTTATTGAATAAAATCATCTGGATTTGAACTTCAAATACCTCAAATGGAACCTACTAGTTAATACTAAGGAAAAAAACATCTGTCTCTCTGTGAGGAACACATGGTGTTATAAAACTGTGACAGTTATGAGAAAAATGGGGCAAAGCTCTGAAGCAAAGCTTAGACTTATAGATTTAAAGGACACTCCATCTACTCCCTTCTGCACTCTACTTGTCTTGTCCCTCCCCTGAGGCTTCTCCTCCCTGTGTTCCTCTCAGTGAAGTCATGGAATCTCCCTAAATTCCCATCTGAGGACTACAGCTGCTCAGAAGACAAAGTGTCAAACAATGCATCGAGACACCAGTGATTTAGCTGGCTTCCGTAGAAAGGTGTTTCCCTCACAAGAACCTACTGCATCTAAATATAAGAACAAAGACACAGAGCTGATACACAGATTAACATGCAATTCACTATCACTACAACTATAAATGAATGTAAGGGTTACAATCAAATATCTTTTAAATTTGGTTACTAAGAAAGGATATATGCTATATGCTTTTCCATTATAGTAAATCTCTTAAATTAGCAAAACAGTAAATACAAGTAAAGTCCCTGATTTAACCTTTACGGTTGGGTAGTATATAATAAAATATACCAGTAATTAATTACATCCAAATGAGCAAATTAATTAACTATACAGCAACAAATGTCATATAAATAACTGACTAAAAATACAATAGTTGAAGTGCAACATATACAAATTAGGTTAGTAAGTACAAGTATATATAAATATACATCTTCCACGTGATCATTAATTGTTGAGCTTTTCAGAAGTAGAAAATTGACTGACAAACATTCACATGATCAGATAAGTTCCTTGTTCATATGCCTTGAATATTAATATAAGCATAAATATAGCATATAATACATATATAAATACACCAAATAAGCAATTAAATATACTCATTAATGAGATATAGCAGCCAAATGTCACAGTATTTCAACTATTGTCAGTCGACTGAACAGTGATTAGTTCTTATTAGTGTTTGGTTTGTGCAAACTCTACTGCTTAGTTGTCCCCACCAACAACACTAAAAGACCAGGAAGACAGCTTATGTGGATTATTGCTGAATTCTTTCGTTGGTTAAGAAAAACTCCTTACCACCATCTAACCAAGTCAGGATCACGCTGGAGGAAGTAGATGTATCATTGTCCAAGTCTACACTCAAGAGTTACCTTCATAAATAGAAATACAAAGGGATCACAAGGAGGTGAAACTACTGATTACACTCATTGAAGAAAACGGGCATATTTCCCACAATGTCTGACTATTCCTTTAGGCATCGAATTGCTAGAGGATTAAAGCTAGCCAAGACCTGCATGAGAAAATAGCTGACGCAGGTCAAAGGTCACCAAATGTCTCAAGGTAAGGAGAAGAAATAACAATAAGACAAATGGAAAAAGGCTGATAAAAATGCATGTTTAAATGCATGTTTGCTGTTGAAGTTTTGACAGGTATGTCTCTCAGGGTGTCGTCTGGCTTGCCTGAGGCCAAATAGTCTTCAGGTATCACTCACCGTTTCCATTCATTCTCTCTGACAAGCCTGGGAATCACATTAGTCTTTACTCTGCCTTCCGCATTTTTGATATTTTAATCTCTGCTGCGATCCTCATTTAAACTTCTGAGTACATTTTTAATGTACTTTGGTGCTGCCTGCTTTAGTGAACCTGCTGGGAAATATTCAGTGATGTGCAAACGTGTGAAGATTAAAGTTACATGCGTGCGGCTTTGAATGGGCTTTGCATGCTTTCCCTCAGCGTTTGATTGTTGGGAGGGTCACTCACATCCTGGAGCTGTGAACTCCTTCAGCCCCACTTTCACTTCCTGACACTGACAATAGAGCAAGGGTTAGAGGTGATGGAATGAAAGCACGGGAACTACTCAAGGTTAAATTCTCCCAATTAAATCACTCCCCTGTGACAAATACTATGTGGTTACGCAGAAGCCCTAAAAATGGCAGGTCATTCAGCACTAATCAAATAGAAGTCTCTCAGATCACCACACAATAGCAGGAAGGAGATTACTTTCAGATGCTGTTGATCTGCTACCTGCGCAGTACTTCTATCCAAAACTATCTCACAGTGTTAGCCTATTGCTGCTTTGATTTGCTTTGCACAGTCTCTTACTTGCGACACATGTGACATACAGCACATGTTTTAACAATAACCGCTTTATTTCCTTCATCAAGCAATGCCAAGAGGATAACTGCAAACCAAGGTTCCTTAACTGACTTCACCTGCAGCTGTTTAACAGTTAGACACCAAGATAACTTATTTCTATCATAAAAGAGAGACAAAACAAAATTGCTTCATGGCTACATAAACCCACATTTGGGGAATTAAGTTGTAAAAATGCACTGATTAGTTGCTTCTTGGACACAGTGACAGATTTATTGAGTTGTGAAATATGGGTGAAGTTGAGGACACTGGGATTAAATGTCGTAAAGCTATTCTGAGTCATACAAAGAAGGACATTTTTAGGCACTATTTTGAACTAATTCAAGATTGCATATAGTTTTATATGGTTTAAGCATATACATACTTTTCTGTCTGTGATCGTGACCTTCTTTATTATATCATAATATAACAGTACGTGACTTTATTAGTAGCAAAAAAAATGTTTGAAGTGGGACAAAAAGGAGATTTTATTGAAAAAAGGAAGCAAGTTTTGACATTTCTGTCTGAAGGCATCCTAAAGTTGCATGTGCAGCAGCTCCCTGCCCCTTTCTATCTAATAACAGTGACATCTTGAGGCTGTTGTAATGCTCCATACCTCCCTTCTGCTCCACCTACAGACGCCTGCACACTTTTCCTCCCTCCCTCTCTCTTTCTGTCCTACACAGAAGAAATGCAACAGAGCTTGATCTGCCTCTCTCAAGCGCTTTCTTGATCCTTAAGTTTTTTTCTTGGTGAATTCAGTCGTTGTGTGATATGGCCATGTCCATTTCTGTCCAGAGTCTGGGGCTCATCTTACTCGCAGCAGTCCTCCTCCAGACCATCGCGGTCGCCGTCAGTTTTATATACTTCAACAAAGTCCTGAACACGGTAAGAAATGCGTTTGGTTTGCGTGGAACGCATAAGAGTGAGTGAGAGGCGTCAAACATGGTGTCCTGACATGCTTCATGGGAACAAGCTAAGCTTACTAAGAACACAGATCTTCATTGAGGCATGCGGCTCATACCTGTGGAACAAGATAAGTATGATCGAGGACAGAGGAACTGCATATTAAAATATGAACTCCAAATGACCTGTGGACCGCGGATATAGTCAGAAAAACATTAAAACTGCTTTACCACTTTGATTTAATTGCCTCAGAAATAAACAAGGAATAGAAATAAATGCGCTGGGAATATCTATTTTTTTTAAAGAGAAATTTAGAAAGGTTATTTAGGTTACTCCTAAAAGTCCCGTAATAATCCCTGCGGGAATTTCTGCACCCAGCGCCGGACAATGAGAGCGAAGAAAGTTGGGGCGAGATAACATTAAACAATTGGAGGAAATGGGTTGTGACACCCTAAAGCAACGCATTTCAGAGACGGGTAGACATTGTGACGAGCTGAAAACGCCTCTAAAATATCATAATCACGGGAGTCACACACACGTCTCCGCTCAGACACACCTGTGGCGCAAGGACAGCCTGCTGACATTATGTTTTTCGTTGTAATGATGTTTCCAGCAAATTGTCAAGCACGCACATACACACGCAGTATGTCTTATGGTGATTACAGCAGACTTAAAGCTGTTACTTTTTTTTTAAAAGCCTTCTAAGCACTGTTGTTCACCCCATGGAGCTGCGTCCAAAACAGGTATTTTGAAGCCAATGTGCGCAGTCCATGTATATCAATGATGGTTATACCACAGACACTTACACCGGGAGAACATGTAACCTAATACCCAGTGCCTCAACTTTTATATTTACAGATCAGTTAGTAGGTGAGAAGATGCACATGTGTCTGATTAGTTTCACCCTGTTCTACTTGTTGTTTTACTCTCATAGATGCAGGAGAGTTTTTCCAGGAGCAGCATGTCCTGTCTTGTAAACCCAAATCTGAACTTCCTGGACGTGGCAGAAAAGAAGAGCGACCCCTGCTGGCAGATCACGCAACAGGTCCACTACTACTTAAAGAAGGTTTTTATTGATCTTTGTTCAGCTGAAATTTGATAGAGTTGGTTACTTCTAATTTGACTATTTTGATTGTTCACTTTTGGAAGTCTCATCCTTAAAAAGGAAATCTGCCATCACAGCTGGGTTAAAGCAGACTGGGTACTGAGGGGTTCACGGTGGTGACTTCCTTGCAGATTCTGATTGCGTTAGTTTAGTGATTCTATGTTTGTTTGTATTTTACATAACTGGTAATCTCTTTCACTTCCTCCTCTCTTATTATTCCTCTGTTTTGTTTTGTTTTTGTCAGAAGATTGCTGAAAGATTCCAGATACCTACTCCCGAGAGAAGTAAGAACCATACCATTCAATGTCAATCACACTGTCACGCATGGCTTCTTACACTGAAAATGTCCCGTGTGTATGTGTGTGTATTCTGTTTCATTTTTCACAGGGGTCTCTCTTCCCAAAGTTGGTGCACATGTGACAGGTGTTGTCTCATCAGCAGAGCCTCCAAATTCAGAAAGTGAGGATCATTTTATCGGTTACATTTGATTCTGAAATGCATAACAAACACCTGAAACACATAACACGTGTGCACACTGCTTTACCTTTTCAAGGCCATAGGTTAGGAATTTTGCTTCCAGGCTTCCGAGGCTCCTTTCAGATTTTGTTACCTCCTCACACCTACATGTCTGTCAGGGCTTGTACAACCGCTCTCTCATACCCTGGAGTTTCCTATGGTGTTTTTGAGATGAGTCATTAGTCTTTGTCTGGGAAATGAAAAAGAAAAAAAAGCTCATATATTGCCCACGTAGATACTTTCCAAGCATTGTATGCAATGGACTATAGATCCAGTGTACACAGACCCGCTGAGAGGAATAGCATGTAAAAGGAAAGCTTTGAAGCATGTGAAAGGAATTCACTTTAA
Organism: Perissodus microlepis; assembly: GCF_051167445.1. Lineage (NCBI taxonomy): Eukaryota > Metazoa > Chordata > Actinopteri > Cichliformes > Cichlidae > Perissodus > Perissodus microlepis. The sequence continues at coordinate 17,574,929 of NC_140479.1, read as the reverse complement.
AGGTACTATGTGTAGAATCACATTTGTACCTTCATTGTGACTCTTCAAAAAAGCAACTTTAAAAATGGCGAGCTCGTCTTCTTTTTTCAACCACAGTGGAGGGATCTGCATGTATTTGATTTGGCATGGACTTTTACGCCGGATGCAGCCCACCCAGGGACTTTTGCATGTTAGGTCGGCAAGGTGCATTAAAACCGGTGTGGTCTTTATGTTAATAAATGTGCTGAACAACATCACCGCAGTAAATAAGTGGGGAGGACGGGGAAACAGGCTAGGAGCATGCATTACTTTGTCTTTTTTTCCATGCTACCACTAGAGGGAGCCAGTCAAATATGTTCACATTCTAATGAACCTCTTGTCCTGATGTGGTGCAGGTGTCTGACTGATGCACGACTTATTTGACAGCCTAATTTATTGAATTGTGGTTTAGTAGTTCTAGATTAGGCACCATGTTAGAGGAAAAAATAATTCTTCCACAGTATGCAGCACCAATACATGGCTGAACATTATTTTAATCTATTAGAGAAGCAGTTGTGGATAGCTGCTGGTCTGTGGGCACATCTGTGAACATTACTTACCCACTGTACATGTCATGAACATTTGTTTATAATTTGGTTAGCAGTTACTGTTTTAACAGTGTTTAATAAAACTCAGTCTTGAAGCTTTAAGTGTTTTTGTATTTCAGTGCTTTTTCTATGCATATATACTATGTCTTACTTTCTGTATGCGCGTGTAGCTGTTCCAGGTTTACAGAGCAGCAAGGGGTACCTGGGAGAGCGCATCAGAGAGTGGGAAGGCCAGAGAGGCCTGTCCTTCTTGCAGAACATGGAGCTGAGAGGAGGAGAGCTGCTGGTGCCCAGAGCAGGCCTCTATTACATCTACGCCCAGACCTACTTCAAACTCCCCTCCATGGGGGAGATGGACGGGGAAACAAGAGAGGAGCAAGGAGCTCAGCTTGTCCAGTATATCTACAAGAAGGTCAAAACTTTTTTTACTTATTAAAGGATAACTGGTGGAGATGGTTAGCTATAGCTATAATTAGAAATTATACTATTAGTGTTTTAGCAAATAAATATTGTTTCATGATGTTCAAGTGAGAGATGGAATTAAAAAGGCAGCTAAACCTTTTAATCCAAGAAATCATTAACCATATTACGTAGTTTTCTTCCAATATCTATATCTCTGTCCCTCCATTTAATTAGTGTTGTGTCCTTTAAGGCTTCTTAAAAGTACACACTTCCTTTTTCTTTCAAATACATTAAAGAACATTTAAAGCTCACAGCCTTCAAGTGTTAAGTTACTTTATTTGCTCCTGTTTGAGATGTATATATCCTTACAGGATTTCCTTTGAGCTTGAGTTAGTTTAAATAACCTCAGTGTCAATCAGGATAAAATGAAATGAAGTCAGTACAGCTACTTTTGCCTGTGAATTTAAACCGAAAGGTAGAACGCTTACAAATCAGTGATATGTGGTGATATATAATGCCATGCTTTATTCATGTTTTTCTTCGTTTTTTTTCTTCTTTTTTTTGGTGTGGCCCACAGATGAGTTCCTACACGGCACCTATCTTACTGATGAAATCGATTAGGAGTGTCTGCTGGCCTCGGGGTCAGGAGCCTGGCCTCTTCTCTCTGCATCAGGCTGGCACTGCCTTTCTACAGCCTGCAGATCGCCTCTTCATTACTGTTAGCAATGCTAGTGTCATAGAGATGGACGGACGGGCAAACTACTTTGGGGCCTTCCTCGTGAGCTAAAAATAAGCATCCAGGACTGAAATTTTAAAAAGGCATGAGCAGAGGTGAAGCAGAATGTTGCTTGATAACATAAGTGGCAGTCGGACGGAACAGGACTGGAAGAGAAGAAAAGACTGTAAGGATAGCAAAAGGACTTCTTCGGGACCGCGGGTCATGTATGACATTCCGGAAATAATGTCATCGAAATAAATCCATCAGTGGCCTTTTAATTGGTCGACCTAACGCAGGATATGAATTCCGTTTTCAAGCCTGAGAAACTTCATGGAAGCTTGATGTACGGCAGCAAACATGGATGATGTTTTGCATTCGGATAGATAAGAGGTGCACTTTGAACCATACAATAGATACAGATTTAGATGTCACGCGTGAATGCCCTCTATTGAACCAATCCGTTTTGCCTGCAGGTGAAACAGTTCCCAGCTGAGTTATCAGTCACTGGAAAGGGCAGTGATGTTGGGCACATGAGAGGTCTTGCATCAAAAATTCTGACAAGATTTTACATGTTGAATATTATGAATGAAACTTCCTACTTGTTTATGTCATCGCTGTGCAATCTAGTGAATCAATGTGGTATTAAAGAGATGAAGGGATTCTGAAGTTCTCAATGCCTTAACAAAAACACAGATGCATCTCAGAAAATGATAACACCCTTTAGAATTAGTACACCCAACAATAATCATGGGGAAAACTGCTGACTTGACAGTCATGATCTGATAATCATTGATACCCTCTATAAAAGGGATAAGCCAGGATGTCATTCCTGTAAAAACTGGAGGTTCACAGAGTTTCGTAGTAAAGCCTATTGATAGAAAGTGTATTGTAAGGGAAAAAGTAGGGAAAACGGTGAAAAAACTTCAAGTGTTGGACTGAGGCTGGAATCACAGCATCAAGAGCCACTACATGCAGGTGTCTTCTGGAAAGATACTACAGTTTTCTCAATCCTAATATCAAATCACATCGGAATCAAAGGAACTTACCTGGGCTAAGAAGTTGCTCAGTGGTCCAAAGTTTTCAGCTAAAAGTAAAATTTGCATTTTATTTGAAAATTAAGATCCTAAAGTCTGGAAAAACGAAAAATCCAAGGTGTTCGAAGTCCACTCAAAACTTTATGCAGTCTGTGACGATTTGGGGTGTAAAGTGATCTGGTGGTGATCTACCAGGAGATTTTAAAGCTCTTCATGCTTCAATCAAGCTTTATGGAGCTTCAGATTTTCATTTCCAGCAGGGCTTATCTTCCCAGAGTTCCAAAGTGACTATAAAATAGTTTGCTGACCATGTCAGTGCTGTGACTTATTCGTCAGCCAACTTACCTGACCCAAACCCCGCAGCATTGCATTAATGCAGCAAGTTTTAGTAGCAACCCGCACTATTAAAATAAATTACCATAAAAAGAATTTTCATGATATTGTGAGATGTGTCAGATTATACTGTATTTTAAGTGTTTTCCAATACATTTTTACACTAAAGTGTAAAATACAAATCGTGATCCCCCACATACTATATCACTACATGTGTCCTGAAAACTACTGGATGGATTGCCAATAAATGTTAGTGAAGACGTTCATGGTTAATTAAATTTTAAGACAATACTGAAAAAGTAAAAAACTATCGTTTAATTCATGTTGTAGTACATGTTTCCATAATATGGCAGTGAATGTTTCAGCAATAATAATCACTCCCCAAACAAGAGTTTTTACACTTAAAAAAAAATCAATACCAAAAACTTAATCAGGGTTCAAGTAATGCCCAAAAGAAATACATTTTGAAACACACACACACACACACACACACACACACACACACACACACAAACACACACACACACACAGAGGAAGATAGAAGGCGGATTATAATATGACCTAATTTCTTGCCAATAAAGAACCACCAAGGTGTGTGGGTGGTCTTCAGTCTCTTTTTGGTCACTGGACTGGACTAACAAACATATTGTAGTTACAGCCGAGACAGTAAACACAAACTCAGACAACACAGCATGTTGAGTTATGGGAGGGCTTCATTGTGATTTAACCAAAAGGAAAGACAGTGGTACCAAATCTTAAACGCTTGGTATCAAAAATAGTCTCTGAGTTGGTCTCCGATCAGTCTGAACACTACAAGTGTGTGGGGAAAAAATGCATGGACAGAGCATATTTTATCTTGTAAATGACGACCTATGGCTTCAGTTTATCTATACACACAGAGTCATGTACAATCCCATAACCAAAGCATAACAGAGTAACTGCTTTTGAAGACAGTCAGCTGAAGTCTAAAATGGCAATACTGTAAACAACTGTGTGTGCGTGCACTGGAGCTGGGAGCCTCCGTGTTGGTGCTCCTATTGCTATGCTAAGAACGGTTTTAGTTGTAATTTGGCCAATCAATCAGACTAAGTCCTCACAACCCAACAACCGCCTCCCCACTGACATTACAGTAAATCTCACCAGGCACATACACACAAACACTTACACACATACACACACTCACAAACTGTGGAACCAGCCAAGTGCTTTGACATTATCTTGCTGCCTGTACAATGCCTGCATCAGTCAAGTTCATTAAGACAAATTCGTTAACATCCGACAGTACTTGGATTGAGTGAATTAATGAGCTAGAAAAGGCATACAGTCTTGTGTGAGACATACGATCTACATATATAAGTCACAAGAGTCCTTCACAATTATGGTGTGAACACACAGAGGGTTAAAGATTAGTAAGGGCTGTCCTGACACAAATTATGTATTTCTAAAGCTTAAGGACTAATACTCAAACATGAAAAATGCTGTAACCTTGATATGATGATGATGTAGTTGTTGTTGCACCAAATGTGGGGGGTAGGGGAGATTCACAGATACTCGAATACTTGTGAGTGTACACACAAACAAAACCTGTGATAAGTTTCTATTGCCTCTTAGAGTATGTCTGTGGTCTATGAATGAAAAAAAAGCACCTGTGATGTACAGAACAGCCTAAGAACCGAGTTTAAGTGTTAACTAGAGACAGGCAACAATAAACACTGGCACACAGGCACAATACAGGAGGCTTTGGCACACCCATGCTAGTCGTACTACTCAGCATTTTCTGACACAGAAGGAAAGCAGATTACAGGACAGGACAGACCCATAGCTGCCTTAGATTTCCTTCCCCTCAATGGGGTAGATACACGTTTTCTGACAGACAATGATGAGTTGTCACATTCTATCAGCACCATGCTGTCTATTTTTGGAGTCCCAGCCTCTCATCCGATCAGCAACTCGAGGCTCTCCTCATAGTTGGGCTCTTGTGGGGGGCTGGGGGACAGGAAAGCTGTCGAAACGGGGGTCCCTGTTGCGGTGGCAACGTTGAGGAGGGTGTTTGCGCGGATGCTGGTGGTTGCCGGGTTGCGGAGGGCGGCGGCTGCTGTGATGCTGGTGAGGTTGATACCAAGCGTAAGCCGCGTCTGTTCTAAGGCCTTCTCTGGCACTGCAAAGGCCTCAAGCTTTTTCTCACCATTGGCCATGTAGGAGTTCTGGCAACCTCGACAGATGCAGTCCAAGCATGCCTGCGAAAGATCAGAGAAAACAGACAACAGTGTTACTCTAGCTACACAGGGCCAGTGTGGCACAAAAGATGCAAAGCTCTCAGTTTCTGATACTGTCACAAAAGAATACAAAAACCTGCCTTTACTAAGTTTGAATATTGATATATATCATATATCATGAATATATTATGAATATATCATCTAACAGCAGACTAATACATCATCTATTTTTTCCATTACTTGTTTTCTTTGGGTTAGAAACAAAAGTACTAAAACATAGTTGTCATATGTTTACACTAACACATTATAAAATGGCAGCATGAACAATCTACACAAACTCACATAATGACAGCATTAATCTTTAAGCGTATAATGTGCTCATTTAATAGATTAATGGTTTCACCTTGCGGTTTGAATAACAGGGACAACGCTGTCCCCTGCAGGTCAACACAGACGGATTCTGAGTGGCTCTTCCACATTTACAGCCCTTCTTCTCCACTGGCTTCTTATATGGAGGCCTCGCAGGTGCTGGAGGTACCAGGCAGCCTGCCATCAACCGCTGGTCTTTGCTTCTTTCCTTTGTCTTGGAAGCGCCACCAGTGCGAGCCTTGACATGTGGCTTCTTAGGGCTTGGCTCCGGATGTTTCCTGGCACCTTTACTGTGGTTCGGCGCAGGTCGACTGGGCTTAGGAGGTGCTCCGTTGGGAAGCGATGAGTATGTGTGTGCTGGTACTGTTAGGGAAGGCGTGGGTGGATGTGTGTGCAGTGTGTGAGAGGGATTAGGAGTGTGTGAGTTTGAGGAAGAGCCCTGCAGGATAGAAGCAATCGGGAGAGGTTTCACTTTTTCCCTGTCACTCTCTGAATGAGATCGTTTGCGGTTAAGGCGGACTGGTGGGGGCTTGGAGGCTAAAGGAGGGTCAAAGGAAGATGTATGTGTGTGAGCACCATGGCCTGCCACTGTATTAGTCCTGCCTGTTTGAATCTGTGTGTAGTTGTGAGCTGCATCCAGCTGTATGTACATCTGAGTGTGTGCTCTGTCCGTAGCTGTGTGTGTGTGAGTATGTGTCCTAACCGGCTGTGTATGAAGAGAGTCTCGACCAGGTTGAAGGGGATCCAATGTCTGTAACACCTCTTCCACACTGAGGAGCAACACCTCCCCCTCCTCCACTTCCCTGCTACTTGAATCCCCATCCCTGAGTGAGCACACAGTGCCTGGTGTTGGGGCTAAACGTCCAGTGGTCAGACTCAGTTCCAGTCCTCCACAACCGGTATTGGATAGAGACAGGCCTGCCTGTGCCTGCTCCTCTACCAGCTCGCATACCTCCAGCTCAGGAGAAGAGGGATCTATGTCCTCCAGCACGTCTCCATTGCATTCCTGTGGTCCATTGAAACAGGGAGGATCAGAGGAAGAGCTCTGAGGTACAGCTGAGAGCTCTGCAGGAGCAGGTGGTGCCTCTGTGGGCGTAAGGGACTCAGGAGCTGAGGGATTCACATCTTCGTGCACTAGACTTGGGTCTTCCATCTCGTCTTTGTGCGACAATAGCACCTCCTCTAGCAAAGCCATTACCTCTGGAGACCCTCCTACATGGTTGCTGACACACGACAGCAACGGTGAATGAATTACATAGAAGCAGAGCTTCCTGTAACACTGCACCAGTAAAGAGAGCTGTTTGTTCTCCTGGAAGGAGGAGTGGTCCTTACAACGGCTGCATGATGGCCTTATCTGCATTTTCTGGCCTTTACAGCCCAAGCAGACATAATGCGGACACTCTGGATGTGTCTGAGAAATCGGATCCTGAAGCAGTTTACCTGAGAGAAAAATGAGAAAAAAAATCCACCCGTTTAGTACCTTTGAACAAAGGCACAGTTACTATGGCACAGTATATAGCTGGCCATGAGATATTTATACTCAGCTCCACCTCACGTAATCATAGCTTTATAGAAACAGCTGTATTCTCAATTAGCTACAATAACCATTTCTTAATTATAATTCTTTCAGATACAGATTTTTTTAAAGCAACAACAGCTATAAACTAACAACTATAGCATAGTGGATTACAAATTCACTTGGCAAGCAAAAAGTCCCCAGTTCAATTCCAGCTGGAAAGACAAATCCCTTTGGGGTTGGGTCAGGAAAGGCACCGGCTTTGCCAAATTAAAAATGTGACAAGGGAGCAGCATAAGCATATATTATTATATCCTATAATTATATATCACTACCACAACATCACAGAGATGGAAAATATCCTGCTCTGTCTGATCAACAGTCAAGGACCCAAAAAAATAATCCAGTCAAAGTAAAATGAATCAGAGAAAGCTGCAATTCATAAAGGTGAAAAACCTGGAACAAGTGCTTAATTGATTAAGTTAGTATCAAAATATTTGATAAAAAGTTCAGTTAATGAACTTTTACCAATTTATCAACGACTTGTTCAGAATCTACATATCAACTGAACTAGCCAGAACCATATCTGCACCAAACTTTTTTGTTAATAAGCAAATAAGAACCAAATGAGCTTAACAAAAATATTATTGATATTTACTGCTTACATGACCAAACATGTAATTCTGACTGAATATTTCACAGGAGAATTAAGCATAGCAAAACCACTGTCAAATAATAGGGAAAGGTCATATTGCCCGTCTCCTCAGTGCAAGCTGTGTCAGCTCATATATTCCACTAGCTAAGCGGGCTGGTAAATAAAGCATGAATAAGAAACACATGGCTCTGAAGCAGGCACAACAACGGAGCAGTCATCTGTCTTGTCAAGAGGACGGATGACTGGTGCTCCAGCCTCGGTTGCCAAGGAGACCACGGAGACAAGAGCGACAAATCGTGTCACAACTGCTGCGATCACACGCACACCCACGGACACTTCAGTCAATATTAATGGTAATTATTTTTTAATACAATTCAGCCAATGTATGGCTCAAAACTGAATACAGTGTCGCAAATAACATTAAAGCTGGACTGAAAGTGTGTTGTGTTGCTATAATATTCTCAAATCACTTACCACAGACAAGACATGCGAGGGACTTTCGGAAGAAGGGCAGTAGTTTGTACATCTCTGCGAAGGAATGAGGCTGCCGCGGGTCGCACTGCAGCACGGCCCGGCTGGCAGACACGTAGAGAGCGGTTGCATTAACCGGGTTCATGGCGATGTGCTCCGCAGCCTCAGGGAAACACGGTCCGAGGAAGGAAAGAAATCCAGCGGCTCGTCGCAACGTAAAGAGAGCCCAGCCTCAGGGTGATGGAGGGGGATGTAAATTGGTCTAGCGACGCAACAATCAGTCACTCCAGTGTGCCAAAAGAGATGTTAATCATGAATCAGTAATATATACAATATGAAACAACGACCATGGTGAGGCGGTTATCGCTAAACGCGCACGTTAGCTAGCTTGGCTGGTGGCTACCTAAGGTTAGCATCACCGGTTCGCAGTCATTACATTTAACCAGCGAACTCTTTCATATCACAGTTACAGTTCCTGTTAATTCGGACCTATTAGAGTTATAATTATACTCATCTCCAACAAAGTCTAAGGGCAAACGCTGACTCGAATGAGCAAATCACCCATAATTAAAAGGTTAGCATTACGTAGCTAACATTAGCTTACTGCATCAGCCGGACGTTTTGCACAAGAGATCATCGATGATAGCCATAGAGCCAATCTACTCTACAACCCAGTATCCTCGTCGATGTTTAACTGAACAACGGACTGGCGAGATCATAAATTCGCCGGGTCAGAAATCCGTTAACAGATTCCAGGCGCGCACTTGATGTAAACAACACTAACCAGCTAGCGTTAGCATGGCTAGTCGATGTAGCTAGCGAAGAGTCAACCGTATCACTAACCCCCCTGGGTGGCTTTATACGTCGCAAGTAGGAGCAAAATGCGACCGGCTAAGAAAAATTCTGCAAGTTTGGTACGTTTTGCTGTAATGCTCGGAGAGAGGTGACCGAAACATAACTAACTTGCCGTTTTGCAAATGCATCAATCATTCGATTTTCCACTTTTCCTCGCATAAACCCCTATCGACAGGCATGATCATCACGCGAGATTTCCACTAGTTACCGTGGTTACCGCAGCGCCTTTCCCGTGTCCTCCATCGCTTTATTTCCTCACTATAACGATTATAATTGGTCATAAACTACGTAGCAACACGCTACTTAAAATGTATTTTTATTTTAATAAGAGGGTGGAAAAACTTCCTTAAGCACGGGGCTACTTTATGCATGACAATTTACATTTTTGGGAATTTTACCAGTTTTTTCATATATGTATAGAATACATTTTTAATTCGCAAATAAACGCTGATTCATAGGCATTATTATTTTATTACAAATTACATGTAAGAGGGTTAAAATTAGAGTAACCGGGTTCTCAAGTTAACATGACTGAAGGGATATATTATTTTTGTCATTACTGTTTTCTCAGAAAAAAGATACAGTCACTGGACTGTATCTTTGGACACTGGAGAAATATAATTATATAAATAAAAGAAGGAAACTTAAAATAAATGTATCTTCTTTTGGTAATACGGGTAACAGGGTTGCACTGGTTGGAGTGTCACACTCAGTCGTGTCAGAAAAGATATAGCTAAAAATACAAAATATGTCAAAGATGACTGACCTTTGGCACACCCGTGGTGTTAGCACAAGACTCATGTCAAATTACTTTGTCGTGCCATCTCACTGTTTTGTCTCCTCGTTTTACGGGAATGCGCATATACACAAGGTGCACAAGGTGCAGAGCATATGAAGATGTTAAAAAACGTATATAACTGTTCGAAGAGACATGTATTAACAAAATAAAAATAGAAAAAGTGGATTTACAACTTATTTTAACTGTTATACTTGACATGCAATTTGGTGATCATGAAGTTGGGGGTAAGAGAAAAATGCCACTTTGTATTTAAATCGTATTTTGGAATCGCTTTTTTAAAAACTACGTTTAGGGCAGGTATAATTTTTATGTATTTTGTAAATTCATTATTTTCAAATTCGTGGTTGGGACATAAATAACCCTGCAATTGTAGAGTGACAGCGCTAATGCTGGCAGGAAGGTCTGCTTTACAATATAAATTCGGGGCATAATGTCTCTGTAAAAATGACATCCAAGATGGGCGGAGCTCCTGCCCACCAGCTGTTGCGAGGACTTTCTGTTTTCTGATTGGCTGCACGAGCTCGCCCCCCTTTCGCTATTGGTCAAAATTTCATCATTTGACTCCCCGCCCGCTGTTGTCCTAGAACTTGCAGAAAATAATGACCAACTACATTATTTTCCCAGGTTGAGCAAAGTGTATAAAACACGACAAAGAAAAATCAGCTCACAGCTGCAGTAGATGAAGTGAAAAATTTGCACGCAAATGAGGATTTAAACTGAAATAACTAAACTAAAAATCCTCAAGTCATCTGTTTTTCAAGGCAGCAGAAGATCACAAAAATGTCCCTATTTGGGGCATGGACAGCATTTGAGCAAGTATAGACATCTATGTGTCACATGATTTGGTATAGTGGACTATATAAATAAGCTGAGAACAAATGCCAAAATATAAAATATATACTTTATTCTGGGGTTTCAGGGATACACCTGGAAATAGGGGGAAAAAAGCTTTTAAGAAGCCATTCTCTACTGCTCATCCAGGTCAGGATTGCAGCTGGGCTGGAGTGTATCCCAGCTGTTGTCGGGCAAAGGATTTAAGGATTTATAGGGTTTTCATTGTATTTCCAGCACATGTATTCTCACGAGCTGAAATTAAAATTTGCAATCATGTCAGGTTTTTCTTTTTATTATTTTAAATAGGAAATATTAAGTACAAATAAGACATAAAACAAACATGTGAAGAGGGTAGTGCAAAGACACAAGTGATTTATCACATCTGTTACCTCTGGCTGTAGCAGAGACTACAGAGCACCAGCAGAGTTTAAAAGTCTTACAGCCTCTGGGAAAAAGATCCTTCCTCAGTCTGGTGGTTCTGCTCTAGATCACAGCTTCCTGCCTGAAGGGGAGTCTTTTAAGAAAGAGGAGGCAATTTCCCTGCATCTGCTGGTGATGTCTGTGGTGGTGGTGGTGGTGGGGGCAGGTGCTACAAACAATAGTCTATGCAGCTTTCACCACCCTCAGCAGAGCCTTCATCTCTACAGAGAAGCTCCCATGCCACACAATAATGCAGAAGAGCAGGACACTCTCTCCCACACATCTATAGCAAGAGGACATTTGTAAGTCTATTGCAGGGCTGATGCTTAGAGACAGGAAACCATTCACCTTCACATCCACAACTACAGGCAGTTCAGAATCACCAGCTGAGCTAGCATGCCTCTTTTTGAACTGGAGTTGGAGGCTTGCAGAGTCACTCAGACATGCAAACTACACACAAAGGCCCTTTAAGAATCATTTAAATTAAATGATGGAATTACTGAGTTATATTCCAGATGCTATTGTGACACATCTCAGGAGTATTTGAAGGCTTGGGAACATCTTAAGATAAAACCTCATTTGTTTGGGGTGATATAAGAATTGTGCTATTTACAAGTATAGCTCGATTGTTTCAGTCTTCCCTGATTCTAGTGCATAGTTCAGAACTATATAGATTCTGCAGGCCTAGTGTTTTGATACTGACAGATGGCTCCTAAGAATTTAGTGAAATACATAAGAAAAGTGTAGCATATCGTTTGTTAGTATGGACTATATCCCCTGACAGTTCTATTGAAGTAAACGGATATAACAAACAGCAAGTAAGATGTGGAAAAAAACAAACATGTTTAACATAAAATTAAGCTCAGAAAGGGGTTTTCCTCCCTCTTTATTGATCGTCTCCCGAGCCACACTCCATTCCACTTGGTGGCGCCCCAACGCTGGCTTGTCAACAGACATTAAACACTAAAGAAGAAGAGCTTACACGCACAGCAATGATGGCGGCCATCAGTGTTGCTCGAAGCAGTTGCGGACTGATAAATGGTTTGAAGGTGTCCTTAAGGAGCGTAGCGCGAGTAAAATATGGCGCAGTATCGGTAACGGTACCGCAGACGAGTTTGCATCGGTCGTGCCGCTGGTACTCCGTCAGCCACCTGTCCGTTCAAGAGAGGATTGACCAGAAGCGAGAGGCGGCACTGCAGGGGGGAGGTCAGCAAAGGATAGAGGCACAACATAAAAGGGTAAAATCAGCTATCGCAGACCGAGGCTGTTATTTTTTATATTAACACATATTTCTTTTAATTGTATAATATCATGTGCTTCAAATTCATTGGCAGCCAGGAGGTTGGTGTTTTAAATGTCAGGCTCAGGGGCTTGTTTGTTTTGCTGGTCTCTCTCACACCTCTTAAACAAAAGTTTATTATTATCATTGTTATTATTTGTTTTAGCCCTGAAATGGTTAATTTTATTTAAACAACAAACTTCACAATAACAAATGTTTTTAAGGTATATGTAATGATTTATTTTATGAGATTGGGATAAACCTCTGACAATTAAACAGCTCACAAACTGGTAAGGGATTAAATAATAAGACCTGACAAATTAGGGAAGTAAACTCCTATAAAGAGGCAGCTTTGCTTGTGGTATGCAACACTTGAAACATTGATCTAAAGCAACCAGACATTTCAAAACCATAGCTTTTGCAGTGTGGCAGGCAAACTTTCTGATGGGTGACATATCTGATGCATGACTGTCCAGGGTAAGCTGACAGCCAGGGAGCGAGTGCAACTACTGCTTGACCCTGAATCCTTTGTAGAGACGGACATGTTTGTGGAACACCGTTGCGCCGACTTCGGCATGGAGCAGGACAGAAACAAGGTAACAGGTCGTGCACAAATACCTCTTGCAGCAGCGTGTTTCTTATTTTGCGACATTTTCAGGGAATTTTGATCATTTTTTTCTCTCATAGTTCCCTGGTGACAGCGTTGTGACAGGCCGAGGTAGAATCAATGGCAGGCTCGTTTATGTTTTCAGTCAGGTACAGTGTTCATTCATTGTACAGAAAACCTACATGTGGCAACTCGATTTTATGTGACAATCTCTTTGTCTTGCACTCTGTGTTTTTTGCAGGACTTCACAGTTTTTGGCGGAAGTCTGTCTGGAGCTCACGCACAGAAGATATGTAAGGTATACAGATGTTTCACAGTAACATTAAACATTGTGCTTGTCAGCTGTGAGCAAGTTAGCATCTGTATGGGTGTGTTTGTCTTTGGTCATTTCCTCATTTGATGTGCCACTTTTAAATCTGTGGTCAGATCATGGACCAGGCCATGACGGTCGGGGCTCCGGTAATCGGGCTGAACGACTCTGGAGGAGCTCGGATCCAGGAAGGAGTGGAATCTCTGGCTGGATATGCAGATATATTCCTGGTATTTCATTTATATATTTTTGTGCAGACCTTTTTCATGTAAATCAATTTAAAATGTCAAGTTTTGCACCTGATGATTTTTTGAGCTCAGAAGCTTGAAGCCCTACATTCTTTTCGGTTTAACATTCCATGTAAATGGCGGGAGTCATGTCCGTAAACTCATCATCAACAGCTGGTGTTGTATTTCTGACACTGTACGTGTTTTTGTTTCCAGAGGAACGTGATGGCTTCAGGAGTCATCCCTCAGATCTCCCTCATCATGGGTCCGTGTGCAGGAGGAGCCGTGTACTCTCCTGCTCTCACAGATTTCACCTTCATGGTTAAGGTATGTAGCTGACACAGTAAAATCCACTGTAGGTAAAATATTAGTTTTATGCTATTTAAGCTGCAAGAAATATGAAAAAGTCCTGAAATATTTTCAAACTGGCACGCAAATGCTATTTTGTGTTTAGAGAAGAGATGCATTCAATTCCAATAAGCACAGAAACATTTGTGTTTGTGTGTTTAGGACACGTCATACCTGTTCATCACAGGGCCTGATGTTGTCAAGTCTGTCACCAATGAAGATGTGACTCAGGAGGAGCTTGGTGGAGCCAAAACTCATACCACCGTGTCCGGTCAGACTCTTTTTTTTTTTTTTTTTTTTTTTAGATATGTGGATGTTGAAGAGTTTTGTAAACTAAGCTGTAGCAATCACTGGTGCTTTACCAGTACTGGATTTAGGTTTGTCACATTTACCAGTCTGAGCTGGTCTTGAGCCACCCTTCATTTCCACCTTCGGGGCGATCGTGTCTCAAGAGTTGGGAGTTTGCCTTGTGATCGGAAGGTTGCCGGTTCGAGCCCCGGCTTGGACAGTCTCGGTCGTTGTGTCCTTGGGCAAGACACTTCACCCGTTGCCTACTGGCGGTGGTCAGAGGGCCCGGTGGCGCCAGTGTCCGGCAGCCTCGCCTCTGTCAGTGCGCCCCAGGGTGGCTGTGGCTACAATGTAGCTTGCCATCACCAGTGTGTGAATGTGTGTGAATGGGTGGATGACTGGATGTGTAAAGCGCTTTGGGGTCCTTAGCTATACAAATACAGGCCATTTACCATTCTTTATGTTTTTCTTCCAAAGGAGCCAGGCTTTCTTTATATTTGTTTAAAGTGGTCGTGAGCAGTAGTTTTCCAGGATTTCTTTAGACATTGGCTGCTTTCTCTCATTTTCAGTCCTGACTTTTTTAAGAGAATTTAAGCACTTTGGCAGGCATAAAATTCTATGTTTTGCACTAAGAAGTGATTCCCAAAAACTGAATAAGTGTAGAACAAAACAAGAAATAATAGGCCTAAAAACTATTTGCTGCAAATAAACTGTATGTGAAAGTCATTAAGAAATTGGAAAAAAGAGACCTGACACAGTTTACAGCCATCTGTAAAATACAGTGGAGGATCTTTTGTGGTTTGGGGATGCATTTCAGCCAGTGGTTTTGGAGATTTTGTCTGAATTGATGGAATTATGAACACAGAAAATGAATGTAGTTCATGATGGATCCATTGTACATGACCATCTGGAAAGCATCTGATTGGCATGAACTTCATTTTTTAGTACAACGGTGATCCCTGCCAATTCAATAAAAGCATACCTAAATAGAAAAACACACAATGGAAGCTGGACCTCAACCTTAATGAAGCAGTATGGGAGAATGTTGACAGAGAATTGAACAAAAAGCTGCCAACATCCAAAGAAGAGCTTTGAATGTCCTTCAGGAATTCTGAAGACTACTTAAAGAAACCTTACTTAAGTTCATGCTGTGTTGAAAAACAAAGGTAGTCATACCAAATATTGACTTTCAGGCTTGTTAGAATTGTGCAAACCTGCTTTTGCTTTATGCAGTTTGTTTTCATTCTTGTTTGCATGTTTCTTTTGCCTATTTTCCCAGCACAATATACAGAAATGAGGGGTGGTTTAAGACTTTTTCACAGCATCTTTTTAAATCTGTTTAGCAAATGAAATCTAATCAAGGATTACTGCTCAAGTCAGGGTGTTTAACTCATCTGAGAGAAACTCTCGTTAAAATGTCTTATTGCTTTTTCGTAGGTGTGGCTCACCGTGCTTTTGAGAATGATATTGAGGCTTTGCGCAACCTGCGAGAGTTTTTCAACTTCCTGCCACTTAGCAATCAGGATCCCGCACCTATCAGGGAGTCCCATGACTCTAGGTAGGCAGTAACCTTTGCCCTCATTGAACTAATCACAAATCCCCTCCTTTTTTGTCTGATGTCTCATTCGTTTTTCAGCGACCGTCTGGTACCATCATTGGACAACATCGTCCCTTTAGAGTCAACTAAAGCCTACGACATGTTGGACATAATTCATGCAGTATGCGCACAAACATACACCTTCTAACATGTACTGCAACATCTCATTTCCTTTTTGTGTGTGTTTAAAAAAAGTTCTTTTTCTTATTCAGATAGTAGATGAGAGGGAATTCTTTGAGATCATGCCCAACTACGCCAAAAACATTGTGGTGGGATTTGCCCGTATGAATGGACGCACTGTGGGCATTGTGGGTAATCAGCCCAAAGTAGCTTCAGGTAAGAAAAATATGTGAATAGCTAACAGTTAAAAAAAAAAAAAAAACTCAATCCATTCAATCCATTTTGTACTTGTCTTCTTTGTCAGGCTGTTTGGACATCAACTCCTCAGTGAAGGGAGCCCGATTTGTTCGCTTCTGTGATGCTTTCAACATTCCCATCATCACGTTTGTGGACGTGCCAGGCTTCCTGCCAGGTATTCTTAGATAATATCCTCATGCATGTACACACAGGCTGCAGTTATGTGCAGGGCATGTTTGTCATGCTGAAGTTCATGA
This sequence comes from Perissodus microlepis, assembly GCF_051167445.1. Lineage (NCBI taxonomy): Eukaryota > Metazoa > Chordata > Actinopteri > Cichliformes > Cichlidae > Perissodus > Perissodus microlepis. The sequence goes on along the minus strand of NC_140479.1, from coordinate 17,558,471 downwards.
TTTAATCGGTTTAGTTTAACGACCAGTGATTCTCTGGTGTGTTGGATGAGACTGAACAGACCACCTGTAGAAAATCTGATAGTCTGAACCCCTATCCAATAGAACTGCTGTGTTTTCTCTCAACAGGCACAGCTCAGGAGTACGGAGGCATCATCCGACACGGAGCCAAACTGCTTTTTGCTTTTGCAGAGGCCACAGTCCCAAAAATAACCATCATTACCAGAAAGGTGTGTGAGGTTTCTATTGCACATCTGGCTCAGCTGTTTGTTGTATAATGCCCTGCCTACAAAAAGCACCTCCAAGTTCAGTGAAATTAAACTGCCACGTTGAACTGTGAGCAGTGATGATAACTTTTTCAGAATAAAAGCCTCTGTAATAATTTCACTGGAATCTTTAGCCTGAATCACCTACAAAAAAAACAAACTTAACTTAGCATTTTATCAGTTTTGATTATTTTACATCTGCATTCATTTACTGTCTGAAATGCTGCTTGTTGCTGAATTAATCCTTTTATTTTGGTCTTTGCATCCCAGGCGTACGGAGGAGCCTATGATGTGATGAGCTCAAAACACTTGAGAGGAGACGTGAACTACGCCTGGCCTACAGCTGAGGTCGCCGTCATGGGTGCCAAGGTACACATTACCTCTAGGTTTTTTGTTTGTCCCTTTCTCTCTGCTTCCTTTATTTTTACAGTTTTAATTTCTTTTTTTTCCTCAGGGTGCCATTCAGATTATCTTCAGAGGAAAGGAGAACCAGGCAGAAGCAGAGGCTGAATACGTGGAGAAGTTTGCTAACCCTTTCCCAGCTGCTGTCAGAGGTAAATCTGCTTTTTTTTTCTGACTGTTCCTGCTCTTTATCTGCTGACAGTGTATACGCCAACAAACCGAGTACATCTTTATCCGACTGTGCTTGTTTTAGGTTTTGTGGATGACATCATCGAGCCAGCGACAACTCGCAAAAAGATCTGCCAAGATTTAGAGGTGCTAGCCAGCAAGAAGCAGGTCAACCCCTGGAAGAAGCACGCCAACATTCCTCTGTGAAAATGTTCTCCACACTAACACTATGGAAAGGCATTTGTATTGACTTTTACATTTCAAATGAAATGGGGGTTTTTGCAGACAGCAGACTCAGTTTTCACTGTTTTCTCTCACCCACCTTTAACAGTACCTCGTGACATTGGGAGCCTGTCTATTAGATTTAGTTTACCACTCCACTGAAAGCAGCAAGTGAAGATCACTCCTGATTTCTGTTAAGTATAATTGATTTTGTATTTGGAGGAAATACTAGAGCACTCGCAACAAAATCAGGATGTGTATCTTTACTACTTTATAGTTTATATTAAATCCCTAAAAATATCTGAAATAAATTACCCTGTGGTCACACACAGCGGTCATATTGGCAACTACTGTTGATATGGCTATCTAAGAGGCCAGAGATTTAGTGTTAGCAGCAAATGCAAACATACTAAAGTTTGTTATCATGTGCAATGTTTTCAGAGTTGTTCATATACTATATATCAGTTTTTTACAGTTCGGTGCTTTCAAAAAGCACCTAAAGCATTTGATGTCCTCCATTTAGGTCAAGGAGACGTCCTTACCAACAGGAACTGTGCCTTTTCTCTGTGGCAGGCTCTGTACTGTCATCTGTAAAATAAATCATGGCCTCAATATTCTGCGTGTTTATTCATTTTCTTTGTTTTAAAGGTCATGATTGCCAGAGACGCTGGATCATATCTGGTGGAATCTCAGACATTCTTTTAAGTGTGCATGATCAGATCCAGCTCCCACAACAGACACACAATGGGATGGAGCTGGTGTAGTCTCATAGTTTAAGGGTAAATGGACATAGCTGAACCGGTCAGTTTTCAACGACTTAAAGGGCATAAAGTCTGAGGGCCAGCCTGTGTACAAAACTGATGAACTACACCTCTTAATCGATACATTTTGACTGTTTTTTTTAAATTTAATTTAGTTTCAGTTTCCATAGTCAACTATGTGTGTCCATCAATACATCATCAGGCAAACTATAACATTTTTACTAAACTATCAAATACTAAAATTAAGGATATGGGTTAGCTAAAATATTTTAAATCTAATTTTAGTTGACTCTTGGTCACCGTTCTGGCTTTGGCCTCTGTGTTCCAGTGAATCTTAGTGTTTCAGCTTGCCAAGGCATTATGGACAATTCTATCCTTCCAACTTTGTGTAGACAGTTTGAGGAGACACATTTTCTATTGTAGCATGACTGTAACCTACTAAACAAAGCAGGGTCAATAAAGGCATAGTTGGATGAGTCTGATGTGGAAGAACCGGACTGACCCATGCAGAGCTCTGACCTTAACCCCCATCAAACACCTTCAGTTTGAACTAGAATGGATACTGTCAGCCAGGACGTGTCGTCTAACATCCAGGTCAGACCTCAGAAATGCTCTTCTAGATGAATGGGCAAAAAAGTCATGCATAGGTGGCTTAAGACTGTTGTCTATATATTGTACCTTCGGTTAATGTGTGCCTATTCAGAAGACCTATAAGATATAAAACTAGGACTCTGACAAAGGCCTAATATATTCAATAATCTAAAAAAAACCCCGAAATCCATATTGTGGTTTTAAGGAAGGTTAACTGTTCATTCTAGCTGTATCAAGCTGTATCTGACAACAACAGACACCAGCCCATGAATTGATTACAGATTTTATTTTATTAAAAAGAATTTAGGTTCACAGAAAAAAAACAAACAAACAAACAGGCTTTTACAGTATTTTGGGGCAAATGATGTCAACTGCACTGCAGAAAAGATCCAATTGTCTTTGATTTTTACAGGACTGCAAACCAGCCAGTGAATAAAGGTTGTAAATATTGAACTGGGGGGGTGGAGGCATGGCTGAACACATTCAAAACACATTCAAACAAATCTGTCATACATAAAGATCCATCACTGCACTGGATATGAACAACAAGTCTTCCATCTTCTGAGTCCGTTAACACTGATTGCAGGTAGCAAAATGTTTTCACCTGTAAAATGAACAAACTGAAGAGTAATAGTGAACTGCGAAACGATTGCAATCAGACCTACAGCGCTTGGAAGCTGGTATCATCGGTATCCGTTGGATATGACTTACAGGTGTGGAGGGGAGGGGCTAGAATATACTTTTTAGTATGTAGGCCACAATTTGGCAACAAACAAGGTACATATTCAAGAAAAAGCTGTACAAACATCAGACAAAAACAAAAACACACTTGATTTAAAACTTTAGTACTAAAGCTACAGAATTGAAAATATGTCTTTTTTTTTTTTTTTTTAACTTTTTTTTAATTAGTTCAAAAAGCCGTTATTTAGGGGATGGAGGGTTGTGTGTGCAGAAGATTTAAGGTGTGGATTCTCTCCGTAGTCGGTCAGATGTGCATCTTCACTGTTAAATAACACAACTCTCTCTTTGCTTTGACACCACATGCACACACGGCAGCTACATCACGTCCTCCAGGTCGGTGTACAGCTGTTGACCTCTGTGTGCACATCCCACTGCCTAACCGAGGTCACCACCAACACTTCACACGCATATCACGCACCAGCACCAACACATACGACGACTCAGAGATGGCAGAGAGAGGAGACGGGGCAGTGGGTGGTATTAAGAGCAAAGATATAGAACATTTAGTTGGATTTAAGATGGGGTGAAGTGCAACACCAAAAGAGGGGGGTGGGGGGCTGTACAGAGTGTTACGCTGCAGACTGGGAGCCGAAGCGAACAACTGTACATGTGTGTAACGGGGGGAAGCGAGGGGGGAGGGCTGTAAAAACTGCGAGTACTCGTCGGCCGGCTGCAGGATTATGCAGCCAGAGCGCCATCAGAGGTACTGCTAACAAGTGCTAAACCAACAGGCTGAAGAGGAAGAGGAGGAAGAATACAAGCAGGACAAGGCTCTTGAATAGTTCAGACTACACTGTGGATCCTCCGATCCGCCTGACTGAAGAGGGCGGATCCTCGCCTCCAGGTGAGATCCTGCAGTTTCAGAAGATCCTCTTGAAAAGCATCCTTCCATCATGTCTTACAGAGAAAGAAAAGTACTTCAAAAATGATTTTTTTCTTCATCTTACGAGTCTTGATTGGCAGGTGATCTGGGCTAAACCTTCCTCTTCTGTTTACTCCTGATTAGCATCCTGATCTTAGGATCTTTTCCAGTTTCCAGATCAGAACATGGGCATGCTGAATCCCTGGAACAATGAAGATGAGAAAGTCAGAAAACCTTCCCCCCCAAAAAAAAGAAGAAGAAGAAAAAGTACATGCTCTATATAAAAAGTGCAGCAGTGTTTGCTCTTTTGCTACTGAAGTTCACTTTATATGCAGGGACTTTAAAATCTCACCTTTATGTCTGTACTGTGAAAAAGCCAAAATGCTTTCAGAATAACTTAATTAATTTTTAATCAGTGAAACTGAATTTGATGCTTAAAATTGTTGGTTTGCTTAGCCATTTCTAAGATCAAAAGTTCTTAATTACCACGAGAATTAACTAAAATACACTTTGATGCCAGAATTTTGGTAAAAATATTCCAAATGTGAACAGGTGTTATTGTTCCAATGGCAACTTTTCAGAAACTATCCATCCAACTTTAATCAAATTGTGCTGATTGATGAAATGCGTCTATTTGACCTCTACTCTGGCTTTGGATTTGACCTTCTTAGAAGCAGGAACTGAAATCCGCTGGTGCAAATTTACAGTACTTATTTTTAAAAAATACTAAAATAATACTTTTCATCATTAAATAGTCTGTTTGTGGAACATCTATAAGTGAAACCTGCATGTCTATATGTCATAATATTGTGTGTGCATTGTTAGATTGAAAGCACATGTGTAGGAGAAAAAAAAAGCCCTTGTTTGAATTAGTGAAACTACATAAAAAACTTTAAGTGCTCAGCTAAAGTAAAAAAAATAAATAACCATAAACAGATGACATAGAAGACATAAGCTTATAATCTGTGATTAATGCACATGAGTGTAACGTATGGAAAAATTATATATCTTGGAAATGTTAGCCGATCAGATATATTTTAAACAGAAGCTGAAATTTGTTGACCAGTGTAACGTTAGAGAAAGGACTTCTTTAAATCAGTTTTTCTGTGCTTTTGAATGCTTAATTTATCCTCTTATCCTTTATTTTTATTTTGTTCAGTTTTCTTTTCGATATTTAGTTGGCAAATCATCACTTACCGACTCGTCTTCAATCATCGCTGCAGAGTCAAAGAAGTCCGGTCTTAATTCTGCTCTTTCACGTCTGTTCCTTGAAGGTGGCTGTAAAAGGTCAAATATTTTGTAAGAAGCCATGTCACAACCAGAACAAGAAAAAACCCCTGAAACCTCGTATCAACTAAATGAATAGTTTATAACTGACCAGGTCGATCACCATGGTGTCTTCAAACTCCTCGTTCATGTCCTCCAGCTGGCCCCGCGATGACATCATCACATCTTCAAAGATTGGCTCTGCGTCATCCTCCATCAGCCCACGCCTGAAAGGGAATGCCAGGTTATGATATTTTGGTTACTGTGACTTTTAGGGTGGATAAAGGTTTGGACAGAATTTGTGTTTCCACTTTTACCCAACATCTTCACAGTACGCTTACGGTTTATGAGCAAAATACACACTTACACAGTCTGCCGGACGCCCTGATTGCTGCGAGACTTGATGTAGTTCATGCCTGTTCGGTCCTTCCTATTCACCTCTTCTATCTTCTGCTGGCCGAGCCATGACATCTGCATCTGAGGACTGAGGACAAACGAAGACACATGTCCATTAGTTCTGCTGCTGTCTTGTAACTTTAAAAACTGGGCTAACATTTCTATGTGCATGTGCACCTACGGACAACATGTGCATGAACCCACTTGTGTACGTAATCGTTCTCTGATCCTGGCTCTGAGTCTGGGTCAGGCATGTGCTCTGCTGGTCTGTTCTCTCTGAGGACTGTTGAGGTGAGCTGAGGAGTCTGAAGTGCCCCGGGTGTCTGCAGGGTGTCATTGCGCATCATCCACGAGCCCTCTACGCTACTCTCCTCTGAATATGAAGCAAACAGAGTAATTTCAGTTTCACCAGCAGGAGTAAGTGTCTCATCTCCTTTAAGAGATCAAGTTCAGTTAAGCCACCCCAATAAAATGGGCAATCCTTCATCTCTGCTCACCCTCAATACGTTTCTTGTGGAGTGGCGGTCGACCCTTCTTGCTGCGGACTGAGCCAGTCTTGCTGCTTGAGCCTGACGTAACAGACATGTGGTCCTCGTCTCCTCCTGTCAGCAGGCTGTTTCTGTAGGAAATCAGCGGCAGCCACACGTCCTCCCGACGCTCTGACATCGATTCTGACATGAACTTCTCCAGGTACGAGTGGCTGTGGAGGCAGAAGCATTTTATAGCATTATCCTTTTTCTTTGTAAGTAATAAAACATGGGCTGGAGTGTTAGTGGTGTCATAGTGTGGTTTGCACCGTTGCCTAACAAGCGAAAGATTGCTGGTTTGATCCCGGAAGGAGACACAAATCCTGTTGGGGTTTTGTCAGGAAGGCCATCCAAAATAAAAACTGTGCCGAATCAAACATGTGGAGCTACCAGCTGTGGTGACCCCTTGTGAATAATGGAGCAGGGGAACATAGGTATATAAAAGCTGGAGTATTAGCTGATGATAAATTGGATAGAAGTACTTACACAGTCTTTTTGTCCTGGCGGATTAATTTCGAGGAGAATTCACTCAGGACTTCCAGGAAGGCCAAGTTTATAGGAGGAAACTCTGGTCCTCGAGGATTCTGGTACTTAAATGCAAACTCTATTCCATCCCTGACACAATGGAAAGACAACAGAGAGGAGAAACAATGAGAGATGGCAATAAAGAAAGCAACACAAAGTTACACGAGTACTACAACTTTCCAAACAGTTGGTGTATATAACAAAGACTCTTTTAACCTCAATCTATCCTTATTAATTATTAACGGTGCATTTTTTGTACTAACTTAATTCATGTAACTTTAAAAGCAAATAAAAACTGTCTGCTTTATGCTTCCTACGTGATTCTAAAACTGGTCGGTAAAAGTTTACTCAACATTTTGCTCCCAGGCTTGAATAAGTTGTTAAAATGATTTAATTTCACATCCCGAACATGCAAGAATTAACCAAAATCCTGCATCAATTATTGGCATTTCAATGTAAAGACAAATTGGAATCACTCATACTCTTTATGCTAAAAGTATCAATCTACAGCTTCCGTTTACAGAGACACCACAGCGCTCGTGATCTCACTTGTGTAGCGTGGCGACAGCCTCTCTGGTCTTGATCTGATCCAGGCCAAAGGTGAGGGCAAAGCGCCGGGCGAGCTCCTTGATGCCGCTCACGTGAGAAGACGTTCGGTCCAGGTTGGGACCCTGATCCTGCAGCAGCTCGTTGAACAGCTGCAACACACATATGAGTGCATAGGAGTTAGTGGGTATGCACAGGAGAGCACTCGTAACTTTAAGAGTACACAGAAGGAAGCTGTGTAAAAAGCACCATCACTGTCTCACCTGCTGCAGACTGAGGATGAGTGTCTTGGCACAGAGGATTTTGTCCGTCTGTCTGGTTTTACTGAGAGTCTCCTTGATGATGTCGCCATAGTCATTATAATACTGAGGCAGAGAAACGAAACTGTTAATTCGCCCAAGTTGTCTGAATTAATGCACTGAATCTCATATCACACCCAGATTTGCATCAAAGGTAAATTTAGGTGAATTAAAACCATTTTTTTTCAATTCCACAGTAAATCAGCTCCATTGTTGTCTCAGAAGTAGCCACATTTATATCATAACGCTAACATTAACATAACAGTGTCAGAGCGAAACAAAGATATTGTTACTAGTACTGAAATTCTTGTGATGGCTTTTTATCTCACCATATTTGTTTTTTTCCAAAATTTTCTCTCTTTTAAACTATCAGCTGGTTATTATTTTTCAGCATGCATGCTACATACAAACCTTCATATAGTGTTTGAAGATGTCAGCAGCAGCAGGCATGTCTACAATGTCGTAGATGATGAGTTTACAGAAAGCTGCAAGCAGGTTTCTCCTCTTATGGAGAGCCTCGATCTTGTTGGCTTCATCCTCCTCATCTCCCTCTGCAGGCACAAAGACAGTAGTGGACAACAATGACAAAGCTCCCTACCTTCTCTCAACCTTTAGTAACAGTTAAAATCTTCTTGGATCTGAAACAGAAACCACAACATGATCCGATCTAACTTCTCTCTCACCCATGCTCTGGCTCTCATCATCCTGGTCGATGAAGACGTGGTCTAAGACGAAGTTTAGCAGCTCGTTTTGCAGAGTGCTGTCTGGGTTAAACACCAGTGGCTGGAGGCCCTCTCTGCCACCAGAAATCAGCTGGTGACTGAAGATCATCAACAGGTCACAGAGAAGCATGAATGCCTAAACAAGAAACAGCAATATTGTCACAGCTTGATCAAAGAGTCAATATAAAATATATTATATAAATATAAAAAACAAAATAATGATATGTAGAGATAACAGAAAACATGCATCCTTTACATAAATCGAGAGACAACGTTGATTTCAAAGCTCTTCTATTACTCGTGACACAATAGCATCTGTTACCTGCTCTTTAACCGGTGTGTTGACATTGGACAGGCACTGCTGACACACTGCCAGGAAAGACTTGACCACTCTCCTGAGAGCCACCAGGTCATCCTGCACACAGGGAGCATCACACAGACATTGATAATCAGCCAAAATAATGAGTACTTTAGCAAGAGTCACTAATGAACAGCTGTGATAGTCAGGCTAGCTGTCTTTGTCATCCTATCAGTATGAATGAAGGAATATTATGAATAATAATTCAGCAACACTTTTGATGTTTTCAACAATGTTTCAGAAAAGTTATATCCTATAATGGGAGCTGAAGTCTTTGTAAGGTGTTTAAGTGTTAAATGAGACAGATTTGGGGTGAGTCCCAGACTGAGGACTGGGGCTGTCTGACAGTGAGATGGATTTCTACACTAAGCCACCCCGCTCTGCAGAAATACAGATAAGCTCTTGTCCCTCTGGGCCACTGATGCTTAGACATGGCAGCATTCACTCTGAGCCACTGACCAATGATAAAGCTAAACTCTGAGTG